>NW_022437028.1:4555442-4615707 GCF_009761245.1 Sapajus apella
TGCCCAGGCTGGAGTGCAATGGTATGATCTCGGCTCACCGCAACCTCCGCCTCCCAGGTTCAAGTGACTCTCCTGCCTCAGCCTCCCGAATAGCTTAGATTACAGGCATGTGCCACCATGCCCAGCTAATTTTGTATTTTTAGTAGAGATGGGGTCTCTCCACGTCAGCCAGGCTGGTCTCGAACTCCCAACCTCAGTTGATCCACCTGCCTCAACCTCCCAAAGTGCTGGGATTACAGGTGTGAGCCACCGCGCCTGGCCCGGAGCTTGCTTCTAATTCACTTAACAAGGTTGCACAGGATGTCCACTCCATGCCAAGCAGGGTGCTAAGAAGGACAGGGAGCAGAGGACAACACGATGACGGGGCCCTGACCCACTGGCAGTGACACTCTGTCTGTGACGGTGACAGACAGGCACAAGAGCAATTAGAGTCTTGTTTGTGACGCTGGCTGTGGCTGGGGACACAGATGAGAGGCACCTAACATGACCTGGAGGGAGACAGATCAGGGAAGCTTTGCAGTGAGAAGTGACATCCCAGCTGAGACCTGCAATGAGGCATCAGCCCAGGAACACAGACCGGGAACATTACACACGCTCTAGGGAGAGGCAGCAGCGTTCTGGGAAGCAAGACGGAGCACAGTACATTCTAGAAACGATCAAGTTCATCGCGGCTGGCACAGAGAACGCAGGCAGGGCCTCGCCATGCCCAGTGTGCAGCTTTTCCAGGAGCCACGGAAAGCCCTGAGCTGCCTCGGAGTGAGGCCATCGGACAGAGTTGTTTTTTTTTTTTTTTTGAGACGGAGTTTTGCTCTTGTTGCCCAGGTTGGAGTGCAATGCCATGATCGCATTTCAACACAACCTCCACCTCCCAGGTTCAAGCGATTCTCCTGCCTCAACCTCCCGAGTAGCTGGGATTACAGGCATGTGCCACCACGCCCAGCTATTTTTGTATTTTTAGTACAGATTGGGTTTCTCCATGTTGGTCAGGCTGGTCTCGACTCCCAACTTCAGGTGATCCTCCCGCCTCAGGCTCCCAAAGTGCTGGATTACAGGCGTGAGCCACCGTGCCCGGCCTGATAGAGATCTTTACCCAGAAGCAGTGCAGCAGCCTCACTGCCACGTCCTGTCTCTGATCCTACACCTGTGCCCAAATCCGCCCGTCCTCCAGGGCCCTGCAGAAAGCCACTTCTCCTGCAGGCTGCCATCAACCACACCTGGGAGTGACACTGTTCTTTAAAATTATTTTTAGTTTTTGAGATGGAGTGTTGGTCTTGTTGCTTAGTGGAGTGCAGTGGTGTGATCTCGGCTCACTGCAACCTCTACCTCCCAGGTTCAAGCAATTCTCCTGCCTCAGCCTTCTAAGTAGCTGGGATTACAGGAATCTGCCATCATGCCTGGCTACTTTTTTGTATTTTTACAGAACATAGAAAACAAGGATCTCCCATCTCCTAAGAAGCCACAGGTAGCCCCTGCCCCAGAACAAGGGCCTGGCCTCTAACAAGTGGAATGGCTGTGACCCTGAGGGGTAAGGGGTGCGCAGGCCGAGGGGACCAACCAGTTCTACCTTTGAGGTTTTCCCAGTTTGTGGAAGCAGAAGCTGAGGGATGCTGGCCGGGTGTGGTGGCTCACGCCTGTGATCCCAGCCCTTTGGGAGGCTGAGGCGGGTGGATCACTTGAGGCCAGGAGTTCGAGACCAGCCTGGACAACATGGTGAAAACCCATCTCTACTAAAAATACAAAAAATTAGCCAGGCGTGGTGTTGGGCGCCTGTAATCCTGCCACTGCACAATAACCTGGGTGACAGAGCAAGACTCTGTCTCAAAAAAAAAAAAAAAAAGAAACTGAGGCATGCCATACCCCACACCCCATGGACAGAGGGGTGTGTCCTGGACAGGCAGAAGATAAGAACAGATCTTTGGGGCCAGGTTCAGTGGCTCACGCCCATAATCCCAGCACACTGGGAGGCCCAGGCGGGTGGATCACCTGAGGTCAGGAGTTCCAGACCAGCCTGGCCAACATGGTGAAACCCCGACTCTACTAAAAATACAAAAATTAGCCGGGCATGGTGGCACGTGCCTGTAATCCCAGCTACTCAGGAGGCTGAGGCAGGAGAATAGCTTGACCCCGGGAGGCGGAGGTTGCAGTGAGCTGAGATTAGGTCAATGCACTCTAGCCTGGGTGACAGAGCGGGACTCCATCTCAACAACAGCAGAAAAGAACAGATCTTGGAATGATGGAGTCCAGGGTTTGCTGTCTGGGGGAGTGGGGCTCCTACAGGGCCAGCTTCTGGGGTCATCACATGACAAGCTGAAAAAAGTGCTTTTCACTGAGATGGCAGCTGGCTGCCTGAAACTGAATACACTGATTTCCCCGAGAACCCGGCCATACTGCATAAGAAAACGATCTTTGTTTGTTCAGATGAGGCTCAGAGAGGTACAGTCACTTGCCTGTGGTCACACAGCAACTCAGCAGTCAGGCTGGCATTTGAACCTGGGTGTGTCTGCCTTCAAAGACCCTGATGGTTCCACTGCACCCTGCTGTGAAGTGAGGGAGCCCTGGCTTCTGACCCAGGGCCACCAAGAGCATCTCTCCTGCGAATGTGCTGAGAAGAGAGGATCTCAGGGAGCTGCTGGCCTGGGGCAGGTGGGTGGGTGGACCAGGATCAAAGAGGGAGGATGTGGTTTGCCCACCTGCCCAGAGGGCTGCACCCACAGCTGGGAGCCAGGGTGTGCAAGGGGAGCAGGGGTGACCCCCTCCTTCCCCAGGGCCCTGCCTCTCCCTGCCTGCGCCTCGCTGCAGAAAGTGGCCGTGCCTGAAAAACCAGCTCCTGGATAAACATGAGAGAGACATCAGACGGAGAGAGTCACAAGGCCCCTTGGAGCTGCCAGGACCACCCTGGAGCCGGGTGGGTGGGCGGGGGGTCTTGTCTGCTACAGGAAGCCACCCAGGAGCACCCAAGGGCCTTCCTTCCTGCACAGGGCTAACCTCTTCACAGGCTTCCCACCGAGTGCTGGCCCCAGGGTCCTGCCTTTGGGGACTTTAGGGGACTCTGTAGGGGTGGGAGGCAAGAGTTGGGTGCAGGGGGAAGTTGCTTGGGGCAGCCCTCATCAGAGAAGGGCCACAGTGATTTCACAAATAACAAATTAAATAACAAAGTAAAAACCAGCTGGGTGCAGTGGCTCGGGCTCACGTCTGCGATCCCAGCACTTTGGGAGGCCGAGGCAGGTAGGCCCTTGAGCCAAGGAGTTCGAGACCAGCCTGGCCAACATGGAGAAACCCTGTCTCTACTAAAAACACAAAAATTAGCTGGGCATGGTGACAGGTGCCTGTAATCCCAGCTATTTAGGAGACTGAGGCAGGAGGATTCCTTGAACCCAGGAGGCAGAGGCTGCAATGAGCCTTGATCACACCACTGCACTCCAGCCTGGGCATCAGAGGGAGACTCTGTCTCAAAAACAAACAAACAAAGAAAAACAACAAAAAAAGTAAAAACCCCCTAAATCTCTCAAGACACCACACAGGCCACGTGATCACCCAGGGAGTTCCATTTCCTTAGGAAGCCGGGAGCCCTGGGAAATTCATGGATTTGCCAATGGGAAACTCACAAGCCCTTGCTCGGGCCCCCTGCTTCATTTATGCCCACCCGGCAACCCTGCAGAGGTACCTGCTGTGGTTCCATTTCCTAGACGGTCAAACTGAGGCTCAGCCTCAGGCAAGTGACAGGCAGGAGTCCGTGAACCACCATAATCTGGTGCTGGCCACACAAACGTTCACCAGAATGGCCACTGTTCACACAGGGCCGACTACAGGTAGCAGTGGGTTCCAAACATTTAGCAACCAGAATTGTATTCAGAGTTACCTCTAACAGGTAACTGCAGTAAAAGTGGTCCTAGGGCCGGGCGCAGTGGCTCACACCTATAATCCCAACACTTTGGGAGGGCGAGGTGGGTGGATCATTTGAGGTCAAGGGTTCGAGACCAGCCTGGCTAACATGGTGAAACAAAAATTAGTTGGGTGTGGTAGCATGTGTTTGTGATCTCAGCTACTCGAGAGGCTGAGGCAGGAGAATCGCTTGAACCCGGGAGGTGGAGGTTGTAGTGAGCCGAGATTGCACCACTGCACTCCAGCCTGGGCAACAGAGTGAGACTCTGTCTCAAAAAAAAAAAAAAAAAAAAAAAAAGTGGTCCTACTCTGGCCCAAAGGGGCACAGGAGGCTTGAGCCTCACATGTCCCCACCTCCTGCTCCTTGGTGGTCCCTGGTACCCTCCAGGCCTCCGTGGAAATCCACATGCTCACATTACCCCAGCTGAGCCTCAGTCCTGCAAACCTAGTGTTCTGTTCACCCGTTTAAAGATAAACAGGCCGGGTACAGTGGCTCACCCCTCTAATCCCAGCACTTTGGGAGGCCAAGGTGGGTGGACTGCTGAAGCACAGGAGTTCAAGACCGTCTGGGCAACACAGCGAGACCCCAACCTTACAAAATAAAAAAATCAGCTGGGTGTAGTTGCACCCAGGAGGCTGAATCACCTGAGCCTAGGAGCTCAAGGCTGCAGCAAGCTGTGACTGCGACACTGCACTCCGGCCTGGGTAACAGAGCAAGGCCCTGTCTCAAAGTCATCATAATAATAAAAGATGAACAAACCAAAACCCAGAGATGTGACATCACTCGGCCAGCCCTGTTGTTTGACCCTAACTCATGCTCCTGCCTGCAACAGAGCCTCACACCCTCCTTCCCTACCCCCAGAAGTCCTGCTCTTATTTCATGACAACATGGAATTTCTACCCCAAGCTAAACAGCTGCAGGAGTGAAGACCAGAGCCACCTCACCAGGAACCCCCAGACTCCCAGCGGTGGGGGTACCTAGGAGACCAGCAAGACGCCCCTGGGCACAGACAGCTCCCCTCCCGGGCCCCGCCCTCCACCTCCAGCTGTCCCGGCCCCCACAGCCTCAATTACTCCAGAGCCCACCTGGATGGCAGCGGGAGGATCGCGTGGGGCCAGAGGCCCCGAGGGCAGCAGCGGGCAGGTGTAATTTCATCGCGGGGCTCATGGTATGAGTCACCAGAAACAGAGGATGAAATTCCAGCTCTGAGGACGGAGATGAACAGCTCCCCCAGCTTGGGGTCAGCTCTTGATGCGGGTGGGGGGGTGCGTAGTACTGGGGTACAGGCCACAGGACCCCTGCCAGCCAGATGGTGCCTTTGTGAAAATGAGAAAGAGGAACTACCTTCTTCTGGGGGATCCCGAGCTGATGCCGGGCCGGCCAAGCCGGTTAGCTAGATTTCCCTAGAGAGGAGAGTGGCTAGAGGTGTGTGGTGTACACACACCATGGAACCCTGCTCAGGGACCAAGCGGGACCAGCTCCCCTAAACCCAGCAATGCGGATAAATGCATCAAGCTGCGTGCAGCCAGATTCAGAGGCTCTGGACTGTACGACCCCATTTATGTGACATTCTACAAATGCAAAGCCATATTCAGAAGACAGGTCAGTGGTTGCTGGCGCTGGGATAAGAGACAAAGACGAACAAACAGGCTTCAAAAACATTTTTTTGAAGTTTTGAAAAAAAGCAATCCTCCTGCCTTAGCCTCCCAAGTAGCTGGGACGACAGGCACACATGGTCACATCTGGCTAATTTTTTTTTTAAGACACGGGGTCTTGCTATGTTGCCCAGGCTGGTCTCAAACTCTTGGCCTCCAGCAATCCTCCCGCCTCAGCCCCCTGAGTAGCTGGAACTACAGGCATAAGCTACCTTGCCTGGCTAATTTTTTTATTTCTTGTAGAGATGGGGGTTTTTCTATATTGTCTATGTTCGTCTCAAACTCCTGGCGTCAAGCCATGCTCCCGCCTCAGCCTCCCAAAGCGCTGCTCTATGTCTTGATGGCGGTTGAGTGACATGAGGGTGTGAGCCAGGCGAGCTCCTGGTATGGCATAGCCCTTACTCCTCAACAATATTTATAATAAAATATAAAGTGGGGCCGGGCACGGTGGCTCACGCCTGTAATCCCAGCACTTTAAGAGGCCAAGGCAGGCAGATCACTTGAGGTCAGGAATTTGAAGCCAGCCTGGCTAACATGGCAAAGCCCCGTCTCTACTAAAAATACAAAAATTAGCTGGGTGCGGTGGCATGCACACATAATCCCAGCTACTTGGGAGGCTGAGGCCAGAGAATCGCTTGAACCCGGGAGGTGGAGGTTGCAGTGAGCTGAGATCGCGCCGCTGTGCTGCAGCCTGGGTGACAGAGTGAGACTACACCTCAAGTAAATAAATAAACTAAACTGAATACAATAAAATATAAAGTGGGCGCTTCTCACGTGCCGGCCAGGGGCTGGGGACCAGGACCTAATGAGACCCCCTCAGGCCTGATGCCCCGCCAAGGTTCTCACTGGCTGGTGAAACAACAGACGGATGGAGAAAAGATACGGACTTGGCCAGGCGCGGTGGCTCACGCCTGTAATCCCAGCACTTTGGGAGGCCGAGGTGGCCAGATCACCTGAGGTCAGGAGTTCGCGACCAGCCTGGCCAACATGGTGAAACCCCATCTCTTCTAAAAAACTACAAAAAAATGAGCCAGGTGTGGTGGTGGGCGCCTGTAATCTCAGCTGCTTAGGAGGCTGAGGCAGGAGAATCGCTGGAACCCGGGAGGTGGAAGACCCTGTGCTCCAGTCTGGGAACAAAAGAACAAAACTCTGTCTCAAAAAAAAAAACAACAACAAATAAACAAAAACCACAGACTTGCTTTGATGGTGGTTCTGCCACTCGCCAGAAAATGCACCTTGAGACCCTGCTGGGCCGTCGCCGGTCAGCAAAGAGGCCTATCCTCAGCCAGCCATCTAAGAGACAGGCAGGGTTCTCCCCCTGCCACGGGGAACAGGAGGGGAAAGGGCCAAGCTGCACCCCGATTCCCCGCCCGCCCCAACCATGCAGCCTCTTCTGCATCCTCAAGCGCCCAGAACCCCACGCCCTCAAACCAGGCCCTCCTACGCTGACTCCACCACAGACTTGCCTCTGGGGGGTCCACACACCCACGCTGTGGAGTCCCCACGGGGCCATGCCGAGTCCCTTGGACTGACAGCACCACCCTAGGGTCCAGGCAGGTGGGGAGAGCCATCTCCCTTTTACACCCAAGCAACTGCCCAGGTGGGGGAAGGCAGACGTGGACCCCATGCCCCCTGCCCCTGCCTTCCCCCCCACACCCCCCACCCCAGGGGCTGCGGCACAGGCGCTAGGAACCTGCCTCCAGTGCAGGAATTCCCAGCAGCCTCCGAGGTGTGGGGTCAGCCCCTCAAGTCCATGACCGCCCCCAAGGCAGGGTCTCCCAGCCTTGAAAGGGAGACAGCAGACACTTTCCCAGCCTTGCCAATCCTAAATGAAAATCTTACTTGGTGTCTAATAGGGTGTCTCCAGCAATTTCCTACCCTTTCCTCACAGGATCTCTGAATACACCGTAGGGACCATATTGGCCAGAAATCCCTGAGGACAAGGACTTCCCAAACTGGGGATCCCTGAGCACCCCTCAACGACCTAGACTACACCCTCCATGCCACCCAGGCCAGTAGGAGATCCAGACCCTCGGGCCACAGGCTGGAGAAAGCCCGACCAAGGACATCAGAAGGATAGTGCCTGTGATCCCATCATTTTAGGAAGCTGAGACAGGAGGACTGCTTGAGGGCAGGAGCTTGAGGCTAGCCTGGGCAACACAGCAAGACCCCATCTCTTAAAAAAAATTTTTTTTTGAGACAGAGTCTCACTCTGTGCAGTGGTGCGATCTCGGCTCACTGAAACCTCCACTTTCTGGGTTCAAGCAATTGTCCTGCCTCAGCCTCCCAGTAGCTGGGATTATAGGCATGCAGCACCACACCTGGCTAATTTTTGTGTTTTTGTTTGTTTGCTTTTTCTATACAGACACTTCATTCAGGAAATTTTTGTGTTTTTAGTAGAGATGAGTTTTGTGTTTTTGTGTTTTCGCCATGTTGGTCAGGCTGGTCTCGAACTCCCGGCCTCAGGTGATTCGCCCACCTCGGCCTCCCAAAGTGCTGGGATTAGGGGTATGAGCCAAAATGTTTTTAATTAGCTAGGTGGGTGGTGCACACCTGCAGAGACTGAGGCAGGAGGGTCACATGGAGCCCAGGAGTTGGAGGCTGCAGTGAAC
Source organism: Sapajus apella (assembly GCF_009761245.1). Lineage (NCBI taxonomy): Eukaryota > Metazoa > Chordata > Mammalia > Primates > Cebidae > Sapajus > Sapajus apella. The sequence goes on from NW_022437028.1 coordinate 4,563,593, forward strand.
TAGGATCACACCACTGCACTCTAGCCTGGGCAATAGAGCCAGACCCTGTCTCAAAAAATATAATAAAATAAAAATTTGGCCAGGCACTGTGGCTCACGCCTGTAATCCCAGCACTCTGGGAGGCCGAGTGGGTGGATCATGAGGTCAGGAGATCGAGACCATCCTGGCCAACATGGTGAAACCCTGTTTCTACTAAAATACAAAAATTAGCCGGGTGTGGTGGCCCGTGCCTGTAGTCCCAGCTGCTCGGGAGGCTGAGGCAGGGGAATCACTTGAACCAGGGAGGCGGAGGTGGCGGTGAGCCGAGATCGCAACACTGCACTCCGGCCTGGTGACAGAGCGAGACTCTGTCTTAAAAAATAAAATAAAATAAATTAAAAAGGACTCGTGCCTGGGTGCAGTGGCTCACTTCTGTAATTCAGCACTTTGGGAGGCTGAGGCGGGCGGATCACTTGAGCTCAGGGATTGGGCAACATGGTGAAACCCCAAAATACAAAAAATTAGCCGGGTATGGTGGCGTGTGCCTCGGTCCCAGCTACTCGGGCGACTGAGCCAGGAGGATCACTTGAGCCAGGGAGGTGGAAGCTGCAGTGAGTCAAGATTGCGCCACTGCACTCCAGCCTGGGTGACAGTGAGACCTCATTTCAATACAAATTTTTTTTAGAAAGGCCACGAATCAGTGAATCAGCTCCACCTGATTCAAACTCACTCCAGATCATAGCCGGGGCCTCCACGGAGCCCTGACCCCAACTCCAGGATCAGCCACACATACCTCTGGCCCCTCCCCAACGCCTATCCGTCCCACCGCCCCAAAGGCAGCAGCTGTGGGGTTGCCAGAGAAAAGTGCGAGCCCCCCGTTCAGTCTGAACTACGAACAACAACGGCTCACTTTTAGCTAGACGTTCGCCCCAAATATTGCATGAGTCCTTGCTCGTCTGAAATCCAATTTTAGCCGGGCATCCTTATTTTTATTTGCTAAATCTGGCAACTCGAAGCAGGTGGTCCTGAAGGAGGGCAACAGGTGAGCACGCAAATAGCTCCGGGTCAGCCAGGCCCCGGCTCAGGGGCGAGGGGAAGGGCGTTTGAAATGAGAGTTCTGTTCACTGTCTGAGACATTCCCTCAGTAGCCCTAAGATCGTGTAAGATAAAGCATCCTCACCCATTTCGTTCAGGACATGTATCTTATTTTTTTTTTTTTCTCTTTTGAGATGGAGTTTTGCTCTTTTCACCCAGGCTGGAGTGCAGTGGCACAGTTTCAGCTCACCACAACCTCCGCCTCTTGGGTTCAAGTGATTCTCCTGCCTCAGCTTCCCGAGTAGCTGGGATTACAGGCACCTGCCACTATGCCTGGCTATTTTTATATTTTTAATAGAGATGGGGTTTCACCATGTTGGCCAGGCTGGTCTCGAACTCCTGACCTCAGGTGATCTGCTCGCCTCGGCCTCCCAAAGTGCTGGGATTACAGGCGTGAGCCGTGAGCCGCCACAGCCGGCCCTAACTTATCTTAAATGGGCACATTTCCAGGGCAGGAACCCAGGTTCCTACAGCCCTGGCCCCATTCACACTCACAAAGCCACAAACCCAGGTGCAGGTTGACCCAGAGGGAAGGGAACAGGACCAAGGATGGATCAGTTCTGCAGGACGAGGGGACAGAGAGCTTCCAAAACAGGGTAGGTGAAGAAGTGATGATGGGGCCGGGCGCAGTGGCTCACACCTGTAATCCCAGCACTTTGGGAGGCCAAGGCGGGGTGATCACCTGAGGTCAGGAGTTTGAGATCAGCTTGACCAACATGGAGAAACCCCATCTCTACCAAAAAAACAAAAGTCAGCGGGGTGTGGTGGCGTGCGCCTATAATCCCGGCTACTCAGGAGGCTGAGGCAGGAGAATCTTTTTTTTTTTTTGAGACGGAGTTTCTTGAACCTGGAAGGCAGAGGTTGCGGTGAGCTAAGACTGCGCCACTCCGCTCCACCCTCTGTGACAAGAGCGAAACTCCATCAAAAAAAAAAAAAAAAAAAAAGTAGTGATGGACAGGGGGCTTTCCTGCAAAGCTTTCTGCCTCCAGAACCCACATTACCACACCCCCTGCAGGCCAAGAGCCCCTCTGCCACACTAGGGGATACCTGGCTGAGAACTCACAAACCAGGCCAAGAAAGTGACAAGGTCCTGTCTCCCTTCTGGAGTGTGGAACCTGGGCAGAAAGCACGTTTCTTTCTTTCTTTTTTTTTTTTTTTTTTGAGACAGAGTCTGGTTCTGTCTCCCTGGCTGGAGTGCAGTGGCTCAATCCTGGCTCACTGCAACCTCCACCTCCCAAGTTCAAGCGATTCTTCTGCCTCAGCCTCCCAAGTAGCCGGGACTATAGGTGCCCACCACCATGCCTGGCTAATTTTTTGTATTTTTAGTAGAGAGCAGGTTTCACTGTGTTAGCCAGAATGGTCTCAATCTCCTGACCTTGTGATCCACCTGCCTCGGCCTCCCAAAGTGCTGGGATTACAGGCGTGAGCCATGGCTGCAGCCAAAGCACATGATTCCATGAGATGGGGCTGAGGGGCTTCCAAGAGGCCCTGCCTGGAGCCCCCAGCACCTGCACCTTGGAGACTGTTACCCCCTCCACAGCAACCACCTGTCACATCAAACTCTTCTGGGCAGGTTCATGAGTCCCTTTTTCCCCCAGAAAACCATCCTTCCCACCACTCCACCTCTGCTATGAATTCCTCTGGGAAATTCCCTTCTAGTCATGCTTAGGGTCCCTGTACTAGAGGCCCCATATTCTCCTGGAAGCCCCTCAATCAAAACTAAACTCAGGGCCAGGTGCGGCAGCCCATACCTGCAATCCCAGCACTTTGGGAGGCAGAGGCGGGCAGATCACTTGAGGTCAGGAGTTCTAGGCCAGCCTGGCCAACATGATGAAACCCCATCTCTACTACAAATACAAAAACTCGTCAGGCGTGGTGGAGCACGCCTGTAATCCCAGCTACTTGAAGCAGGAGAATCTCTTGAACCTGGGAGGCGGAGGTTGCAGTGAGCCGAGATGGCGCCATTGCACGCCAGTCTGGGCAACAGAGCGAAACTCCCTCTCCAAAAAAAAAAAGACAAGACTAAACTCAGCATGGGTCCCAAGCCCTGTTCCTAGTCTGCTCTTCTGTTTATAAATTGGCCCTGCACATCTTGTTCCATGGGTGTCCCTTAAAGCCTCTGCAGGCCCCATGGAGCTGGGCACACACCCCTGGCTTGTCCCAAAGAACCAAAGAACCTGGCTATGACTCTGGCCACCACACATCTGAGACAGAGATACTTACAAACAGTGAGAGTCAGAGAACTGAGAGACGGAGAGAGGACAACAGTGAGGAGCAGAGCCCCCAGGTTAAGGTCAGGAGAAGACACAGGCTGGGGTCGTGGGGAGAGAGGGGACCCCAGGAAGTTCACAGAGAGACCTTGGAACTCCTACCAGGGTGGGGAACTTGCCCCAGATATGAGCATTTCAGAAAAACAGGAGAGAGTCTGCTTAGCCATTTGGGTCAAGGCTCAAGAGCAGGATTTCATTCATTCATTCATTCATTCATTCATTCATTCATTCATTTATTCCCTCAAACATGTAGCCATTTAACAAGTATTTGAGAAGCAAGCCTCTATCCCTACCTGTCCCTAGTGCAATTGGGGAGAGAGATGTAAACATCTAAGTGAGATCAATGTTGGGACAAAGGAAGGAAAGGTGTTGGCTGGGCGCGATGGCTCACCCGTTAACCCAGCACTCTGGGAGGCCAAGGTGGGAGGACTGCTTACGCCCAGGAGTTTGAGACCAGCCTGGGCAACACAGCAAGACCCTGTCTCTACAAATAATAAAAAATTAGCTAAGGTGTGGTGGCGCTTGCCCATGGTCCCAGCTACTCAGGAGGCTGAGGCAGGAGAGTGGCTTGAACCCAGGAGTTCGAGGCTGCAGTGAGCTGTGTTCACACCACTGTGCCCCAGCCTGGGCAGAAAGCAAGCCTCTGTCTCAAAAAGTAAATAAATAAAAGAGAGAGAGAGAGGATGTGATGGGGACAGACAGGTGGTACCATGGCCAGCCCTGAGGGTGAGGAAGTCTTCAGCCCAAAGACACCACAGCCAGGCCAAATCATGAAGCAGGAGAGGAAAAGAGGCATATTCTACCATGCTGACCCCTATCCCAGCCAGGCGGGGCAATTAAAGGAAGCCCCTCCACAGGGGAAGGGCAGGAAGAACCCTCGAGAGAAGAGGAACCGTGTGTGTGCAGAGACCAGGGGTGGGAGGAAGTCAGGCCATTCAGGAAAACGGCAAGACTACAGGATTTACAAGTGGGTTGAGGGAGCAGTGAGCGGTCAGAGGCTGGACCCTGAATGAGAATCACCGGGGGGCTGTGGTCTGTGGTTCCAAGGTCATGCTTAGGACGAATATCCCAGGCCATCACCCACCATCCACGAGACCCCAGGTCCAACAACCAAGCTGTCACCAAACCGTGGATGGCCTGGCCTCTGGAACCAGGCAGGCTGCAGAAACAGCTGCCCCCAAGACCCCTCGATTATGGCTGCCAGATTATTGCCAAACACCACACACTGACGACTACCCCCTCGTCAGGAGGCTAGCCGGGCTCCCGGGGGGCTGCCTTCAATGAACAGATAACAATGATTTGTGATTAGCATATTGCAAATAAATGACCCTCCTCCCAGCATCGAGAGAACGGTCCTTCTCAGTAGGTTTAGCGTGCCCCCTACGAAGCTGTCTCCAAGACCCGGTTTTACAACCGTCAGCCCCAAGTTCTCGAACATTTTAAGAGTGCAGGCTTGGAGCGGCTGCGGAGTTTCAGCCCTTCCCTCCGCGTTTTGCTCCGTGGGGTCCTGTGGGACCCTCTGAGTCAGAACTGCCAATTTCTAGGTCACCCTCAGAGCAGGCTATGGAGGAACAAGGTGTGGACTTGAGCCTCCCACACCCCAGAGGCAGGATGGGGGTTCCGATGCCCTGTCCCCTTGGGGCCAAGCCTGTCCCTCGATCCGCAAGTGCCTGTTCAGAAGAGGTCAGAGTCTATCTCACACCCTCCTGGGCCCCAAATAGGGCGGTTCATGACGGCCACCTAACTACCTTATACCTAGCCCCTCCCTGCCAGCAGCCACCAACCTCCAGCCACCTCCTCCTGCTTCAAATAAATAATCGATGCTGCTGCCCTTCCCCTCTGGAATGACACTGCTGAAATAAATGAGCTGCTTGGGGCACCTTCCAAGCCCCAAGGCCCCGGGCCAGTGCCAAGGAGCGAACAGTCCCGGCCACAGGGGACCCAGACACACAGGCAGACCATGGCAGCAGCGGGCCAGGGTAGCTTCCAGACACCCCTCCCCTCCTCTAAGAGAACCCCTGGCAAATGCCCACTCCTTCAAAAACTGTGGGGGCCTGCCCTCCACTCTCACCCACCAGGCCCAGGGCCATCCCGGGGTGCCCTCGGCACAGTCTCCATCCAAGACCCAGTGCTCCCCCTACGGGCCCTGCAGCACCCCTATGTCCCAGCACCCCTCACTTCAGCTGGGATGGGGACACAGGAGACTCCCATCGCAGGACCTTGGTCCGGGGATGCAGGGTCAGCAGGCCAGATGCCAGAGCTCCAGCCCCCTCCAGCACGGCCAGGAGGGTGGAACTCCCGGTTGTACAGCGTCTCCCTTCCCTGGGCCCACGCCAGGCCAGGCAGGGTCCCACTCCCTGGCTGCTGGCCAGGGGTGGGGAGCCCAGGAGAGGTGTCAAGCCCGGCATGCCCAGGGACTTAGGATGGGGTGGGTGGGTGTTCGGCACCCTGCGGCCCCTCCTCTGTCCTCTCCACCCATCTGCAGGAACTCAGAGACCACCCACAGACCGGGTACCCCCAACTTACTCCTCTGAGCCCTTTGTGCTCCCCCACACTGCCACCCTCTGAGTCCCCTCCACCCGGGGTTCAGCGGCCACCAACACACAGGCCAGTCCCCTCTCCTTGGGGGGGTCCCCAACAGGAACCACCCTGCTGGGGCAACCCTGGCTGGGCTGGATCCCCGCCTGGGAGTAGGGGTCCCGGACCAGGGGCCAGCCCAGCCTGGGGAAAGGCGGAGGGGGGGAAAGGCGGGGATCGCGGCCTTCCCAGCCCCCTCCGCTCCCACCCCGGCGCCCGCCACCGCGGGCAGCGCGACTGACCTCATTCGCCAACTGCAGCAGCCTGCGGGCGCCGGCCCGGGACGCCCCCCACCTCCAGAAGGGCCGGTGGCAAGGAGGGAAGGGGTGACAGCTCCCAGCTCCCGGCCCCTCCCGGGCAGGTGGGGGGCGGCCGTCCCTCCCCTCCCCCGGCCCGAATTATAATCCCAGTCACGTGCCTCCCCGGGCACCCAAAAGCCGGCCCCAGCTCCTGTAACACCTTGAGAGGGGGAGGGGCGGGGGCCCCCCCCGGAGGAGGCGGAGGGGATCGGGGGCGGGGGTGGGGGGACGGGGAGAAGGGCCTCGGCGCCCGCCCCCCCGCAAAAGTTTCTCCTACCTTGGAGGATCCCCAAGCGCTCCTGCCAGCGGCGCCCCGGCCCCGGCCCGCGGCCAGGACTCAGCCTCCTGCCGCTGCCTCCTTAATTAATCCGGGAGAATGGGGGAAGGAGAGGCAGAGGGAGGCGAGGACGGCGGCGCGGCGAGGGCGGGGAGGGAGGCGCGGGGAGGGGGCGCGGGGGGGGATCGGCCGGCCGGGGGGCTGGCGCTCGGCGGCCCCCACCCCCGGCGCGGGCTGCGGCGGAGGGCGGGGCGGCGCGGGGAGCGGAGCGGAGAGCGGGAGCGCGGGGAGGCTCTTTGTTCTGTAATCCCAGTAAGATTGCCAGCCATTCGCCCCGGCCCTAATCCCAGCCCCGCGCAACACCACCCTCCATTGGCTGCCATTTACATACGGGATTAGCCCGCCCCGCGCCCCGCGCCCCTGCGCCCCCCCCGCTCGCCACCCCGCGCCCCTGCGCCCCGGGGACCTGGCGCCGCGGTGGGGAGAGCGCGCCGCACCCCTCGGCCCCGGACCTGCGCGGAGGGGCGGGGGCGCCCTCGGTTCCCCCCACCCAGCGCCGGATTAGAAAGCCTGGGCTCGCCCCCGCCTACCCCCCTTTGCCTCCCGCCACTGGGAGAGCTGCGGGGCGCAGGGGGCTGGAGTTGGAGGGTCAAGGTCACCCAACTGGAACGCGCGGAGGCCCTGAGCGTCCGGGCTGGTGACTCCCGTCTGGCCCGGGTTCTAGTCCCAACGCTTGGGCCAGGTACCTCTTACAGCCTTTGTCCCCCTCCCGCCCCTGAGATGTGCAGGAAGGCTGTGACGTGCCGAAAGTCGCGGCAGAGCCAGCTGGACTCTTGGTCCCATCTTGTGTGATGGGACCTCCCTCTGATAGGCTTTTACCCCTGTCTCCCCCCACCCCAAACCACACACACACCACAGCAGTGCTCCTACTGAATCGGAGCGCACACCTCCCATCCGGTCCCAAAGCCATAAATCCTAATTCAGCACAAGGACCTCACTCCTTCCCCCACGTGGTGCCCTGAGCCCTGAACTAGGCCTTGGCTAGGCTGGGCATGGCAGGGAGGGAGAGACTCACCCCAGGCAGGCCCCAACCCCAGGGAGCTTCTGGCTTAGAATAACAGCCAAACATAGACTGAGAACCTCCCAGGTCCCGGCAGAACCTACAAGCTCTCCCCACAGCCTTCTTGCAAAACTGTGATTGCTGAGATTATGGCAGTGAGCGAAGTCTAGCGTGGCTGACTCCATCTTGCTTCCAGCCTCAAGGGCTGGCTGTCCTCACTCATTCCGGGGCACAGGCCAAGCGAAGGAGGGGAGGAATTTAGTTTATAGTTCAACTTTGAAGTAAGGATAATAATAGTTACTCCTTAGACCTCACCTGCTCTTTACTCAGAGACCAAAGCCACCTTTGTAAAACTAATGAAAGGCGGTAAGAGGCGGTCGCGGTGGCTCACGCCTGTAATCTCAGCACTTTGGGAGGCCAAGGCAAGTGGATCACCTGAGGTCGAGAGTTCAAGACCCGCCTGACCAACATGGAAAAACCCTGTCTCTACTAAAAATACAAAATTAGCCAAGCGTGGTTTGCACACCTGTAATCCTAGCTACTCGGGAGGCTGAGGCAGGAGAATCGTTTGAACCCGGGAGGTGGAGGTTGCAGTGAGCTGAGATGGCACCATTGCACTCCAGCCTGGGCGACAGTGTGAAACTCCATCTCAAAGAAAAAAGGAAAGGCCATGAGATTAGGGTTATGGGAGGGGCCTGGATTCTGCTAAAACCCAGGCATGTTTTTATAATCTCTGACTGCTCAGGAGTCACGTGGCCAGAGATCACAAGGTTTGCCAGTTCCCCTCTTCCTCCTATAGATAGCATCTCTATTGTGGAAACTGAGATTGGTCTTCTCAGATGTTTTTCAGACTTTCAAATTCTGGCAACTGACTGACTCACCTGGACCTGTGTGACTCATGACTCAGCCCATCCCGTGGCCCCGACTGAGAGACAGACTCAGAGCATAAGGACCGTTTGCCACACCCTGTGATTTCCTCCTCAACCAATCAGCAGTACCCATTCCCTGGGCCCTTGCCCACCAAGTTATCCATAAAAACCCTAGCCTCTGAGTTCTTGGGGAGATTCATCTGAGTAACAATTCCAGTTCTACTGCTTGGCCAGGTCTGTGTTAATAAAACTCTCTTGGCCGGGCTCAGTGGCTCATGCCTGTAATCCCGGCGCTTTGGGAGGCCAAGGTGGGTGGATCGCTTGAGGTCAGGAGTTCAAGAACAGCCTGACTAACACAGCGAAACCTCATCACTAAAAATACAGAAATTAGCCGGGCGTGGTGGCGCATGTCTGTAATCTCAGCTACCCAGGAGGCTGACGCATGAGAATTGCTGGAACCCAGGAGGAGTTGGAGGTTGCAGTGAGCCGAGATTGAGCCACTGCACTCCAGCCTGGGTGACAGAGTGAGACTTGTCTCAAAAATTAGGACAGGTGTGGTGACTCATGCCTGTAATCCCAACACTTTGGAAGGTAGAGATGGGTGAATCACTTGAGGCCAGGCATTCAAGACCAGCCTGGCCAACACGGTGAAACTCTGTCTCTACTAAAAATACAAAAATTAGCCAGGAGTGGTGGCAACCTCCTGTCATTCCAAGTACTCAGAAGGCTGAGGCATAAGAATCGCTTGAACCTGGGAAGTGGAGGTTGCAATGAGCTGAGATCACACCACTGCACTCCAGCCTAGGCGACAGAGTAAGACTCTGTTTCAAAAATTTTTTAAATTAAAAAGTGTAAAATAAAACTGTTTCTCTGCTGCAATACCGTGGTCTCAGTGAATTCTTCCTGTGCCGTGGCAGGAAGAAGCCGTCAAAGGAAGGCGATTACACTGGGTTCCCTCGGACACACATCAGGCACTTGCTGAGGTTTAACTTTGGCTGACCAGGTCTCCTCTGAGAAACCCACAAGCCCATCAGACTGAGAGCTCCTCCTGGGCAGGCCACGTCAGCAGTGCCCAGCACAAGGCGGGGCACAGAGGGGCTCTCATGCCCACAGAGGGTATTGGGCAATGTCAGGGTTGGGAATGAAGTCACCAATGCTCCCTTCATCCCATGACGCCCTCCTGTGGTAAGGGGACATCTCAAGGCACCCTCCTGTGTGGCCCCCGGGGACCCAGGTCCTCTCCCACCCTGCCTCTTTCTCTTTTTGTTTTTGTTTTTTGAGATGAAGTGTCGCCCAGGCTGGAGTGCAGTGGTGCGATCTCAGCTCACTGCAACCTCCACCTCCCAGGTTCAAGTGATTCTCTTGCCTCAGCCTCTCGAGTAGCTGGGATTACAGGCGCCCACCACACCTGGCTGATTGTTTTTTTTTTTTTTTTTGAGATGGAGTTTCACTCTGTAGCCCAGGCTGAAGTGCAGCGGCACAATCTTGGCTCACTGTAACTTCTACCTCTTAGGGTTCAAGCAATTCTGCCTCAGCCTCCCGAGTGGCTGGGATTACAGGCAGGCACCACCACGCCCAGCTAATTTTTGTATTTTTGGTAGAGATGGGGTTTCACCATGTTGGCCAGGCTGTTCTCGAACTCCTGACCTTATGATCTGCCTGCTTTGGCCTCCCAAAGTGCTGGGATTATAGGCGTGAGCCACTGCGCCCATCCCCTGCCTCTTTCTCTAATCACCTGTGTGACCTTGGGCAAGTCAGTTCCCTTCTGTGAGTCTCCACTTCCCTCCTCCTGTGGCTTCTCATTGGACCACGGCGTGGCCCCCATGGTAAATAACCCTGGTGATTGGCCCTTGCTTGTCAAGCATCTTCTAGGTGCTAGGTTTGTTGCATTTAAGTTCTCTAAGTCTTGCGCTAAGGCTCCAAGGTGGGTACTATTGGCCTCATGTTACAGGGATAAAGTCACGTGTTTAAAGACATGCAGCCCTGGCCAGGTGCGGTGGCTCACGCCTGTAATTCCAACACTTTGGGAGGCCGAGGTGTGCGGATCACCTGAGGTCAGGAGTTCGAGACCAGCCTGGCCAACATGGCGAAACCCATCTCTACTAAAAATACAAAAATTAGCCGGGCCTGATGGTGGGTGCCTATAACCCCAGCTACTCAGGAGGCTGAGGCAGAAGAATCGCTTGAACCCAGGAGGCGGAGGTTGGAGGGAGCCAAGATCTCACCACTGCACTCCAGCCTGGGCGACAGAGTGAGATTCTGTTCCCCCTCCACCCCCTGCCCCCCAAAAAAGAAAAGACAGGCAGCTCTGTCAGTGGTGCTGCTGGGTCCGTGAGAAAGGATAGAACTGCTGTACACTGACCCTACCCCCATGATGTCTGCACCGGCGCAGTGTCAGGGCTAAGGCACGCCCTCCGTGGGCCCAGTTGGTTTCAAGGCAAAATGCTTCTCTGACCCCAAGTCCTCCACTCCAGGGCTTGGAGGAACTGAGGTAGGGAAGCATCCGTGTGTGCTCAATACTGCCCTCTGCAGGTAGAATCCGGAACAGGGGTGAGCCGGAGGAGTGCTCCCTGCAGCCTCTGGGAGACCTCTCTGCTCCCCAAGAGCCAAACGGCCAGCCTGACTCCCAGCCTCACCCAGGCAGAGACCAGGGGGCAGTGCGGTACAGCACTGGCACGTCCAGGCCCCGCTCGGCCACATCTGGGAATGACATCTGGCTCCACATGCGCTGTGCATCCTAGGCCAAGTCAGCCAGCCTCTCTGGGCTTCAGCTCCGCATCTGTAAAATGAAGGTGTCTTTGTAAGATTACTGTGAGGGTCAAATGACACACGATGGAGGAAAAATGTCTCGTGTGGCGTCTGGTGCATCGTAAGTGATCAAGTACGGCTCTCGGTTGTTTAATTTGTTGATTTCATCTAGTAACTAAGTCCAATCAGAGTTTTCGCTTGAATTGCTCTTGCTAAGGACACGGTCAAGATCATTCACACCGTTGTTGAGTTCAGCTCCTTTTCCTGAGAAGGACAACAGCGTTCCCCTTCACATTTAGCTGAAAAATGTTCTGTCACTGTTCCCCAGTGTAGCAAACACTGCCGCACACAGCGGCTCACGCACTTGAGGAGGCTGAGGTGGGAGGATCACTTGAGCCCAGGAGTTTGAGACCAGCCTCGGCAACATAGTGAGACTCTGTCTCTAAGAGAGACAGAAAGAGAAAGAGAGAGAGAGAGAAAGGAGGGAAGGAGGGAGAGAGAGAAAGGAGGGAAGGAGGGAGAGAGAGAAAGGAGGGAGGGAGGGAGAGAGAGAAAAGAAGGAAAGGAAGGAAGGGAGGGAGGGAGGAAGGCTGGGGGTCAGGCTGGCTGTTTGGCTCTTAGGAAGTAGAGAAAGGAAGGAAGGAAGGAAGGAGGAAGGAAAGAGAGAAAGAAAAAGAAGGAAAGAAAGAAGGAAGAAAGGAAAGAAAAAGAAAGAAAGAAAAACAGAGGGAAAGAAAGAGAGAGATGGAGGGAGGGAGGAGAGGGGAGGGAAAGAGGAGTGGAGAAAGCAGAAGCAGGTGACATCCTGGCCGGGTACAGTGGTTCATACCTGTAGTCCTAGCACTTTAAGAGGCCGCGGTGGGAGGGCTGCTTGAGCATGGGAGTTTGAGAGCAGCCTAGGCAACACAGTGAGACCTTGTCGAAGGAAGGAAGGAAGGAGAGAGAAAAGAAGGAAAGAAAGAGAGAATGGGAAAGGAAAGGTGAGGTGAAGTGGTTCTGGACAGGCGCAGCGGCTCACACCTGTAATCCCAGCCCTTTAGGAGGCTGAAGTGACAAGATCGCTGAGCTTGGGGAAGTCAAGGCTGCAGGGACCGTGGGCTGTGATTGCACTACTGTGCTCTAGCCTGGGTGACAGAGTGAAACCTTGTTAAAACAAAACAAAAAAAAAAAGGAATTCTTGCCAGTGGCACCTCCGCATCCATAGGAGTTTTTCCTTTTATCAACCCTCCTTACCCCAAAGAACCCCATGTCGCCAGGCTCCAGTCACGTCTGCCCCACACAGGCCGCAGCTCTCCTCCTGTGGACCCTGCCTCATCACCCGCTTCGAGGCCTGACCAGGCCCCCCACTATGCAGATATGGAAACTGAGGCCCCGCTCGCGCCTTCCTCGTCACTGCCTCGCAGTCACAGGAACAGAGCGTCTGCCATCCACGGCCTTGTTCACTGAAACTTACTGACCGCCCCCCAGCCGGTGGGCGGGACTGTCCCATTTCACAGATGGGAACACAGGACTCAGGTCATTTGCAGAAGTGAGTGTGTACCTGGGCGTCATCTATCAGCCAAGGAGCTCCTAAGGCACGAGCTGGCCTCTTCCTCCTGGCCCAGTGCAGAACCGGCCACCGGGAAGCGATGCCCAATGAACCAAGCCTGCTGCTCCCCTGGCGTTCCGGCCCACGCCTGGGTCCCTGACCTCCTGTAAGCATCACTTTATTTCCCCCAGTCCTGGACCACTTCTCCCACCTCTCGCTTGGTTCGTTGAAGGTAAGATGCCAAGGGGACAGGGGACAGGTAGAGGGACTGCCCTGTCATCTCCAACAAGGTAAACATTCTCTGGACCTGGGGGCAACTTCAGAGGGAACCTGGGGCTTTGCTGCCCCAGACGTGACCACGAAGGACAAAAGGTGAGGAGGGGGAACCCAACGCCCTCAAGGGGAGCAAACTGCGGTACCCCAAACGCAGGACAAATCCACAGTGGTCCAGGAGTGTGTGGACCTCCAGGCTCCTGGCCGGACACTTGCTGTCCCTTTTTCTTCTCTCTCTGGCTTTCCCTGTCTTTTCAGGACAATGAGTTTATCTGATACACTGTTATTTATTCTTTTGTTGTTGTTGTTTTTAGATGGAGTTTCACTCTTTGTTGCTCAGGCTGGAGTGCAGTGGCACCATCTCGGCTCACTGCAACCTCCGCCTCCTGGGTTTAAGCGATTCTCCTGCCTCAGCCTCCCAAGTGGCTGGGATTACAGGCGCCCACCACCACGCCCAGCTAATTTTTGTATTTTTAGTAGAGATGGGGTTTCACCTTGTTGGCCAGGCTGGTCTCGAACTCCTGACCTCAAGTGATCCGCCCACCTCGGCCTCCCAAAGTGCAGGGATTACAAGCATGAGCCACCATGCCCAGCCTATCTGTTCTTCAAAAATAAGACTTGTAGGCTGGGAGTCACCACTCATGCCTGGAAGCTCAGCACTTTGGGAGGCCAAGTTGAGAGGATCACTTGAAGCCAGGAATTCATGACCAACCTGAATTGGCAGCATAGTGAGACCTCATCTCTACAAGGGAAAAAAAAATCAAAAAAATTCACTGGGCGTGGTTGTACATGCCTGTAGTTCCAGCTACTCGAGAGGCTGAGGCAGGAGGATTTCTTGAGCCCAGGGTTCGAGGCTGCGGTGAGCTGTGATTGCACCGCTGCACTCCAGCCTGGGCAACAGAGTAAGAACCTATCTCAAAAAGAAAATAAAAAACTATGAAAGAAAAGAAAATGCTAATAATAGCAATGGACAGTAATGCCGACTCTAATTTATTGCTGCTGGAAACTTTACATGAGGCCAGGTGTGGTGGCTAACGCCTGTAATCCCAGCACTGTGAGGCCAAGGTGGGTGGATCACCTAGGTCAGGGGTTCGAGACCAGGCTGGCTAATATGGTGAAACCCAGTCTCTACTAAAAATACAAAAAAAAAAAAAAAAAATTAGCAGGACATGGTGGCGTGTATGTAATCCCAGCTACCAGGGAGGCCAAGGCAGGAGAATCGCTTGAATCCGGGAGGTAGAGGTTGCCGTGAGCCGAGATTGCACCACTGCACTCCAGCCTGGGCAGTAGAGCGAGACTCCATCTCAAAAAATAAATAAATACATACAAAGTAAAATTAAAATAAAATAATAAAACAGTCCCCAGACTTTTCCGAGGCACATTGAAGTTTGGGGTACGTGGCCCTTCATGTTCTTGGAGGAGCATTTATTTTATTTATTTATTTATTTTTGAGACGGAGTCTTGCTCCGTCGCCAGGCTGGAGTGCAGTGGTGCAATCTCTGCTCACTGCAACCTCCACCTCCTGGGTTCAAGAGATTCTCCAGCCTCAGCCTCCGGAGTAGCTGAGACCACAGGCGCGTGCCACCAGGCCCAGCTAATTTTTGTGGTTTTTTTTTAGTAGAGACGGGGTTTCACCATGGCCAGGATGGTCTTGATCCCTTGACCTCGTGATCCGCCCGCCTCGGCCTCCCAAAGTGCTGGGATTACAGGCATGAGCCACCGCGCCCGGCAGAGGAGCATTTAAACTGACATTTGTGCAGCCCCAGCCCACAGCCATGTCTATTGGGGCCACGTCCCCTGAGCCACCAAGCTCCCAGGACCAGCTCCTCTGTCACCGGCTGCCCAGGTCCAGACTAGCAGCCAGGCCTGGCATCTGGCTAGGCCACGCTGGCCCTGAGATGTGATTCCACCAAAGCACCCTCTCCATGCTGGGCATCATGTAGACCCAGTCCTTGCCCCTCGGAGCTCTGGGTCAGCAGGTGGGGTGCATGCAGTGACGAAGGGGTTCTGGGCACTGGGGCCAGAGAGGGCACCCCTATTCAGCTTGGGGAGGGAGTAGGGAATGTCAAGGCCATGTCCCTCCAGCCCCATGGGAATAATAAGCCAGCTCAATGCTGCCCTCACCTTCGTGCCAGCCTGGAGTTTCAGCTCATGCTAGAATATTTCCTTTTTCATGCTACATGCTAGAATGTTTCTTTTTTCTTTCTATCTTCTTTTTTTTTTTGAGATGGAGTTTCCCTCTTGGTGCCCAGGCTGGAGTGCAATGGCGTGATCTCGGCCCACCTCAACCTCTGCCTCCCGGGTTCAAGCGATTCTCTTGCCTCAGCCTCTGAAGTAGCTGGGATTATAGGCATGTGCCACCACGCCTGGCTAATTTTGTATTTTTTTTTTTGTAGAGACGAGGTTTCTCCATGTTGGTCAGGCTGGTTTCGAACTCCCGACCTCAGGTGATCCGCCCTCCTTGGCCTCCCAAAGTGCTGGGATTACAGGCATGAGCCACCACACCCGGCCCAGAATATTTCCTTTTTTTGAGACAGGGTCTTACTCTGTCAACCAGGCTGGAGTACAGTGGCATGACCTCAGCTTACTGCAACCTTTACCTCCCTGGTTCAAGCAATTCTCCCACCTCAACCTCCCCAGTAGCCAGGATCACAGGTGTCCACCACCCTGCTCAGCTAATTTTTGTATTAATTTTTGTATTTTTAGTAGAGACAGGGTTTCATCACACTGGCC
Source organism: Sapajus apella (assembly GCF_009761245.1). Taxonomy (NCBI): domain Eukaryota; kingdom Metazoa; phylum Chordata; class Mammalia; order Primates; family Cebidae; genus Sapajus; species Sapajus apella. The sequence goes on from NW_022437028.1 coordinate 4,579,301, forward strand.
AGGCTGGCCTCAAACTTCTGACCTCAAGTGATCCTCCTGCCTCAGTCTCCCAAAGTGCTAGGATTATAGGTGTGAGCCACACTTGGCTTGCTAGAATATTTCTTTCTGAGGGCCGGGCGAGGTGGCTCAAGCCTGTAATCCCAGAACTTTGGATCCAAACCTTTGCTTTCCATTAGTGAGTAAGAGTGGCCCTCACACGATGTTTTTGGTTCACTCTGCCTCCACCCAGATGCTCCTCAGCCTCCAGATCTCAGCCTTCCCGATCGCCTCTCCAGGCTGCCCCACCAAGCCGTAACTCCTCTGCTGCTCAGGCTGGAGTGCAGTGGCGCGATCATGGCTCACTGCAGCCTTGACTTCCTGGGCTCAAGTAATCCTACTGCCTCAGCCTCTCTAGTGGCTGGGACTATAAGTACACACCACCACGCCCAGCTAATTCTTTTATTTTCTGTAGAGATGGGGTCTCACCATGTTGCACAGACTGGTCCCAAACTCCTGGCCTCAAACAATCCTCCCGTCTCGGGCCCCCAAAGTGCTGGGATTACAGGCGTGAGCCACTGTGCCCGACCCCAGTGATAATTTTATGTTGTGTGGGCTGGGCACATTGGCTCATGCCTATACCCAGCATTTTGGGAGGCCGAGGCGGGTGGATCACCTGCGTGGTGGTGACGCACCTGTACTCACAGTTACTTGGGAGGCTGAGACAGGAGAATCACTTGAACCCGAGAGGTGGAGGTTGCAGTGAGCTGAGATGGTGCCACTGCACTCCAGCCTGAACAACAGAGTGAGACTCCATCCCCCCTCCAAAAAAAAGAAAAGAAAACTTTTTGTTGCTTGAGTGCCTATTTGATCCCTGTCTAATTCACCTGTTAGACTTTAAGCTCTGTGCGAGCACAGATTTGAGGGGTCCGTGAGCACCTTGGTGTCCCTAGTTCCCGGCACCAACTATGGTAGGCTCTGCAAACATTTGCTGCATGAATGAATGCATGTGTGAATGAATGAACAGTCCTCGGTCTGTTTTTCTCTGTTTCTCTCCACCTGTTTGTAGCTGTCTTTTACGTAGCTCTCTCTTAATGTAGGATGTAGTGGGGTGGCCAGGCGCAGTGGCTCATGCCTGTAATCCTAGCATCTCGGGAGGCCGAGGCAGGAGGATCTCTTGAGCCCAGGAGTTTGAGACCAGCCTGGGCAACATGGTGAAACCCCACCTCTACTAAAAATACAAGAATTAGCTGGGCATGGTGGCGCACGCCTGTAGTCCCAGCTACTTGGGAGGCTGAGGGAGGATGGCTTGAGCCCGGGAGGTGGAGACTGCGCGGAGCCAAGATCACACCGGCACACTGCAGCCTGCGTGGCAAAGCTGGACCTTGTCTTCAAAGAACGAAAAAGCTGTAGAGGATGTAGCGGGGGTTCTGTTTCTAGTCCCTTGTTTCTGCCTTGGTCTCTGATTCTTGCTGTCCAGCGCTCTCGCTCTGAAGCTCTCAGCCTTTGTCTGTCTGACTACATCAGCTGTCCGTCACCCCCGCCTCCAGCTGAGCCTGTACCTCTCCCAGCTAACTTGGGTCTGTTGTCTCTCTCTGTCTCTGGGTCTGTGTCTCTCCTGGGGTATCCAAGTTTCTCTCTCCTCTTTGGTTCGTCCCGCCGTCTCTGTCTCTCTCTCCCTGGGGGTCTCCATATGCCCTGCTCTCTGCCTTCCCCACCGTGCGTCTCTGCCTCGTCCCCCGGCCTCTCCCTGAGCCCGGTACCACTGCCTCATTCTCCTCCGAGTCTCCTCCGCTGCAATCTTTAAAGAACAGAGAGAGGCATGTAATTGAGCTGGGGCCGTCTCCATGGTTGCAGCTGTGGAGTAACTGAAAGATCAATCTGGAACGACTGTCTCCGCAATAATTGCACCTTAATAGTTTGTGTGAGGCATAGCAGGGCTCTGTGAGAGCTGGTCGGGACAGCTCCGGGACTCTGGCGGGAAAAGGCCACCTGGAGTCATGGTCAGTATCCCTGGGCCGAACCTCAGGAGGAAATACTTGGCCAGAAGCAGGAGGGGCCAGGAGGGGCCGCGTGGGAAGGGAGGCCTGTCTCACGCCCACGCCCTCCCAGAGGTGTCCCCGCCGCCTGCTCCTACCCGCTGCGCCTTGATCCTGTTTATAATTTATGCTTACGATCAGAATTATCAGCAATAATGATAACATGATTATAATTGCCAAGCTGCCTGGCTCAATTGCAGCGCTGTTGGTAAATATTGTGATAGCAAGTAGCATGAGGTCACTGCCTCCCAGGGCTTGAAGGAGGGGTGGGGACAGGCATGCTGTTGGCCTGGGGTCCTTCAGCCCTGTGACTCCTCCCCGGCTCCCAGCCTGACTCTCTACCACGCTGCAAAGAATTGTTTTTTTGTTTTTGTTTTTTTAATTTTTGGCCCAACATGGTGGCTCATGCCTGTAATCCCAGCATTTTGGGAGGACGAGGCAGGCGGATCACCTGAGGTCAGGAGTTCAAGACCAGCCTGGCCAATATGGTGAGCCCCCCGTCTCTACTAAAAATACAAAAATTAGCCTGGCATGGTGGCACACACCTGTAGCCCCAGCTACTTGGGAAGCTGAGGTGGGAGAATCACTTTAACTCGGGAAGTGAAGGTTGCAATGAGCCAAGATAGTGCCAACAATTTTTTTTTAAGATATGGAGTTTTGCTTTATTGCCCAGGCTAGTCTCAAACTCCTGGGATCAAGCAGTTCTCCCAGTCACAGCTCACAGCAGCCTCAACCTCCCAGGCTGAAGGCATCCTCCCACCCCGCTATCCTGAGCAGCTGGTCAGCATCCATGCATGCCAGGCACACCACATGCATGCCATCAGGCCCAGCTAATTTTTGTATTTTTTGTAGAGATGGGGTCTCGCTATGTTGCCTGAGTTGGTCTTGACCTCCTGGCCTCATCCAATCCTCCTGCCTGGGCCTCCCAAAGTGCTGGGATTACGGGTGTGAGCCACAGCGCCCGGCCAGCCCAGGCTGGTCTTGACCTCCTAGACTCAAGTGATCTTCCCGCCTTGGCCTCCCAAAGTCCTGAGATTATAGGTGTGAGCCACTGTGCTTGGCCAGATACCCATGTTTGTTTGTTTGAGACAGAGTCTCACTCCATCGCCCAGGCTGGAGTGCAATGGCACCATCTTGGCTCACTGCAACCTCTGCCTCCTGGGCTCAAATGATTCTCCTGCCTCAGCCTCCTGAGTTGCTGGGATTACAGGTGTTCTCCACCATGCTGGCTAATTTTTGTGTCTTTAGTAGGACAGGGTTTCACCATGTTGGTAAGGCTGGTCTCGAACTCCTGACCTCAAATGATTCATTTGCCTTGGCCTCCCAAAGTGCTGGGATTACAGGCATGAGCCACCGTGCCCAGTTATACCCGTTTTTGTTTGTTTTTGAGACGAAGTCTCGCTCTGTTGCTCAGGCAGGAGTACAGTGGCGTGATCTCGGCTCACTGCAATCTCCGCCTCCCAGTTTCAAGCCATTCTTCTGCCTCAGCCTCCTGAGTAGCTGGGACTATAGGCATGCACCACACCCAGCTAATTTTTGTATTTTTAGTAGAGATGGGGGTTTCATCATGTTAGGCCAGGCTGGTCGCGAACTCCTGACCTCAGGTGATCCACCCATCTCAGCCTCCCAAAGTGCTGGGATTACAGGTGTGAACCACCGTGCCTGGCTACGCCCGTTTTATAGCTGGAATCACTGAGCCTTAGAGAGACTCACCAAGACTCACAGAGCAGCCAGTGGCAGGGCAGGAGTCTGTCCAGGGCCCATCTGTGTCAACTTCATAGCCTTCCTGGGACAGGATGGAGCCCATCGGGGCCCCCAGTCCCTGGCACGATGCATTATTCATAAACCCAACATTCCCCCAGGGGTAAACATTCCAGAAGGAGCGTTTCAAATCCACTTTCCTGCTCCGAAAACAAATAAATGAGCAGAGAATGCAGGCTCCCATGGAGGTGGTGGGGCCGTGACTCCTCAGAGCCCTGGGAAAGCTCACAGATGGTCTGCTTCTGATCCCCAGTCCGGGAACAGCCCACCCCCTGCCCGCCCAGGTGACCCTGGCCCTGGGGACATAGCACAACCTGGGAATCCTCCAGGAACTAGGAAGCTGGTCAGGCCTAGAGGGACCACCTCAGCTCCTCGCAGGGGTGGACAGACACTTAACTGGTGCTTTTGTGGCTTAAAATGGCTTTTAGAGACAGCGTCTTGCTCCGTCACCCCAGCTGGAGTGCAGTGGCAAAATCATAGCTCACTGTAGCCTCAAACTCCTGGGCTCAAGTGATCCTCCTGCCTCAGCCTCCTGAGTAGCTGGAACTACAGGCATGCATCCCACGCCTGGCTAATTAAAAACATTTTTTTTTAGAGACAGAGCCTGGGCCGGGCGAGGTGGCTCACGCCTGTAATCCCAGCACTTTGGCAGGCCGAGGTGGGTGGATCACAAGGTCAGGAGTTCAAGACCAGCCTGGCTGAGATGGTGAAACCCTGTCTCCACTAAAAAAATAAAAATAAAAAATTAGCCAGGCGCGGTGGCAGGTGCCTGGAATCCCAGCTACTTGGGAGGCTGAGGCAGGTGAATTGCTTGAACCTGGGCGGCAGAGGTTGCCGTGAGCCGAGATCGCACCACTGCAGTCCAGCCTACATCACCCAGGCTGATCTTGAAGTCCTGGACGCAAGTGATTCTCTTGCCTCAGCCTCCCAAAGTGTTGGGATTACAGATATGAGCCACTGCTTCCAGTCCAAAAAATACATTTTTTTTTGAGACAGGGTCTCAGCTTGGGTACGTAAGCTGGAATGTAGTGGCATAGTCACAGCTCACTGCAGCCTCAACCTCCCAGGCTGAAGCCATCTTCCCACCCCTCTCGCCCGAGCAGCAGGGAGCACATGCACACCATCACACACAGCTAATTTTTGTATTTTTTGCAGAGACAGGGGTCTCACCATATTGCCCAGGCTAGTCTTGAACGCCCAGTCTCAAGCAATCCTCCTGCCTTGGCCTTCCAAAATGCTGGGATTGCAAGCATAACCCACCATGCCTGGTCAAAAAACTTTTTAAAGAAACACAATGCTCTTGTCTCTATGATTTGGAAGTGGTCCCCACAGCCCCCTGTCCCTGAGCTGCTACACCTCTCCACCATGCCCCTGGGAGGCACGTGTGACAAAGGAGGCCTCTGCAGTGACATAACTAACGTGTAGAAGGGGACTCCTGAGAAAAGGAAAAAGGAGGCTTTTGGGGAGGGACCTTGAGAATGCCTGCACGGTCCTGGGACCAGAGGGTGCATCAGAGATGAAAGTGTTAATTTAGGCTGGGCGCGGTGTCCCACGCCTGCAATCCCAGCACTTTGGGAGGCCGTGGCAGGCAGATCACCTGAGGTCAGGAGCACCACCTGGCCCCAACCCCAGACTCCTGCATCTTTTTTTTTTGAGATGGAGCTTTGCTCTTGTTGCCCAGGCTGGAGTGCAGTGGCAAGATCACGGCTCACCGCAACTTCTGCCTCCCGGCTTCACGCAACTCTCCTGCCTCTGCCTCCCAAGTAGCTGGGATTACAGGCATGTGCCACCACGCCCAGCTAAGTTTTTTGTATTTTCAGTAGAGATGGGATTTCTCCATGTTGGTCAGGCTGGCCTCAAACTCCCGACTTAAGATACCCCTGTATCTTAAGTGTCCTGGGGAAGGACATTCCAGGAACCTCAAAGGACAGACATAGTGGATGTCTAGACCTCAGCCTGGGGACCTGCTGAGCCAGGGCTCAGGACTTGGGCAGACTGTGCTGTAGGGTCAAACTGGAGTCTCAAGGCCAGACACTCTCAGCTCACCAACTCTCAGTGGAGCAGACCTGCCCCTGCCCCATCAGCTCATCAGCTCAGCACCCCAGGATGTGTCTCCCTAGAGCACGGTCACTTTCTAATTTGTTCAGAAGTTTGCCCTGGGTCTCCAGTCCCCTGCCGGCTGGGACCTCCTTAGAGGGGCTCCACAATTCTGGACCTCTGGGTCTCCCACTCAAGCTCCCTGAAAGCAACATTCAGCTCTGAGAAACAGTCTGTCGGCCGAGGGTGGCGGCTCACGCCTGTAATCCCAGCACTTTGGGAGGCTGAGGCAGGCAAATCACGAGGTTAGGAGTTTGAGACCAGCCTGGCCCACATGATGAAACTCCATCTCTACGAAAAATACAAAAAATTAGCCGGGTGTGGCGGTGCAGGCCTGTAATCCCAGCTACTCTGGAGGCTGAGGCAGGAGAATCACTTGAACTCAGGAGGTAGAGGTTGTGGTAAGCAGAGATCACGCTAATGCACTCCAGCCTGAGTGACAGAGCAAGACTGTCTCAAAAAATAAAAAGAAAAAAGAAAAGAAACAATCTGTCTAGGTCCTCTCCAGCCTTGTGGGACCTGGGGGTTCCTGTCACCTCTGATGGCTGAAACTCTCTCACCCCAGCCTCTCACACCCTTCCACCTGGACACCCCCATAAGGGCAGAGTTCTGGTCTGTCTTGTTCTCTGCTCTGTCTTGTATCTAAAACACTGCCTGAAGAAGCTCAATAGATTTTTCAATAGATTTTTTTTTAAGACAGCCTCGCTCTGTTGCCCAGGCTGGAGTGCAGTGGCATGATCTCGGCTCACTGCAACCTCTGCCTCCTGGGTTCAAGCAACTCTCCTGCCTCAGCCTCCCAAGTAGCTGGGACTACAGGTGCACGCCACCACGCCTGGCTAATTTTTTGTATTTTTAGTAAAGATGGGGGTTTGCCATGTTGGCCAGGATGGTCTCAAACTCCTGACCTCAAGTAATCCACCTGCCTTGGCCTCCCAAAGTGCTGGGATTACAGGTGTGAGCCACTATGCCCCGCCAAATTTAAAAGATTTTTATTGATTAAATGAGGGGTAGTGTGTGGGCCTGTCTATGGCCTTGCTATGGTTTGAATGATGGTATCCCCTCCAAAATACATGTTTAACATCTCCATTGTAGTGATATTGGGGGGTTAGGCCTTTTGGGGTAAGCGATTGAGGGCTTTACCCTTGTGAACCATGCGGGCTCTATCCTTGTGAATGAATTAGTGCTTTACAAAAGGGCTGGAAAGAGTGAGCGTAGGTCCCTTATTGCCCATCCAGCCCTCCTGCCATGTGAGGACATGGTGTTCAAGGTGCCATCTTGGAAGCAAAACTGGGGCCCTCCCCAGGCACTGAACTTGTTGGGACTTTGATCTTCACATTCCCAGCTTACAGATTATTAGAAATAAATTTGTTTTTTTTTTTTTTTTTTTTTTTTTTTTTTAGACGGAGTTTCACTCTTGTTACCCAGGCTGGAGTGCAATGGCGCGATCTCGGCTCACCGCAACCTCCGCCTCCTGGGTTCAGGCAATTCTCCTGCCTCAGCCTCCTGAGTAGCTGGGATTACAGGCACGCGCCACCATGCCCAGCTAATTTTTTGTATTTTTAGTAGAGACGGGGTTTCACCATGTTGACCAGGATGGTCTCGATCTCTTGACCTCGTGATCCACCCACCTCGGCCTCCCAAAGTGCTGGGATTACAGGCTTGAGCCACCGTGCCCAGCCTAGAAATAAATTTCTATTATTGATATAGATTACCCAGTTTCAGGTATTTTATTATAGCAGCACAAACAGACTGAGACAGAAATTGGTACCAGGAGTGGGGTGTTTGTATAACCAACAACTAACAGTGTGAAAGCAGCTTTGAAACTGGCCAATAGGTAGAGGCTGGACTGAAAAGGGTTATTCTGGTGAAGGCTCAGAAGAAAAGGAAAGCTGCAGGGACAGCCTTAATGGTCTGAGAGATTACTTATGCGGTCATAATCAGAACGGTGGTGAAAATATGGATGGTAAAGGCAATTCTGATGAGGTCTTAAACAGAAATGAGAAATATTTTATTGGAAACCAGAGAAAAGGTTATCCTTTTTACAAAAATGGCAAACAACTTGGTGGAATTTTGTCCATGTCCTAATACTTTGTGGAAAGTAGAATTTAAGATTAAGAATTTAAGAAGCTAGGATATTTGTTGGACGAAATCTCTGAGCAAAGTGTTTTGGGTACTACATGGTTTCTCTTAACTGCTGATAGTAAAATACAAGAAGAGAGGAATTAACTAAAGACAGAATTTATAATCAAAAGGGAGGCAGAATAAAGATTTGAAAAATTCTCAGGCTGGCCAGGTTGTAAAAGTGTGTTTAAGAGAAAATACCAAGGGTAATAAGAAGATTCAGATGAGGCTGAGCACAGTGGCTTATGACTATAATCTCAGCACTTTGGGAGGCCAAGGTGGGCGAATCACTGGAGCCCAGGAGTTCAAGACCAGTCTGGGCAACACGGCAAAACTCTGTCTCTACTGAAAATATAAAAATTAGCAGAGTGGGGTGGCTCATGCCTGTAATCCCAGCTACTCGGGAGGCTGAGGCACCACTCGAGATCACACCACTGCACTCCAGCCTGGGCAACAGAGACTCTGTCTCAAAAAAAAAAAAAAGATCCAGGTGTGGTGGTGCATGCCTACAGTGCCAGCTGCTCTGGACGCTGAGCAGGGAGGATTGCTTGAGCCCAGGATTTTGAAACCAGCTTGGGCAACATGGTGTGACCTCATTTCTACCAAAAATTTCTTTTTTTTTTTTTTTTTTGAGACGGAGTTTCGCTCATGTTACCCAGGCAGGAGTGCAATGGCGCGATCTCGGCTCACCGCAACCTCCGCCTGCTGGGTTCAGGCAATTCTCCTGCCTCAGCCTCCTGAGTAGCTGGGATTACAGGCACGCGCCACCATGCCCAGATAATTTTTTGTATTTTTAGTAGAGACGGGGTTTCACCATGTTGACCAGGATGGTCTCGATCTCTTGACCTCGTGATCCACCCGCCTCGGCCTCCCAAAGTGCTGGGATTACAGGCTTGAGCCACCGCGCCCGGCCTCAAAAATTTCTTTAAAATTTAGTTGGCTATGGTGGCATCTTCTTGTGATTTCAGTCACTCGAGGCAGGAGGATGACTTGAGCCCAGGAGTTTTGAGGCTGCCGTGAGCTGTGATAGCACCATTGCACTCCAGCCTGGGTGACAAGAGCAGGAAAATGTAATGACATTTGTCCTGTTGGGTTTGGGATTTACTTAGGTTCATTATCCTTTCCTTCTTTCGTTGTTCTATTTTTTTTTTTCAAACCTTTCCTTCTTTCCTACCTTCCCCTTTGGGAATGGAAACAGCTGTCCTGTGCGTGGTCCACTGTCGTCTTTTGGAAATACTTCACTTGCTTGATTTCATAGACTCCGCTGGAGAACGGTTCACCTCAGTACGAAACACACCCGAGAGTCTTACCCGTATCTGAGGTGGATAATATTTAGATGAGACTTTGGACTTGGACTTTAAAGTTTATGCTAGCATCAGTTAAGGCTTTTCAGGGCTACTGGGATCAAACGAGTGGTCTGTTTCGTTTTGTGACAGGGTCTCACTCTGTTGCCCAGGTTAGAGCGCAGTGGCGATCATGGTTCACGGCAGCCTCAACTTCCCAGGCTTAGGTGATCCTCCCACCTTGGCATCCCAAAGTGCTGGGATTACAGGTGTGAGCCATTGTGCCCAGGTGGAATGAATGTGTAGACGGGTTGCTGTTGTGTTTGTTTTTGAGACAAAGTTTTGCTCGTTTCCCAGGCTGGAGTGCAATGGCGCGATCTCGGCTCACTGCAACCTCTGCCTTCCAGGTTCCAAGCGAGTCTCCTGCCTCAGTCTCCTGAGTAGCTGGGATTACAGGCGCACACCATCACACCTGGCTAATATTTTGTATTTTTATTAAAGACGGGGTCTCACCATGTTAGTCAGGCTGGTCTCAAACTCCTGACCTCCTGATCCACCTGCCTTGGCCTCCCAAAGTGCTGGAATTACAGGCACAAGCCACCACGTCCTGCAGTATTTCGTCTTTTTTTTTTTTTTTGCTCACCTTCTACTGTCTTGATCAAGTTATATGTTTTCTCTTTTAAAATATTATTTATTTTGTGTTTTTATTTTTTTTTCAATATAATTTTTTTTTAATTTTTTTGAGATGGGTTCTCACTCTGTCACCCAGGCTGGAGTGCAGTGGCGTGATCTCAGCTCAATGCAACCCCCCACTCCCAGGCTCAAGGGATCCTTCCACCTCAGCCTCCCAAGTAGCTAGGACTACAAGCATGCACCCCCACACAGGGTTAATTTTTGTATTTTGGTAGAGACCGTTTTCGCCATGTTGCCTAGGCTGCTCTCAAACTCCTGGGCTCAAGGGATCTGCCCACCTTGGCCTCCCAAAGTGCTGAGATTACAGGCATGGGCCACTGTGCCCAGCCTCAGGCATTTTCTTACAGCAGCACAAACTGCCTGAACCCGGAGCGCTGGGGAGGCCTGACCTTCCATGGGTCACCTGGGGCTGGTCCTGCAGATGCTTTGGGCAGGTATACACGTCAGCACCGGCCAGCACTCAGAGAACCCTGAGGATCCTAGACAGTGGCCAACTGGGTAGGTGTCTTCCCTGCCTTCTTGTCTGCCCGGCAATGCTCTGTTCACCTCTGCGGGCTCAGCTCCCAGGTCACTGCCTCCAGGAAGGAGGCCCTGATCTCAGGCCGGTCAGGTGCCTGTTTGGGCCTCCCAAGCCCACAGTGCTTTGAAACCATCTGCCTTCCCCATTGGAGCATGAGGTTCTCACCAGCAGGGGCCCTGTCTGAGGGTTCTCTGAGCCCCTGTACCCAGCAGACGGCCTGACCCAGAGTCTGAGGCTGCCGGGGCTTTGCTGAAGCAAGTGACTGAGGAGAGGAAGGTGAAGGGTCTGGGGGCTCGGGAGGGACACCCAAGGCTGGGCTCTGACTCTCAGCTCCTGGTGTCCACTCAGGAGAAACCCAGAAGGCCGGGAGGGAGCCTGCTGTCCAGAAGCTGTCTCAACTGCCGGCCGGCTCAGCTTCCTCCCCGGAACACCTTAGTAAGAGTCAGCGTTCTCCCATCTCTATTTAAAAGGTAAAAATTAAGCCAGGCTCAGTGATTCACGCCCGTAATCCAAGCATTTTGGGAGGCTGAGGCGGGCGGATCACCTGAGATTCAGGAGTTCAAGACCAGCTTGGGCAACATGGTGAAACTTGTCTCTACTAAAAATACAAAATTAGCCGGGCATGGTGGCGAGCGCTTATAATTCCAGCTATTTGGAAGCTGAGGCAGGAGAATCGCTTGAACCCGGAGGCAGAAGTTTCGGTGAGCCAAGATTGCACCATTGCACTCCAGTCTGGGTGACAAGGGCAAGACTCTGTCTCAAAACAAAACAAACAAACAAACAATTGGGCCCAACCCCTGGGAATGTGTACCAGCCACACTCACCTTCCCAGGCTGGCCTCCCAGAAGCCCCGGGATTCTACAGGCTCAGGTTCCCAGGGGCCCTGACCCTCGCATGCTTGGTGTTACCCGGCTGGACTCCCTAACTGGGCCACCACCGGAAACGGTTCTGGGTTAGACGGAGTCACCCTGTGTGTATACATCTGCATATCTGATGCAGTCACGGGATTTTCTGCCCATCACCTTCCCTGCCCAAACCTCAGTTTCTTTATTCATTCATTTATTTGGAGACAAGGTCTTACTGTGTCACCCAGGCTGGAGTGAAGTGGCTCGATCTTAGCTCACTGCAGCCTCCACCTCTTAGGCTCAAGTGGTCCTCCCACTTCAGCCTCCTGAGTGGCTGGACTACAAGCATGCACCCAGATAATTTTTTTTTTGGTAGAGATGGGTCTCACTAGGTTGTCCAAGCTGGTCTCAAAATCCCAGGATCAATGGATCCTCCCACAATGGCCTCCCAAAGTGCTGGGTTTACAGGCACAAGCCCGCACCTGGTGCTCAAACCTCAGTTTCCTATACTCAGCATGGGGATGGTTGTCCTGTCTCTGGGGAGTATCAGGTGGACCCACCACAAGATCAGGAGAACAGGGTTCCTCTGTAAAGAGAACAGAGCCCTTCCTCCTCAGCCAGCCTGGACTCTGCCGCCCGCACGTCTGCATTCCTGGTGCCCGGGATACCAGCCCGCCTCGAATGTAGCAGGAAGTTTGTGGCCTCTTCGCTATAAGCCCCAGGACGGGGTGGGTCTAGGGGCAGCAGGCCCTCCTTATTCTAGTTTGCCAAGAACTGAATAAAGAAAACCACCCAGCCGGGCATGGAGACTCATGCCTGTAATCCCAGCACTGCGGGAGGTCGAGGCAGGTCGATCACTTGAAGTGAGGAGTTAAAGACCAGCCTGACCAACACGGCAAAACCCTTCTCTATTAAAATACACAAATTAGCCAGGTGTGGTGGCAGGCACCTGTAATCCCAGCTACTCAAGAGTCTGAGGCAGGAGAATAGCTTGAACCCAGGATCTGAGCTGAGATCGCACCACTGAACTCCAGCCTGGGCGACAGAGCAAGACTCTGTCTCACAAAAAAGAAGAAAAAGAGACTGGTGTGGTGGCTCACGCCTGTAATCCCAGCACTTTGGGAGGCCAAGGTGTGTGCATCATGAGGTCAGAAGTTCAACACCAGCCTGACCAACATGGTGAAACCCCCATCTCTACTCAAATTTCAAAAATTAGCTGGGCGTGGTGGTACATGCCTGTAATCCCAGCTACTCAGGAGGCTGAGGCAGGAGAGTCGCTTTAACCTGGGAGGCAGAGGTTGCATTGAGCTGAGATTGCTCCCCTGCATCCCGGCCTGGACAAGAGAGCAACTCTCTCTCAAAAAAAAAAAAAAGAAGAAGAAGAAGAAGAAGAAAACCACTGAAAACATGCTTCTCTCTTCCTAGCCTGAATGGCGTAGGCCCAGGGCCAGGGCTGGCTACATCACTGCAAGAAGAAGGAAAAGCTGGGCGTGGCGGCTCATGCCTGTAATCTCAACACTTTGGGAGGCCGAGGTGGGCGGATCACCAGGTCAGTAGTTCGAGACCAGCCTGGCTAACATGGTATAACCCCGAATCTATTAAAAATACAAAGAAAGGAGGCACAGTGGCTCACGCCTGTAATCCTAGCATTTTGGGAGGCTGAGGTGGGTGGATCACGAGGTCAAGAGTTCAAGACCAGCCTGACCCATAAGGTGAAACCCTGTCTTTACTAAAAATACAAAAAGTAGCCGGGCGTGGTGGTGCATGCCCGTAGTCCCAGCTACTCGGGATGCTGAAGCAGAACAGTTTGAATCTGGGAGGCAGAGGTTGCAGTGAGTCAGGATCACGCCACTGCACTCCAGCCTGGGTGACAGAGCAAGACTCTGTCTCATAAATAAATAAATAAAATTAGCAGGGCGTGGTAGCACGAGCCTGTAATCCCAGCTACTGGGGAGGCTGAGGCAGAGGCTGCAGTGAGCTGAGACCGTGCCACTGCACTCCAGCCTGGGGGACAGAGCAAGGCTCCATCTCAAAAAAAAAAAAAATAGCAGGTAAAACGTCCTTGAAGGTACTAAAAAACAAAACTTTTTCCTTTCATCCTTGGGCTGACTCTCTCTTGACATCATGGTTTTGAAAATGTTTGCTGTTTAATGTCGTTCTTCGTGAGGAAGCATTAACATGCTAAGTGACTAGTCTTTTACCATGTCATTCTTTACCATTTATCTTTATATCGTTCAATGCTGGCTTTAAGTGTAGCTATAAGAGCATTTTACTCGTGAGCAGAATTGCCAAATCTATGCAACTCATATTGTGACTCGTGTGCAAATAATGTATTTCATTCTTTTTTTTTTTTTTTGAGATGGAGTCTGGCCCTGTCGCCCAGGCTCCCTCTGCCTCCCAGGTTCAAGTGATTCTCCTGCCTCAGCCTCCCAAGTAGCTGGGATTACAGGCACCTGCCACCACATTCGGCTAATTTTTTGTATTTTTAGTAGACGGGGTTTCACCGTGTCCCAAACTCCTGACCTCAGGTGATCCATCCCCTCAGCCTCCCAAAGTGCTGAGATTACAGGCGTGAGCCACCGCGGCCGGCCTCGCTCTTGCTATTTTACAACACGGTGCAAAACGAACTCAGCTGTTTTGATTTCACGTTTGTTTTTTTTTTTTTTTCTTTTTTAGAGAGAAGGTTTTGCTCTATCACCCAGACTGGAGCTCAGTGATGCAATCACAACTCACTGCAGCCTCAACTTCCTGGGCTCAAGCAGATCCTCCCAGCTCAGCCTCCATGCACTTTTTGTAGAGACAGGGTTTCACCATGTTGCCCAAGCTGGTCTTGAACTGCTGGGCTCAAGCAATCCGCCTGCCTTGGCCTCCCAAAGTGCTGGGGTTATAGGCATGAGCCACCGCACCTGGCCAATTTCACTTCTTGATATGCAGACGTTTAACACTGCTCTATCTTTTGCCTGTGATGCAAAAGGAGGGAATGAAAGGAAAAGAACTGAGACCTGCCCCATCTTTCCTTTCTCTGCGCCATGGTTCTCTGTGTGTTTGGCTGACATGGAAGTAACCAGTAGAAAGCATGTGATGGGGTCCCGTGGCCCTTTGTGTTTCTGAGAGCACCACTGCCTTCTGTATTCCAAGCAAGCTCTGGTTTGTTTCATTTTCTTATTTTATTTTTTTGAGACACAGTTTCACTCTTGTTACTCAGGCTGGGATGCAATGACACAGTCTTGGCTCCGTGCAACCTCCGCCTCCTGGGTTCAAGCAATTCTGCTGCCTCAGCCTCCTGAGTAGCTGGGATTACAGGCGTGTGCCACCATGCCTGGCTAATTTTTGGTATTTTTAGCAGAAATGGGGTTTCACCGTGTTGGCCAGGCTGGTCTTGAACTCCTGACCTCAGGTCATCCACCTGCCTCAGCCTTCCAAAGTGCTGGGATGACAGGCGTGTGCCACCGTGCCTGCCCCAGTTTTATTTTTAGCGTGTTTTAAGACTGAGTCTCACTCTGTGGCCCAGGCTGGAATGCAGTGGCATGCTCTTGGCTCGCTGTAACCCCCACCTCCCAGGTTCAAGCAATTTTTGTACCTCAGCTTCCTGGGTGGTTGGGATTACAGGTGTGCACCACTGTGCCAGGATAATTGTTTTGTATTTAGTAGAGACAGGGTTTTACCACGGTGGCCAGGCTGGTCTCCAACTCCTGACCTCAGGTGATCTGCCTTTCTCGGCCACGGCGATTGGCCTGAAGGCCCTAACTTTCTGTTCAAGCCAGAGCTTGGCTGGGTGCAGTGGCTCACGCCTGTAAGTCCAGCACTTTGGAAGCCAAGGTATGAGGGTCGCTTCAGGCCAGGAGTTGGAGACCAGCCTGGGCACCACAGAGAGACCTCGTCTCTACAAAAAAATACAAAACATTAGCTGGGTGTGGTGGCATGTGCCTACAGTACCAGCTGCTCAGGAGGCTGAGATTCGAGGATCACTTGACCCCAGGAGCCCAAGGCTGCAATACTGCACACCAGCCTGGGTGACAGAGCAAGACCCTATCTCAAAAAAAAAAAAAAAAAAAAAAAAAAGTGAGGTCTTCAAGGCTATTAGTGGCCTCTTTTTTGTTGTTGTTGTTGTTGTTGTTGTTGTTGTTGTTTTGAGACAGAGTCTCATCCTGTAGTGCAGTGGCGTGACCTCAGCTCACCGCAACCTCCACCTCCTGGGTTCAAGCAATTCCTGTGCCTCAGCCTCCCAAGTAGCTGGGATGACATGTGTGCACCACCACACCTGGCTAATTTTTGTATTTTTAGTAGAGATGGGGTTTCATCATGTTGGCCAGGCTGGTCTTGAACTCCTGACCTCCAGTGACCCCCCCACCTCGGCCTCCCAAGGTGCTGGGATTACAGGCATGAATGGCCTCCTGACAGAACGTGTTTACCTTACCTAATACCTATTTTGAGTCACAGGCTCAAGTTTCTGCGTTAGGAGCCTGTTTGCTGTCCTTCTCCTCTTCCTGCCTGGAAATGAACAGCCTGCTCCACTCCTGCTGTTTATAAGCTGTGTCACCCCAGGTGGCCACCTCCCCTCTCAGAGCCTCGGTTTCCCCAGAGCGACAGCAGTGGTTACCGAGGGCTGCCTGGTCCTCTTGTGAGCTCGCCGTCTGCCAGGCCACAGAAGCAGAGTCCTTTTCTCTCGTCCGCCCCTTTGCCACACTCGGGGACGTTTAGAGAGCTATTGGTGCTCACAGTCCTGTAGGTGGCCCTGGCTGGGGGCAGCCCGGCCCCTTTCCTGTTGTGGGGGGATGGCGTTAATCCCAAAGTGCAATTTCTTTCCCACCCAGTTGGAGTTTCCGCTGACACAGCCGTGTTTTCAGCACTGGCATTGTGCTTCTATTTAGGTCAGGCCTATTTTAATGCCGCTGGGGACTTGTGCCGGGCCGAGAGCGCCTTCCAGGCTTGACACAGAGGAGGGCTGGGGTGGTTCGGCCCAGGTGGGCTGCTGAGGGTCTGGAGAGGATGGATGGATGAGGGTGGAGGGAGGTGGGGAAGGAGGGAGGCAGGAAGTGGCAGGTGGCCTTGACCCCCAAATCCTGGCCCATCTGGGGCCCCTACGCCCTGTCTCTTTCTTTTTTTCTTTTATTTTGAGACAGAGACTCACTCTGTCACCCAGGCTGGAGTGCAGTGGTGCAATCTTGGCTCACTGCAACCTCTGCCTCCTGGGTTCAATCCATTCTCCTGCCTCAGCCTCCTGAGTAGCTGGGATTACAGGTGCCTGCTACCACGTCTGGCTAATTTTTGTATTTTTTGTAGAGACGAGGTTTCACCATGTTGGCTAGGCTGGTCTCCAACTCCTGACCTCAGGTGATCCACCTGCCTCGGCTTCCCTAAGTGCTGGGATTTCAGGCGTAAGCCACTGTGCCTGCCCACACCCCTCCCTTTCTGGCAAGGATCCCCACCCCCACATACACACACTTGGTCTGGTGAGGAGGAGAGAGAGGCCTGCACTGGGCCTCGGAGGACGTGGTTGACATTCCTCCAATGTGGGGTATGATTTTGGCAAGCGATGCCCTCTCCTGCCTCAGTTTCCCCATTTGTCCATGGAAGGTTCCTTTGATGAGGCAGCCCAGCTCCTCTGGGACCTGGAGAGCACAGACTGACAGACATGGTGGCTCACACCTGTAATTCCAGCGCTTTGGGAGGCTGAGGTTGGAGAATCACTTGGGGCCAGGAGTTCAAGACCAGCCTGCACAACATAGCAAGACCCCAATCTCTCCTAAAAAGTTAGCCGGGCCTGATGGCATGTCCTCGTAGTCCCAGTCACTCAGGAGGCAGAGGCAGAAGAATCGCTTGAGTCCAGGAGTTCGAGGCTGCAGTGAGCTGTGGTCGCGCCACTGCACTCCAGCCTGGGTGACAGAGCGAGATCCTGTCCTAAAAATAAATAAATAAAAATCACAAAAATTAAAGAGAGCCCAGGCTGGTATCCCAGCACTGCCCTCTGCCAGCTGTGTGACCCCATCAAATTACAAAACCTCTCTGTGCCCGAATGTCCTTAGCTGCAAAGAGGGGGTAAAAATAGAACCTGTTTCACAAGGCTTTCGGGAGTGAAATGACATCAGGCGTGTAGCCGTGGCATGTGGCTCCCTGCCTGGAACTCGAGAAGCGCTGGGCGGGAGGCGTCTAGTAGCATCGATGTTATTTTCATCACGATTTGTCCTCCCCAAGGTGCCCCACGTCTGCCCGGCCCATGCTCAGCCCAGGGCCCCAAGCCGAGGAGCCTGGGTGTTCATTGATATTCTGGCCACCAGAATCCTTACCGGGCCTGAGTAAACCTAACCCAAGCCTATCTCCAGATCTGGTAATTAATACCCTTGGCGGTTTTTATTGGAATGAAGCAGGATCCGTGCATGACTTGCTTTTTAATGAATAACCAGCCTCCCTCCACACGCCCCTCCCATCCCCCAAGCGCCCTTGAGGACGGGATGAGGTTGGGGTGTGGGGGGAGGCCCAAGTCACCAGGGCCTGGTTCAGCCGTCTCTGAAGGGAAGGTGCAGGGCAGGGCACAGGGACGCAGCCCTGGGGTCATCAGGATGGAGGAGCTGGCTGTCCGCTGGGCCAGGCCCAGGCGATGTCCTGGACAAGGCTTCTGATCTCAGGGAACATGGAATCTAAGCCATCCAAACCCATGGACACCTCAATCCCAAGAGCATGTGCTACAAGAGAAGCCTCTGGAAGGTGCTGGAGAAAGAGCAAACCCAGGCCAGTCACGGTGATTCACATCTATAATCCCCACACTTTGGGAGGCCAAGGTGGGCAGATCACTTGAGGCCGGGAGTTCAAGACCAGACTGGCCAACCTGGTGAAGCCCTGTCTCTACTAAAAACACAAACAAGAAAAAAAAATTACCTTGGCATAGGGGTGCATGCATGTGATCCCAGCTACTCGGGAGGCTGAGGCAGGAGAATCCAGGAGGCGGACAGTGAGCCAAGATATCGCCACTGTACTGCAGTCTAGATGACAGAGCGAGACTCCATCTCGAAAAAAAAAAAAAACAAAAAAAACTTAGCCAGGTATAGTGGTGCACACCAGTAATCCCAGCCTCTTGGGAGGCTGAGGTAGGAGAATCGCTTGAACCCGGGAGGTAGAGGTTGCAGTGAGCTGAGATCCCTGCACTCCAGAGCTGGGTGGCAGAGCAAGGCTGTGTCTCAAAAACAACAGCCGAAAAAGGCCAGGTGCAGTGGCTCACGCCTGTAATGCCAACACGGCAGGGCGCTGAGGCGGGCAGACCACGCGGTCAGGAGTTTGAGACCAGCCTGGCCAACATCCTGAAACCCGTCTGTACTAAAAAATACAAAAATTGGCCACACACACACACACACACACACACACACACAGACAAAATTAGCTGGGTGTGGTGGCAGGCACACCTGCAGTCCCAGCTACTCGGGAGGCTGAGGCAGGAGAATTGCTTGAACCTGGGAGGCGGAGGCTGCAGTGAGCCAAGACCACACCACTGCACTTCAGCCTGGGTGACAGAATGACTCTGTCAAAAAAAACAGTAAAGCCAGAAGCAACCAGCATGGCCTGGAGGCACCAGAAAGTGCCTTTGAACCAGGGCCTGAGAGATGATGTCGCTGTCATGGTGACAAAGGGGAGCTGCAGTTGCAGGCAGGCCGCAGGGATGGCCCGTGCTGAGGCTGAGTCAGGGCGAGGCCGGGGAATTGGAAGGGAAGTGCTGGCAGGCGGAGCTCCTGGTAGTGCTGAGGTGTGGAGGGAGACGAGGCAGGACAGGCCCAAGTGCAGGACTAAGAGGCCTGGCTTCACCCTGAGGGCAATGGGGAGCCTTAGCAGGTTATATACAGAGGACTGACATAGTCAGGTCTGACTAAAAAAAAAATTTTTTTTTATATTTTTATATGAGACAGGGTCTTGCTCGTTACCCAGGCTGGAGTCCAGTGGTGTGATCTCAACTCACTGAAGCCTCAACCTCCCGGGCTCAGGTGATCCTCTGGCCTCAGACTCCCGAGTAGCTGAGAATACACGTACTTACTACCACACCCGGCTAATTTTTGTATTTTATTTTATAGAGACAGGGGGTCTCTGTCGCTCAGGCGGGTCTTGAATTCCTGGCCTCAAGCGATCCCCCCAAAGTGCTGGGATGACAGGTGGCAGCTCCCAATCTGACCTTTAGATTTGTTGCTTGGGTGTCCAGCGTGAGCAAGGGCTGTACTGCAGGAACTAGGGGCGCAGGAGGGCAGGGGGGTCGCAGGCTGCTAGAGCCAGGGTCCACGCTCAGCCTCCGAGGCCTGAGGACTCTCCACGGCCCCAGGGACCTGGACCTCTTAGGGCACAGCGCCTGACATCCTCCCTCCAATCCCAAACTGAACTCCTTCCTCTTGATATATATTTGAGACAGGGTCTCGCTCTGTCGCCCAGGCTGGAGTGCAGTGGCACAATCTCAGCTCGCTGCAACCCCCGCCTCCCAGATTCAAGCAATTCTCCTGCCTCAGCCTCCGGAGTAGCTGGGACTACAGGCGTGCACCACCATGCCCAGCTAATTCTTAGTAAAGACAGAGTTTCACCCTGTTGCCCAGGCTGGTCTCAAACTTCTGGATTCAAGCGATTCACCCGCCTTGGCCCCCCAGAGTGCTGGGATTACAGGCGTGAGCCACCAGGCCAGGCCCCCCTTGCTATTTTTAACGTAGCTACCTTGTTGAGATTCAAATGAGCATTTCCAGTCTGGAACCCTTTGCATAATTTACCTCAATTAAATGTTAATTCCAAGATGCCGAAGAAGACAGCAACTCTCCCCTCCCCAAGTTGGCACCCCAGTCCCCCACTTCACCACCCCACCCCTGCGCCTCCCGCCACCAACCCTGGGAGGAACCCAGCTTCCCAGGAGACGCGCACACTCCCTTCATCTCAAAGGCTCAGCCACAGGCACAGCCTGTGGAGCCTGATTGAGCCCAGGAGAATCGCTTGAACCTGGGAGGCGGAGGTTGCAGTGAGCTGAGATCTCGGCATTGCACTCCAGCTTTAGCAAAAGAGTGAGACTGTCTCAAAAAAAAACCAAAAAAACAGCAAAGCCAGAAGCAACCAGCTTGGCTGGGAGGCACCAGAAAATGCCTTTGAGCGGGGCTTGAAAGATGTTGTAGCTGTCCCCGTGATCTCTGCCTCTCTGGGCCTCTGTTCCCCCAACAGTGAATTAGGGGGGCTGGATGGTGTGATCACTACTCACCTCTGACTCAGAAACCACACACGATCTCCTTAGCCTCGCAACAAATGTGTAAGTTTAAGGTGCACGTTGAGCCCGTTTAACAGATAAGGACGCGGAGACAGCCAGGCACGGTGGCTCACGCCTGTAATCTCAGCACTTTGGGAGGCCGAGGCGGGAGGATCACGAGGTGAAGAAATCAAGACCAGCCTGGCCAACATGGTGAAACTCCGTCTCTACTAAAAATACGAAAATTAGCCAGGCGTGGTGGTGCGTGCTTGTAGTCCCACCTACTCGGGAGGCTGGGGAGGGAGAATCCCTTGAACCGGGAGGTGGAGGTTGCAGTGAGCTGAGATTGCGCCACTGCACTCCAGCCTGGCGACAGAGCGAGACTCCATCTCGAAAAAAAAAAAAATTACATTAATTTTTTCAAAAAATAAATAGTGAGACTGGGGTCTCACTAGGTCTCGCAGGCTGGCTTTGAACTCCTGGGCTCAAACGATCCTCCCTCTCTCAGAGGGAGTCTGGCTGAATACCAGGGGGTTACCCTCGACCACTTCGGGGTGGGAGCTGACAACACCACACCCCAGCGACAAGCCTGAGGCGTTCCGTCCCCAGCCTCATGGAGGGTTCCCAGCAAGACCAAGCCCCAGCTGCCCCAAAGGTTACCTGCTCATAAATGCACTCTTTATTTATTTTTATTTATTTATTTTGAGACAGAGTTTTGCTCTGCCGCCCAGGCTGGAGTGCAGTGGCACGACCTCGGCTCTCAACAGCCTCCGCCTCCCGGGTTCAAGAGATTCTCCTGCCTCAACCTCCCAAGTAGCTGGGATTACAGGCATTCACCACCTCACCCGGCTAAATTTTTTCGTATTTTTAGTAGAGACAGGGTCTCACCATATTGGCCAGGATGGTCCCAAACTCCTGACCTAAGATGACCTGCCCACCTCGGCCTCCCGACGTGCTGGGATTACAGGCATGAGCCACTGCCTGTAAATTAAATTAAAATGTTAATGTTTTTTGAGACAGGGTCCATTACTATTACTATTACTATTTTTTGAGACAGGGTCTCACTGTGCCACCCAGGCTGGAGTGCAGTGGTGCAATCACAGCTCACTGAAGCCTTAACCTCCTGGGCTCAGGTGATCTCCTCCCTCAGCCTCCTGAGTGGCTGGGACCTCAGGCATGAGCCACCACCATCAGGTAATTTTTAAAATTTTTAATAGAGATAGCTGTGTTGCCCAGGCTGGTCTTGAACTTTTAAACTCAAGTGATTCTCCTGCCTCGGCCTCCCAAAGTCCTGGGATTACAGGTGTGAGCCACCGTGCTCAGCCACAAATGCCCCCGTTAGTGGCTTCCCTGTCCCACCCCTCACAGGTGTCCAGGATCACCTCCCAAACCCCTGCACCCAAATTCGCTGGCTCTGCTTTTGGGGAATCCAAACCAAGACAGCGGAATTTCCTATTTCTCTGAGAACAGCAAACTCGAGCAGGGTTTTGGAGAGGTGGATTTGTCACAGTTTACCATGGAATGTCACACTTCTCCTGGAAGAGGGAGCTGAGCAGCTGCTCTGAGCCCTTCTCTTCCTTACCTCTGCTGTTTCTTCTCCAAAGCACGCCCTCGCCCTCGGCCAGGAGCAGTGGCTCCTGCCTCTAATCCCAGCTTCCAGGGAGGCTGAGGTGGGGCCCGGCATTTGAGACCAGGCTGGACAACAGAATGAGGCGCTATCTCTACAGAAAATTAAAAACTTAGAAGTTGGGTGTGATGGCTCACGCCTGTAACCCCAGCACTTTGGGAGGCTGAGGCGGGTGGATCACGAGGTTAAGAGATCCAGACCATCCTGACCAACATTGTGAAACCCCATCTCTACTAAAAATACAAAAATTATGGGGGTGTGGTGGCACACACCTGTAGTCCCAGCTACTCGGGGGGCTGAGGCAGGAGAGTCACTTGAATCCATTAGGCGGAGGTTGCAGTGAGCTGAGATCACGCCACTGCACTCCAGCCTGGGCAACAGAGCGATCTCAAAAAAAAAAATCATATATAAAATAAAAATAAAATGAAATAATTATATCTATTTATATCTATAATTCTATATATTTATATATATTTAATATATTTATATTTATATATATTTATATATTTTATATATATTTATATTTATATTTTATATATATTTATATTTATTTATTTATTTATTTATATTTATATATTTATATATATATATATTTTGGTAGAGGCTGGGGTCTCGGTATGTTTCCCAGGCTGGCTTTGAACTCCTGGGCTCAACTGATCCTCCCAAAGTGCTGGGATTACAGGCATGAGCCACCGCACGTGGCCAGGAAATTTAAAAATTAGCTGTGCGCGGTGGTGCGTGCCTGTAGTTCCAGCTACTCGAGAGGCTGAGGCAGGAGTGAGCCGAGGTCGCACCACTGCACTCCGGCCTGGGTGACAGAGCAGGACTCTATCTCAAAATAAAGAAGGAAAAAGAAAAAGGAGAGAAAAAAGAAAGAAAAAGAAGGAAGAAGGAAGGAAGGAAGAGAGGGAGGGAGGGAAGGAAGGGGAAGAGAGAGAAAAAGAAAGAAGGAAAGGAAGGAAGAAAGGAAGGAAGAGAGATGGGAGCGAGGGAGGGAGGAGAAGGACAGAAGGAAGGAAGGAAGGAGGGAAGGAGGGAGGGAGGGGGGAGGGAAGGGAGGGGGGAAGGAAGGGGGGGAAGGAAGGAAGGGGGGAAGGAAGGAAGGAAACAATATCAGTTAACAGAGTTACTAAACAAAATTAAATAAGTAAATGAAGAAAACAATAGCCAAAGCTTGAAGATTTCAGATCAAGATGGTCTAAGAAACTCAAAGTACACACATTAAAAAAAAAAAAAAATGAGGACAGTTAGGTGACTTGGAAAGGGAACAGAAAGAGGGCAGTTCGTCAGGATGTGAGTGCCGCTTGGCAGCGTGTGGCGCTCTGGGACAGTAGTTAAGGAGGATATGGGGGTGGCAGTGGTGGCACATCCCAGCACAGCGGAGGCGGAGGCAGGCCAATCGTTTGAGCCCAAGAATTCGAGACCAGCCTGGACGACATGGCGAAACCCTGTCTCTCTAAAAATACAAACAATTAGCTGGGCATGGTGGTGCACACCTGTAGTCCCAGCTACTCGGGAGGCCGAGGCGGGAGGATGGCTTGAGCCCGGAGGTGAAGGCTGCCGGGAGCTGACTGCACCACTGCACTCCAGCCTGCGCGAGAATGAGACCCTGTCATGCACACACAAGGAAAAAAAGACAGAATGTTTCAGTTAGGAGGAATAAGTTCAAGAGATAAATGTGCAATACGGCGGCTAACCTTGATAACAACGTGTTCTAAACTTGGAAAGCGCCGACCTTCTCAGCACGCTCCCCACAAAAAGACAAAGGAGGCAATGCATGTGCTAATTAGCGTGCTGTGGCCTGCCCACACTTTATACATATTGCAAAACATCCCCTTGCATACCATAAATAGACACAATTTTGTCAATCTAAACAAAGAGGTTAGCTATACAATGCACAGCGCTCCCCTCTAGGGAGACGGGTGTGAAACAAGGCCCCGGTGGGCACGACTCTGCAGGCTGTGGAGGAGAATTGTGTGTGTGTGCATGTGCGTGTGTGCACAGGTGTGGATGTATATGCATGTATGTGCATGTATGCATGTGTGTATATGTGTGTATATGTATGTATGTGTATATGTATGTGTGTATGTGTATTGTTTATGTGTATATAGGTGTATGTTTGTGTGTATATGTGTGTATATCTCTTTGTATGTAACATGTGTACGTGTTTGTGTGTACATGTATGTGTGTCTCTGTGTGTGTGTCTGCATGTTTGTATGTGTATATATTTGTGTGTGTCTGTGTACATGTGTCTGTATTGTTTGCGTATGTGTCTGTGTTTGTGTGTATATGTGTATTTTGTGTGCATGTGTGTATGTATGTGTGTATATATATGTTGGGTGTGTTTGTGTCTATGTGTGTTTGTATGTGTATGTATTTGTGTGTCTATGCACATGTGCCTGTACTGTTTGTGTATGTGTTTATGTGTATGTTTGTATGTATGTGTATACATGTGTATGTGTATTGTGTGTGTTTCTGTATGTGTATGCTTGTGTGTGTATACTTGTGTAATACATGCAGATCTGTGTACATGTGTACATATGTTTATATGTATATGTGTACAAGTATGTGCGTCTGTTTTTATGTCTTTGTACATATCTGTAGTGCTTGTGTATGTGTATTTGTGTGTCTGTGTACGTGTCTGTAGTGTGTATATGTCTATGTTTGTGTGAATAGTGTGTCTGTGTATAATACCTGCATATGTATGTGTGTGTACATGTATGTGTGTATGCGTGTGTACACGTCTGTAGTTTGTGTGTTTGTGTGTATATGTGTATGTATGTACGTGTGTGTACACCTGTGTGTATATGTGTAGGTCTCTGTGTATGTGTATATGTGTGTCTCTGTGTATGTATGTGTCTCTATGTATGTGTGTCTGTGTGTCTGTGTATGTGTGTACATGTGTCTCTGTATGTATGTGTGTATGTGTGTCTGTGTGTGTGTGTACATGTGTCTCTGTGTATGTGTATATGTGTGTCTCTGTGTATGTGTGGATGTGTCTCTATGCATGTGTGTCTCTGTGTATGTGTGTCTCTGTGTAGGTGTGTACATGTGTCTGTGTGTGTCTGTATATGTGTGTATGTGTCTCTATGTATGTGTCTCTGTGTATGTGTTTATGTGTGTCTCTGTATGTGTGTGTGTGTGTGTGTGCGTGCATGTGTGTGGTCACTTGGAAAGGCCTGAGGGTGTGGGGTTGGAGGCAGGATCAGAGGCCTGAGCTGGGGACCAGAGACAGAGCCCAGAGTGTGATGAACATGAGCCGTGAAGGAGCTCCTGGTGAACTCCAGGCTCAGGGCTGCTGGGAAACTGAGGCACGGCTGTGCGTGGGGCCAGCCAGAAGGGGCAGCTGTGGCAGCGGGAGAGGGCCACGAAGGGATCTAGATGGGGCTGGGGCTGCTCTGAAGGCAGCAGGTCCTTCCCTCTGCTGGTGGCTCCAGAGAAGGGGCCCACAGCCTTGCCCAAGGTTCCAGAGAAGCTTCTAGAACTAAGCGTCCTTGTTATTCATCCTATATCCTGTTCCTCCTGAGTTTACACTGGACCCCACCTTCAGTCCCAGACACTCCCCAGCCTCTCTTGGGCAGTGGGAGCGGGCCCAGGGTGAGTGCCCAGCTGAGGCCGGCCAGGGGGACGGGATGGGGAGGGCTGAGGACAGAGAAGGCAGGCCGGGGCAGCCTGCGGGCAGGGGAGGCAGCGCTGCGTGCCAGGAGGGAGGCCGGGCGTGGTCCTGGAGAGGAAGTGAATGTCCGCGTCCTGGCCGGCCTCTCTCCCACGGATGGAAGTGTGGACACACACGGAGAGGCCTGAACCAAGCCTGGGAGGCCACGGGGACAGGGAGCTGTGGGGCCAGGAGCCGGGATACCTGGGTCCCAGTTCTTGCTTCCGCGTGCAAACCTGGCCTTCTGCGTCTCCCTCTGCAGCCCCGAAGCCCAGCCTGGACCAGGGGGTGCAATGCACAAGCCGCGGTGAGAGGGCCGAGGGTGACACCTGGTGGTGGGTGGGAGGCATCACAGGCAAGGCTTGGCTGTTGGGTCTCTTGCTGCCCTCGGGTGCCTGGTGTCACCCCCTCTCCAGCCTCCCCTCCCGTCCTTCACCCTAGGGCCCCACAGAAGGAGAAGGCAAATGTCTCCCCATCGGACCTGGAGGGTTTGATCAATGTCTCCCCAGCAGACAGAGCAAAGAGAGGAAGTGGGGCAAGAGAAGTCCCCGTTTTGATTTTTTTTGAGACGGAGTCTCTCCCTGTCACCAGGCTGGAGTGCAGCGGTGCGATCTCGGCTGACTGCAACCTCCGCCTCCTGGGCTCGAGCCGTTCTCCTGCCACAGCCTCCCGAGTAGCAGGGACTACAAGCGCCTGCCACCACCTGACTAATTTTTGTATTTTTAGTGGAGACAGGTTTTTACCCTGTTGGCCAAGCTGGTCTTGAACTCGTGACCTCCAATGATCCACCTGCCTTGGCCTTCCAACGTGTTGGTATTACAGGCATGAGCCACTGTGCCCGGCTAATTTTTGCATTTTTAATAGAGACGGGGGGTTTCACCATGTTGCCCAGGCTGGTCTTGAGCTCCTGACCTCAGGTCATCCACCTGCCTCTGTCTCCCAAAGTGCTGGAATTACAGGTGTGAGCCATGGTGTCTGGCCTAGAAGTCCCCGTTTCTGAGCTTCCCCCAACATGAGATTGGAAAGGGGGGGTTTCTGCAATGGTTGTCACCATAACCCCATACCATGGAGCTGTCTTCCAAAAGCCAGCGCTGGGCACCTTGGGGTGTCATGAGGACACGCCGCCCCCTGCTTCAGACCACACTGGTTCAGTCCCCACCCCCAAAACACAGATGCTCCAAGCTTTATTTATTCTTTTTCCCAAAGCTGGACCCAGGGCCACATGCCAGGAGTGACCCAGAGAAGGATGTCCCCTCCCCCCCACCCAAATCATGATTCCCAACATTTCCCACTGTGAACCCCATGCCTGGGGCTTATGCTCCCACTTTATAGATGAGAAAACTGAGGCTGGATAGGGAAGGGCTTTGCCAAGGGCTACAGGCTGGTGACTGCCCAAGTCAGAGTTGGAACTTAGGTCTCAGCCGCTGCAAGATGCTGCCTCCTTTCGCTCCCCTCCCTGCCTTCCCTTTCCCCCTTTTTTTTTTGGTGTGAGACAGGGTCTTGCTCTGTTGCCCAGGTCGGAGTGTGGTGTTGCACAATCATAGCTCACTGCAACCTCGGCCTGCCAGGCTCAAGCAATCCTCCCGCCTCAGCCACCTGAATAGCTGGGACTACAGAGTGTGCCACTGTGCTTGGCCAATTTAAAAAATGCATATATATAGGCTGGGTGCCATGGCTCACACCTGTAACAGCCACACTTTGGGAGGCCGAGGCAGGTGGGTCACCTCAGGTCAGGAGTTTGAGACCAGCCTGGTCAACATGATGAAACCCCGTCTCTACTAAAAATACAAAAAGTTAGCCTGGCATGGTGGCAGACACCTATAATCTCAGCTACTCAGGAGGCTGAGACAGGAGAATCGCTTGAACCCGGGAGGCTGAGGTTACAGTGAGCTGAGATCACATCACTGCACTCCAGTCTGGGCAACAAGAGCAAGACTCTAGCTATCTATCCTCTGTTTATCTATCGTCTGTCTATCTATCTAATTATTATTATTATTATTATTTTGTAGAGGTGGGAATCTCACTATGTTGCCCAGGCTGGTCTCGAACTCCTGGCCTCATTCGATCCTCCCGCCTCGGCCTCGCAAAGTGCTAGGCTGACAGGCATGAGCCACCACACCTGGCTGGCGCTGCCTCCTGTGAGTAGTAAGGCAGGACTAGGCATTTCACCTACATCAGAACTTACCAAAGGAGGCCTCAGCTGTTGGCGATGAGAAAAAATTAGTGAGGAGGATTGCTTTAGAGCACTGGCTTAACCTTAGCCCTACTGAGGTTCAGGGTGGGATAATTCTTTGTTCTGGGCGCAGTCCTATGCATTGTGGGGTAGCTAGCAGCATTCCTGGCCTCTGTTCCCTACACGCTGGCAACATGCCCCCATTGTGATCCCCGATAGTGTCTCTAGACGTTGCCAAATGTTCCCTGGGGGGCAAGAGAACCCCCCCCCGTTGATAACTACAGACTTGGACAGAGCAGCGTGGTGAACCCCACCTTCTAGGCAAGGGCGGGGTTGCTAACTCCCAGCTGAAGCCTCATAGGTGGGGTGGGCTGTAAGAAGACCCCTTGGAGAGCTTGCTATCCCTCCCTGGCGGTGGGTGCATGCCTAAGATTTTAGGTCCTGAATTGAGGCTGCGTTGCAATTTTTTTTTTTTTTTTTTTTTTTTTTTTTTTTTGGTTAAGAGGGTCTTGCTCTATTGCTCAGGCTGGAGTGCAACGGAGTGGTTATAACTCACTGTAGCCGGCCAGGCGCCGTGGCTCATGCCTGTAATCCCAGCACTTTGGGAGGCTGAGACGGGAAGATCACCTGAGGTCAGGTGTTCGAGACCAGCTTGGCCAACATGATGAAACGCTGTTTCTACTAAAAATACAAAAATTAGCTGGGCATGGTGGCGTGCGCCTGTAATCCCAGCTACCTAGAAGGCTGACGCAGGAGAATCGCTGGAATCCGGGAGGCGGAGGCTGCAGTGAGCCGAGATCACGCCACTGCACTCCAGCCTGGGCAACAGGAGCAAGAATGTGTCTCAAAAACAAAAACAACAACAACAAAAAACTCACTGCAGCTTTGAACTCCTGGGCTCAAGTGGTCCTCCTGTCTCAGCCTCCCTAGTATCTGGGACCGTAGGCATGCAGCACCATACCCAGCTAACTTTTGTCTTTTGTGGTGGTGTTGTTGTTGTTGTTTGTTTTAGATTTTGGGGACTGGCTATGCTGCCCAGGCTGGTCTCGAACTCCTGGCCTCAGGCGATCCTTCCACCTCTGCCTCCCAGAGTGCTGGGATTATTGGCATGAGCCATTGCATCTAGCCTCGCCTACGTTTTGAGAGCCTGGTGAAGTGGAAGGGCCTGGCCAAGCTTTTCTGCAGAAACAGGGGCAGGACAAACCCTACTTGCAGAGGCTTAAGGACAAACTGGGAGAGCACAGGAAAGTTGCCGTTAAGATTCTGCCCCGAGAATCCTGCTTGGATCGTTGTCTTTGGCGTTCTGCCAAATATATTTCATATAATGCACCTATGTGTAGATTTCTTTTTATTTTCATTTCTTTCTTTATTTTTGAGACGGAGTCTAGCTCTGTCACCCAGGCTGAAGTGCAATGGCACAATCTCGGCTCACTGCAACCTCCGCCTCCTGGGTTCATGCGATTCTCCTGCCTCAACCTCCTGCCTCAACCTCTCACCACCACACCTGGCTAATTTTTGTATTTTTAGTAGAGACGGGGTTTCATCATGTTGGTCAGGCTGGTCTCGAACTCCTGACCTCAAGTGATCCGCCCACCTCGGCCTCCCAAAGTGCTGGGATTACAGGCGTGAGCCACCGCACCCAGCCTGGATTTCTTTCTATTTATTATGTTTGGAGTTCTTTGTACTTCGCAGTCACATCCTTCATTAATTCTGGAAGTTTCTCAGCTGTTTCCTCTTGAAATAATGCTTTTCTTCAATTCTGTCTTTCTTTGCAACCCGATTAAATATATGTTAGACTTTTTATTTTCTTTGTGTCTTATTTATTCAACAAAAATCTGTTGAGCGTGATTCTAGGCACGAGTCCAGGCATCTGGAATATGTGAGCTCCCTGTGGGGCTTACATTCTAGATTCTTTTATTTTTAATATTTTTATTTAGAGACAGGGTTTCACTCTGTTGCCCAGGCTGGAGTGAGTTGGCATGATCATAGCTCACTGCAGCCTCCATTTCCTGGGCTCAAGTGATCCTCCTGCCTCAGCTTCCAGAGTAGCTGAGACTGTAGGCATATGCCACCATGCCTGATTAATTTAAAACAAAAATTTGTTTATAGAGATGGGATCTTGCTGTGGTGCCCAGGCTGGTGTGTAACTCCCCTGCTTAGGTGGTCCTCCCATCTCAGCTTCCCAAAGTGCTGGGATCACAGGCATGAGCCACTGTGCCCAGCCGTCATGTCACTTTTTTGCAGAGCTCACACTAAATAAAGATTATCCTCACACCTGGGTTTCTTCCATCCATAATGCTTACACTTTTCAAATGTCTGAGATGCCATGTCTTCTAGATTTTCCTGGGAAAGTATTTTCTTTTTTCAAAAAAGGTGTTTTTATAGAGATAAGGTTTTGCTCTGCCGCCCAGGCTGGAGTGCAGTAACACGATCAAAACTCACTGTAGCCTCCAATTCCTGGGCTCAGGTGATCCTCCTGCCTCAGCCTCTCTAGTAGCAGGGACTACAGGTGCACACCACCATACCCAGCTAATTGTTTTTTTGTAGAGATGGGATCTCATCATGTTTCACGGGCTGGTCTCAAACTCCTGGGCTCAAGTGATCTTCCCACTTCGACCTCTGAAAATGCTGAGATTACAGGCATGAGTCACCACACCCAACCCCTGGGAGAATATTTCATAAGCGGCTGCTTTATCTGGGTATTTTTCACTGTGGAACCTCAAGCAGGGTCTGGGCCATCTTTTCACTTTCTTTTTTTTTTTTTTTTTTTTTGAGACACAGTTTCACTCTGTCACCCAGGCTGGGGTACAGTGGCTAGATCTTAGCTCACTGCAACCTCACCTCTCGGGTTCAAGCAATTCTCATACCTCAGCCTCTCGAGTAGCTGGGACTACAGATGTGCACCACTACGCCCAGCTAATTTTTGTGTCCTGAGAGGGGGTTTCACTATGTTGGCCGGGCTGATCTCAAATTCCTGACCTCAAATGATCTGCCTGCCTCAGCCTCCCAAAGTGCTGGGATTACAGGCATCAGCCATCCCGCCCGGCGAGTCTTATCATTTTCTTCAGCCTCAGATGTCAGCGTCATGGTGAAGGTGAGGGGTGAGAGCAGGTATGAGCACCGTGCAAGCCTTCACTCATCCCTTCATGAACACCTTACAGCACAGAGAAACTGCTGGTGAGAAAACAGGAACAGATTGGAGCCCCAATCCAGGCTGATCTTGCCGAACCACAGACCCAGCTAGCTGCTGCCTGCCCCCTAGATCTGCATTCAATCCCCTACTATTTTTTTTTAAACAGTTTCACATTTTTTTTTTTTTTTTTTTTGAGACAGAGTCTCGCTCTGTCACTCAGGCTGAAGTGCAGTGGCCTGACTTTGGCTCAATGCAACCTCCGCCCCCAGGTTTGAGCGATTCTCGTGCCTCAGCCTCCAGAGTAGCTGGGATTACAGTTGCCTGCCACCACGCCCAGCTAATTCTTTTGCATTTTTAGTAAAGACGGGGTTTTGCCATGCTGGCCAGGCTGGTCTTGAACTCCTGACCTCAAGTGATTCACCCACCTCGGCCACCCAAAGTGCTAGAATTACAGACGTGAGCCACCGTGCCCAGCCTCCCCACTACAACTTTTAAATCAAGTGACATCCAACAGAGTCATTCGCCCCCTGCCTGCCCCCCACCACCCTTCAGTCTAATGCAGCCGCTCACACAGTTCTTGGTGGGTTTTTCCCACTTTATTCTGTTAACATGATAAACTGCACCGATCGAGTTTTTTCCCTGAAATTGTTTGAACCATTAAAAATATTCACATATCACTATTCCTGTGTTCCTAATACACTCTGGTGTTCATATTAACAAATCATACCCCTCCTAATCATACTGGTTCACGTGTGAAACCATGGCAACTATATAAAGCAAGGTTGTTTTCGGTTTGTTTCTTTTTTTTTTTTTTTTTTTTTTTTTTTGAGACGGAGTTTCGCTCTTGTTGCCCAGGCTGGAGTGCAATGGCGCGATCTCGGCTCACCGCAACCTCCGCCTCCTGGGTTCAGGCAATTCTCCTGCCTCAGCCTCCTGAGTAGCTGGGATTACAGGCACGTGCCACCATGCCCAGCTAATTTTTTGTATTTTTAGTAGAGACGGGGTTTCACCATGTTGACCGGGATGGTCTCGATCTCTTGACCTCGTGATCCACCCACCTCGGCCTCCCAAAGTGCTGGGATTACAGGCTTGAGCCACCGCGCCCGGCCCGGTTTGTTTCTTTTTTGAGGCAGGGTCTCGCTCTCTTGCCCGTGCTGGAGTGCAGTGATGTAATCATGGCTCACCGCAGCCTTGAACTCCTGGGCTCAAGCCATCCTCTCACTTTGGCCTCCCAAAGTGCTGGGATTACAGATGTGAGCCACCACACCTGGCTAGATTTTCTCTCCCTCCCTCCTTCCTTTTTTGTTCTCTCTCTTTCTCTCCTTCTCTCTTTTAGACAAAGTCTCACTCTGTTGCCCAGGCTGGAGTACAGTGGTACGATCATAGCTCACTGCAGCCTCAATCTCCCACGCTCAGGTGATCCTCCCATCTCAGCCTCCAAAGTAGTTGGGACCACAGGTATACACCACCACGCCTGGCTCCTTTTTTTTTTTGAGCTGGAGTCTTGCTCTGTTGCCCAGGCTTGAGTGCAGTGGTGTGATCTCAGCTCACTGCAACCTCTGCCTCCTGGTTCAAGTGACTGTCGTGCCTCAGCCTCCCAAGTAGCTGGGATTACAGGTACCCGCCACCATGCCCCGCTAATTTTAAAAAATATTTTCATATAGAGATGAAGTTTCACCGTGTTGCCCAGGCTGGCCTCAAACCCCTAAGCTCAAGTGATCCACCTGCCCCTGCCTCCCAAAGTGCTGGGATTACAGGCATGAGCCACCATGCCTGACCCAGTTAATTTTTAATATTTTGTAAAGTGAGGTCTCATTATGTTGCCCAGACTGGTCTTGAACTCCTGGGTTCAAGCAGTCCTCCGGCCTCAGCCTCCCAAAGTGCTGGGATTACAAGCATGGGCCGCCATGCCCAGCCTTTTCTTCTTCTTTTAAGTTTCCTTGTTAGTAGGCAAAGACAGATTTCTTTTTCAAAAAGTAAGTTAGGTGAAGTGCACATAATGTTAATTTGATCATCGCATAGCGGCACCAGGACAATCACAGTGTCTTACAACTGCCACCTCTACCATTTCCTTCCTTTTTGTTGTTGTTTGAGATGGAATCTCCCTCTGTCACCAGGCTGGAGTGCAGTGGCACGATCTCAGCTCACTGCAGCCTCCACCTCCTGAGTTCAAGTGATTCTCCTGTCTCAGCTTCCCGAGTAGCTGGGATTATAGGCACACGCCACCATGCCCGGCTAATTTTTGTGTTTTTAGTAGAGACGGGGTTTCACCATGTTGGCCAGGCTGGTCTCGAACTCCTGCCCTCATGATCCGCCCACCTTGATCTCCCAAGGTGCTGGGATTGCAGGTGTGAGCCACCACTCCCAGCCCTTTTTGCTGTTTTTTACTGTTTCTTGTTCAGGTGAATTCCCAAACATTCCCATCACCCCATATCCATAAAGCAGTTCCTCCCCATTTTCCTTAGCCCCTGGCCTCTGGCAATCAGCAATCTGCCTCTATCTCCATAGACTCATCTTTGTGGATATTTTGCATAACTACAATCATACACTACGTGACTGAGTCTAGCTCCCTTCCTTTAACAGGAGGCTTTGGAGGTTTATCCACGTTGTAGCGAATATCAGTGTTTCCTCAGTGTTTTGTTTATTTATTTATTTCTGAGATGGAGTCTCGCTCTGTTGCCCAGGCTGGAGTGCAGTGTTGTGATCTCAGCTCCCTCTAACCTCCGCCTCCTGGGTTCAAGCGATTCTCCTGTCTCAGCCTCCCGAGTAGCTGGGATTACAGGCACCCGCCACCACACCAGGCTAATTGTTTTGCATTTTTAGTAGAGATGGGGTTTCAACATATTGGCCAGGCTGGTCTCGAACTCCTGACCTCAAGTGATCAGCTCACCTTGGCCTCCCAGAGTGCTGGGATGACAGGCGTGAGCCACCGCGCCTGGCTTTTTCATTCCTTTTTTGGCAATTATAATGTTTCATGAAATGAACAGACCACATTTGGTTTACCCATGTGTCTGCTGATTGGCCATGTCTTATTTCCACTTTTTGGCTATTACAAATAATGCAGCGCTGATATGAACATGCGTGTACACGATCTTACGTGGAAATGCTTTATCTTGAGTATATCATTAGGAGTAAAACTTCTGGGTCATCTGGCAAGTCTTTTTTTTTTTTTTTTTTTTTTGAGACGGAGTTTCACTCATGTTACCCAGGCTGGAGTGCAATGGCGCGATCTCGGCTCACCGCAACCTCCGCCTCCTGGGTTCAGGCAATTCTCCTGCCTCAACCTCCTGAGTCGCTGGGATTACAGGCACGCGCCACCATGCCCAGCTAATGTTTTGTATTTTTAGTAGAGACGGGGTTTCACCATGTTGACCAGGATGGTCTCGATCTCTTGACCTCGTGATCCACCCGCCTCGGCCTCCCAAAGCGCTGGGATTACAGGCTTGAGCCACCGCGCCCGGCCTGGCAAGTCTATTTTTAACATTTTAGGGCTGGGCATGGTGACTCATGCCTGTAATCCCAGCCCCCTGGGAAGGGTGAGGCGGGAGGATTGCTTGAGCCCAGGAGTTTACAACGAGCCTAAGTAACGTAGGAAGACCCGTCTCTACAAAAAAAAAAAAAAAAAAAAAATTAAAAAACATACTTTGAGAAACTGGTGCAGTGGCTCACACCTGTAATCCCAGCACTTTGGGAGGCCGAGGCAGGTGGCTCACTTGGAGTCAGGAGTTCAAGACCAGCCTGGACAACATGGCGAAACCCCGTCTCTACTAAAAATATAAAAATTAGCCGGCTGTGGTGACGCACGCGTGTAATCCCAGCTACTCGGGGGGCTGAGACAGGAGAATCGCTTGAACCTGGGAGGCAGAGGTTTCAGTGAGCCAAGATCGTGCCACTGCACTCCAGCCTGGGCAACAGCCTGAGACTCTACCTCAAAGAGACAAAACAAATTTTGAAGAACTGCCAAACTTTTCTGAGGCAGCTGCACCGTTTTACATTCTCACCAGCAACATATGAGGGTTTTAATTTCTCTGCATTCTTGTCAACACTTGCTACTGTCTTAAAAAGTTTCAGGCATCCTAGTGGGTGTGAAGTGGTATCTCTTTGTGGTTTTGATTTGCATTTCCCTAATGACTAATGTTGTTGAGCATCTTTTCATGTGTTTATCGATCATTCTACATCTTCTTTGGAGAAACCTGTATTCAGATCCTTTGTCCATTTTGATTTTAATTTCTGTTTTTACAGTTGGAGTCTCACTCTGTTGTCCAGGCTGGAGTGCAGTGGTGTGATCAGGGCTCACTGCAGCCTCCAACTCTTGGGCTTACGCGATCCTCCTGCCTCAGCTTCCCAAGTAATTAGGACTGCAGAACATATCACCACACCTGAGTCATTTTTTTTTTTTTTTTTTTTTTTTGAGACAGAGTTTCGCTCTTGTTGCCCAGGCTGGAGTGCAATGGCGCGATTTCGGCTCACCGCAACCTCCGTCTCCTGGGTTCAGGCAATTCTCCTGCCTCAGCCTCCTGAGTAGCTGGGATTACAGGCACGTGCCACCATGCCCAGCTAATTTTTTTTGTATTTTTAGTAGAGACGGGGTTTCACCATGTTGACCAGGATGGTCTTGATCTCTTGACCTCCTGATCCACCCGCCTCGGCCTCCCAAAATGCTGGGATTATAAGCATGAGCCACCTGGCCCAATGTTTATTTCATTTTCTTTCCTCTTTTTTTTTTTTTTTGAGATGGAGTCTTGCTCTCTTGCCCAGGCTGGAGTGCAATGGCTTGATTACTGCAATCTCCACGTCCCAGGTTCAGGCTATTCTCCTGCCTCAGCCTCCTGAGGAGCTGCAATTACTACAGGCACCTGCCACCACGCCCGGCTAGTTTTTGTATTTTTAGTAAAGATGGGGTTTTACCATGTTGGTCAGTCTGGTCTTGAACTCCTGACCTCCTCATCCGCTAACCTCCGCCTCTCAAAGTGCTGGGATTACAGGCGTGAGCCACCGCACCCCGACCCAAATGTTCATTTTCTAGTTTGGGTCATTGTACTGCAGTTATGTGGGATGTTAATGCCATGGAGAACTGGGAAAGAATGTAAGGGAATGCCACTATTTTTTGCAATTATTCTGTAAGACTAAAATGACTTCAGAATGAAAGAGTTAAAAAAGAGTTGGGCAGGCGCAATGTCTCACGCCTATAAACCTAACACTTTGGGAGGCTGGGGTGAGAGGATTGCCGAAGCCCAGGAGTGAGAGGCTGCAGTGAGCCTTTAAGATGGAGACTTTGCCTTCCAGCTTGG
>NW_022437028.1:4615807-4624148 GCF_009761245.1 Sapajus apella
AGAGCAAGGCCCTATCTCAAAAAAAAAAAAAAAAAGGCTGGTGCTGTAGTTCATGCCTATAACACCACCACTTTGGGGGATCGAGGCGGGCAGATCACTTGAGGTCAGGAGTTCAAGACTATCCTGGCCAACATGGTGAAACTCTGTCTCCACTAAAAATACAAAAAAAAAAAATTAGCCGGGCATGGTGGCAGGCGCCTGCAGTCCCAGCATGAGAACCCAGGAGGCAGAGGTTGAAGTGAGCTGAAATCGCGCCACTGCACTCCAGCCTGGGAAAGAGAGTGAAACCCTTGTCTCTACAAAAAATAAAAAAACCATATTTTGAGGAACTGATGCAGTGGCTTACGCCTGTAATTCCAGCACTTTGGGAGCCTAAGGCAGGTGGATCACTTGAGGTCAGGAGTTTGAGACCAGCTTGGCCAACACGGTGAAACCCCGACTCTACTAAAAAATACAAAAATTATTTTGTATTTTTAGTGGCTCACACCTGTAGTCTCAGCTACTTGGGAGGCTGAGGCAGGAGAATTGCTCCGGGAGGCGGAGGCTGAAGTGAGCCAAGGTCGTGCTACTGCACTCCGGCCTGGGCGACAGAGTGAAACTCCATCTTGCGGTTAAAAAAAAAAAAAAAGATCCTTGTTCCATCTCCCAGGGAGGCAACTTCCACTTCAAAGCCTGTTTGATTACAAAGTTTGCAACACGTTGTGCTGGTGATCTGATCTGCAGAAATCCTGCTGCAGGAACCAGAATTTGCCTACTGAAGCTGGAAACCTCATCAGTCATCATCACACGTGTGTGAGCGGGTCCATCGCTGATTCCGACGATTTCCTTGCAGGCTTACTTACTCCTCCAGCAGGTTCAAATGCGAAACAGGGACCGGCCCTCTCCGGCGGCCTTCCCGGGCCTGTCCTTGCTAAGGTGCCTCTCCTAGGACAAGGACAGCCCCAGATGTCTTCAGCTCCTGCCCCTCTGAGGCTGTGCCTACCTGGGAAGGAACGAGCTGGCAGAGGGCAGGATCGGGGGGCACCAGGGTGCCCAAGAATTGGGAGAGACTGAGGAACCCAGGGTCCCCACGGAGAGGAGCAGATGAGCCAACCACAGGGGTCCTGGACCTGTCACAAGCTTTATTGTCCCGAGCACAGACTCGCCACACTTCAACAATTCCACTGTGGGGAGGGGAGGGGCGTGGGACGGACCTGGGCAAGGGACATGGGACATGGCTGAGCCCCGCCCCTGGGCGGCCACACCGGGTGGGTGGAGAGGCCCTTGGAGGAAGAGGCTCCAAGGGAAACCCACCACCAGGAGCCCCAGCTCCTCCCGGTGCCCTGCTGGGTGGATCTCTGGCTGTTAGTGGACTAATCGGTGCCCCCACAGATTAGTGGGGCAGAGCTGCCTGACTTGGCTGGAAAGAGCTGTATTTGACCCTGGGTTAGGCCACTAAAGCATCACTTCTAGACAGCTGTTAGAACTGCATGCGAGCTACCGAAAGCCGACGGGGACTGGCAGGGGGCCCAGAGGACTGACTCCGACTCCCACTTGGGCTGCACGTGCGCAGGAGCGTGAGTGCCACCTACCTGTACCAGGCGGGGCTCACAAGGGCGGCCTGGGCCGTTCCTATGAATTGCACACGCGTCCTCTGCGTTAAGGGAAAGCTGGGATGGGGCACTGGGCTTCTCCCTCTGGTCCCCTGGTGGAGGAGGCCTCATAGGAAAACACTCCCTGAGCTGCCAGAGGGTGGGGCAGGACCCCCTGTGCTGATGCCGGGTGGCCGGGGGGCAAAGCTGTAAGCAACCCGACTGTTCCCCAGCGGAGAGGAGGCTGCAGGGCCAAGGCTGGCTTCTTCCAGCACGCACAGGCCCGGGATAACTTAGCAGGCTTGAGGGTAAGACAGGTAGGGGTGGGGGGCATGGGACAGTTAGATTTGTCTTCCCCCCCGCCCCCTCGAGGAGATGGGGCTGGAGGCGTGCTGTGCAGGTGACTGGTGAGACCAGGAAGGGCTGCTCTGTGTGGCACACACACCCCTGAACACCCGGCTGCATGTACCTGGTGTGGGCACACCTCTCAGCTGTGGGAATGTCTGCAGTGTCTGTGGGTACTGTCCTGCCAGGCCTGGGTCTCAGTCCCAGAAGCCAATATGTGTCTCTGTGTGGCCTGGGTGTGGTTCACGGCACCACCCACACGATCGTGGGCACACGTGGTCCCTCTGAGTGTGTGTGTGAATGTGGTGTGTACATAAGGGCCCGCTCATATGCATTTGCAGGTGGATACAGATGATTTGGAAGATCTGCTCAGCCCCAGGGGACACCGTATTACTGACCTTTGTCAAACCTGCCTGGAGCGTCCACCCCGGGCTCCCCCTGCCCCGGGCTCCGAGCCAGGGTTTGCTCAAGGTCACGGTGGGAGGTGAGGAGAGGGACTTCCAAACCTTCATAATACTGTGGCTCTGGCCTTGGTGACATCCTCGGCCAGCAGCTTAGAGGTGTGTGTGTGTGTTGGTGTTGATGGGCGGGGGGAGGAGGATCCTGTCCCCCACCTGCCAACACCTTGAACCTGGGGGCTCGCTGGGCAGGCAGGCTGGCTGAGGGGAACCTGTACCACTGTTTGAAGAAGGTTCAGAAGGTGGGGACAAGAAGCCCTGGGGACTGCCTTGGCCTGGAAGTGGCTTCAGAAAAGGGGCTCCCATTTGACTCAAAGACTGGACTTTCCTCCTTGGTGCCTGCATGGACAAACTGAGCCCCCCTCCCGCACCCCGGGGAGACCCGAGGGAGAACAGGCAGAAAAAGAGCACAGGGGTGCTAAGATGGTCATCAGGGCAGCTCCTTCTGGGCCTGGCTGGATCCCTCTGCCTTCACCGACAAACTCCGGAAGCTGCCGGGCATCCGGGCCGAAGGTCCCCGGGTCGGGCCAGAGCTGTACTGCTCTCACTCTCTGCGGAAGGCCGGGCTTGAGGAAGCTTCCTGGTCTGGCAGGGGATCGGGGTGGGGGATTGTCCACGGCGGTGAGTACGTTATTGTTTCAAACACTGTTTTGTCTCCAAAGTGAGAGTCCCGGCTCCTGCCTGGAGGAGGTGCCACTGGGCAGCTTCAGGGGGCTCTGTTGTGGACTGGGCCGCTCCACGGAATCCCGTTGGGGTCAGTGCTTGTCCTAGAGAGAGAGAGAGGACATGGTCAGCAAGGGTCTCTGGGAGCCTGGAGGGACAGGCAGCCAGAGGGGGGTCAGGGAGGAAAGGAGGTGGGGCTGGGGTGGGGGAGGAGGGAACAGCAGCATACAGAGAACAGCATGTGCCAAGGCCCTGAGGCAGGAAGAGCCTCCCCGCTGTGCATCTGGGGCTGAGAAAGAAGGTGGCAGGTGGGAGGTGCTGATGGGAAGCTGAGAGGAAGAAGCAGTTTTACAAAGAGCCCTGAGTTCCTGTGCAGGGCTGGCGCAGAGGACATTACACTGGGGACTCCAAGCCTCAGTTTCACATCTCTCTTTTTTTTGGGAGACAAAGTCTCACTCTGTTGCCCAGGCTGCAGTGTAGTGGGGCGATCTCGGCTCACTGCAACCTCTGCCTCCCGGGTTCAAGCAATTCTCCTGCCTCAGCTTCCCATGTAGCTGGGACTACAGGTGTGCACCACCATACCCGGCATCTCTAAATATTTTTTTTTTGGTAGAGAGAGGGTCTCGTTATGTTACCCAGGCTGGTCTCAAACTCCTGGGCTCAAGTGATCCCCCACCTCAGCCTCCCAAAGTGCTGGGGTTACAGATTCCCTTCTTAGAAAAGTTACAACATATAACTTTTTTAAGAAGAGAAGGAAAAGCCAGGCATGATGGCTCACGCCTGTAATCCCAGCACTTTGGGAGGCCGAGGTGGGTGGACCACCTGAGGTCAGGAGTTCGAGACCAGCCTGGCCAACATGATGAAACCCCAACTCTACTAAAAATACAAAAGTAGCCGGGCATGGTGGCATGACCTGCAATCCCAGCTACTCGGGAGGCTGAGGCAGGAGAATCACTTGAACCCGGGAGGTGGAGGTTGCAGTGAACCGAGATCGCACCACTGCACTCCAGCCTGGGCAACAAAAGCGAAACTCCATCATCTCAAAGAAAAAAAAATAAAGAAGGGAAGAAAACACAAATCAAAAGAGTCGGGTGAATCTGCCATCACGTTTGCTGCAACCACGCCCTCCCTAAGTGGCCCTATTGTAAAGCGTCTTGCAGAATGCATCTTTGCCTGTTTTTTTGGTGACGTTTCAGGGATTTTCTCTAGAGAGGCCTGCGGCCCGGGAGGGATGTGAGAGGGCCGGGGCGCGCCTCACCTCTTGCTTCTGAGCTTTGTCCGGCTGGTGGATGCCGTTTGCAGAACCGGAATTGCCGATGGTCTGGAAGAGTCGGGGAAGACGCTGGAGCGGGGGGCACCAGGCAGCAGTTCCCGGTTTGCCCACTAGATGGCGGGGTCTTCCCATGGGATCTTCTCCAGCTCCAAATTTCAACCCCTTCAGCCTGGGGCTCCCAGCACCCCAAATCCCAAGCTTCTTGGGGCAAGGCTGCATCTCCTTCTTAGTCTAAGCTCCTCAGGGCAAAGCCATGTATCCCTTGAAACAGGGCTCCCAGAGGGCAGGGCTGTCTCCCCTTTCAGACTGGGGTTCCCAGGACAGAGCTGCCTCCCCCTTCAGACTGGGGTTCCCAGGACAGAGCTGCCTCCCCCTTCAGACTGGGGCTCCCAGGACAGAGCTGCCTCCCCCTTCAGATTGGGGCTCCCAGGACAGAGCTGCCTCCCCCTTCAGACTGGGGCTCCCGAGACAGAGCTGCCTCCCTCTTCAGACTGGGGTTCCCGAGACAGAGCTGCCTCCCTCTTCAGACTGGGGCTCCCGAGACAGAGCTGCCTCCCCCTTCAGACTGGGGCTCCCGAGACAGAGCTGCCTCACCCTTCAGACTGGGGCTCCCGAGACAGAGCTGCCTCCCCCTTCAGACTGGGGCTCCCGAGACAGAGCTGCCTCCCTCTTCAGACTGGGGTTCCCGAGACACAGCTGCCTCCTCCTTCAGACCGGGGCTCCGAGGACGCTGCCCCGTGGCTCGTCTCCTGGTGGGCCCTGCCGGCCGCGGCTCACCTGGG
This sequence comes from Sapajus apella, assembly GCF_009761245.1. NCBI lineage: Eukaryota > Metazoa > Chordata > Mammalia > Primates > Cebidae > Sapajus > Sapajus apella. Next base: position 4,620,900 of record NW_022437028.1, read on the forward strand.
CCTTGTCCGGGCAGCTCCTCATGGCCTCCATCAGCTTCTCCACCTGCTGAGCCTGGTCCAGCGCGTCCCGCAGGGCATCCTCCGTGCTCATCAGCTGGTGCTGCAGCCGCAGGAGCTCGGGCGTGGAGGACGGGTCGATGAGGGAGTAGCGCCTCTGATCCGACAGGGACTTCTCCTTGTCCTGGAAGTGGCAGGAGAAGGGAAGAGTTCATCAGTGTGTGTGTGCATGCATGCACCTGCACATACATGAGCGCGCACGTGCGTGTGTGTGTGTGAGCGTCTGTGTGTGTTGGTGGGGTCTCGCCTCAGGCAGGAAAGTCTCCCAGCCTCACTTTGTCTCTGGATTCCAAGCCTGGGCATCACCCAGAGGTTCCTCAGGCCTCTGTGAGGTGATTCATGTTCTCCAAATCAGAAACCCAGGACCTCCTCCCTCTTCCCTTTTATTTTTTAAAAAGAGACAGAGGCCAGGCGTGGTGCAGAACTCTGGGAGGTCAAGGCGGGTGGATTATCTGAGGTCAGGAGTTCGAGACCAGCCTGGCCAACGTGGTGAAACCCCATCTCTACTAAAAATACAAAAATTAGCTGAGTGTGGTGGCAGGCACCTGTAATCCCAGCTACTCAGGAGGCTGAGGCACGAGAATTGCTTGAATCCAGGAGGCGGAGGTTGCAGTGAGCCGAGATTGCACCACTGCACTCCAGCCTGGTGACAGAGTGAGACTCAGTCTCAAAAAAAGAAAAAAAGGGAGAGAGAGCCTGAGTCTCACTCTACAGTGCAGGCTGGAGTGCAGTGGTGTAATCACAGCTCATTACAGCCTCCAATTCCTGGGCTCAAGCAATCCTCCTGCCTCAGCCTCCTGAGCAGCTGAGACTACAGAGCATGCCACCATACTTGGCTAATTTTTAAATTTTTTTGTAGAGATGGGGTCTTGTTATGAGGTCCAGGCTGGTCTCGAACTCCTGACCTCAAGCCATCCTCCTGACTTGGCTTCCCAAAGGGGTGGGATTATAGGTGCGCGCCATCGTGCCTGGGACCCTTCTTTCCTTCTTACTCCGCCCCCCACCCAACTGCCTTACGAGGTGCCTCCTCTCCACAGTCGCCCCGACCGTGGCACCCAGAGCTGTACCTGCCCCACGGCCCGCCAGCCCCGTCGCTCCTGCACAAACCATCCTTCAGCACTGCCAGTCCTGCCTGCTCTCACCCTCCAAACCTCCTCTCAACAGAGCCTCCCTCCCAAAATCAAGAGGCTTCTACCCAGCCACCAAGCCCTTCCCAAGTTCTCCCGTGGACACGGTGCAGGGAGATGATGAGGCGAGAGGCTGGCTACCCGGGAGGCAGAGGCCGCCAGTTCCAGCCTGGGCAACAGAGCAAGACCCCGTTTCAAAAAGGAGGAGAAAGGAAGGGAGGGAGGGAGGGAACTCAACCAACCTGTGCCCATGGGCACGAGTCTGACCTCAGCACTGCCCACTCCTACAAGGCTCTGGGGAAGCCCCTGGGGGGACTCAAGAGTCCCCAGTCTGTGTCAACCCCAGGGGTTTATCTTCTGTTGAGCCATGAGGACCACAGAGGGCGCAGGCACCAAACCCTTGCTGGCCAGACAGGCCGGGACTTGGAGACCAGCAGGACTCAGTGACCACCCACAGCTCGTCTGGGTGTGCGGCCAGAGTGATACCCTTTATCCCTGAACCCTAAGTGCCAAGGGCCTGCTCCCGGGTATGGGGGGACGGGGCTGAGGTCCTCCCTCCAGCCTATGAACCTCCCCAGTGCTGGGCCCTGCTCTCCTTCCTTCGCCTCTGCATTAGCTGAGCCCAGGGGCTGGGCAGGAGGGTGGGGGGGCTTCAGGGCAGCTTTCCCAGACTCAGCCCTGTCCTCCTGGACCCCACGTCCTGCCTATCGTGACACTGACCAGGCACAGGCTTGTCCTGAGCCCTGAATGCTGATCACAGGAGGACAGGATGGGAATGGAGATGGTTTTTTTCCTTTTTTCCTGTCATCCAGGCTGCACTGCAGTGGCGGGATCTCAGCTCACTGCAACCTCTGCCTCTGGGGCTCAAGTGATTCTCCTGCCTCCGCCTCCCGAGTAGCTGGGATTACAGGTGCGCACCACCATGCCCAGCTAATTTTTGTATTTTTAGAAGAAATGGAGTTTCACCACGTTGGCCAGGCTGGTCTCGAGCTCCAGATCTCAGGTGATCCACCTGCCTCGGCCTCCCCAAGCGTTGGGATCACAGGTGTGAGCCATGGCGCCTGGCCAAGGGATGGGGATGGTCCTGTCCTCTGCTACCAGCATACCTGCCTACCTCAACCCTTCTCTGGGGACTCAGTGAAATCAGGTTCCTATTCATAACAGAAAAGAAATCTCAGCCTCCCAGAGTTCCAGGCCTGCTGTAGGCTTTCAAGTTCTCGTCTCCTTCCTGAGACTGATGTGTGAAGCCCCGCTGCAGGAGCCTGAGCAAGGAACCACTGTCTTGTGGTTGATTACTCCTCTGCACAGGGAGCTCATCACCTGTATTGGCTCATCCTGCCTCTGGACAGGTCACACAGGAAGTTTTCCTTTGCACCGTATCACATGGACTGCCATGTAGGCAGCCACTATGTCTGCAGGAGGGGCTAGCCGAGGTCCCTCCACCTGCCTGTGGTCCTAGAAGATTTCAAATCCTCACCGTGACTCGGTGGTCCCTGGGGTCATTCCAGGAGGTCTCCAGTCTCCACGGCCTGACAGCCAGGCTATCCCAGCCCCACGAAGACCACCCTGCCCCTAGGCCACCCCTACCGCACATACCAGCCCGGTCAGCTTTTCACGCAGGCCCCGGATGTCGTCCTTGAGCTTCTGCTCCTTGAGGCGCCATTCAGCCTTGTGCACCTCGCGGCTCAGGTCCCTCTCGGGCCCCGGGGAGTGGCGACTGGCTTCCAGCAGCAACACCCGCAGTTCGTTCAGGCTCCTGGGGGTGGGGCGGGCACAGAACCACTGCACTCAGCCCCCCAGCTCCCACACTCTAGCAATTTGCCAAGTGCCCAGGGACTGACCAGCTGGTGGGGGGCACGGGCCACTAGATGGCGTCCGTGCCACAAGGGGCCACAGTGAACACAATTCAACCAAAGCCCAGGAGAGGCCAGGACTCAGGGTTGGGATAGTCCTGAGGACCTGACCTTTCCTAGAATGCTTTTTAAAGTTTTTCTGGGGGGAGTGCCAGACACAGTGGCTCATTCCTGTAACCCCAGCACTTTGGGAGGCCGAGGCGGGTGGATCA
>NW_022437028.1:4624248-4635371 GCF_009761245.1 Sapajus apella
CAGGAGGCTGAGGCAGGAGAATTGCCTGAACCCAGGAGGCGGAGGTTACGGTGAGCCGAGATCGCGCCATTGCACTCCAGCCTGGGTAACATGAGTGAAACTCCGTCTCAAAAATAAATAAATAAATAAATAAAATAAAATAAAGTTTTTCTGGGGGGAGTGCCAGACACAGTGGCTCATTCCTGTAACCCCAGCACTTTGGGAGGCTGAGGCGGGCAGATCATTTGAGGTCAGGAGTTTGAGAACAGCCTGGCCAACATGGTAAAACCCTGTCTCTACTAAAAATACAAAAATTAGCTGAGTGTCGTGGCACGTGCCTATAATCCCAGCTACTCGGGAGGCTGAGGCACGAGAATTGCTTGAACCCAGGAGGCGAAGATTGCAGTTAGCCAAGATTGTGCCACTGCACTCCAGCCTGGCGACAGAGTGAAACTCTGTCTCAAAAATAAATAAATAAAAATATAAAAATTAGCCAGTCGTGGTGGTGGGCACCTGTAATCCCAGCTACTTGGGTGGCTGAGACATGAGAATCACTTGAACCTGGGAGGTGGAGGTCACAGTGAGCCGAGATCACGCCACTGCACTCTAGCCTGAGCGACAGAGCAAGACTCTGTCTCAAAAAAACAAAAGAAAAGAATTTTATTTTTTTCTTTTGAGACGGAGTTTTACTCTGTCACCCAGGCTGGAGTGCAATGGCGTGGTCTCGGCTCACTGCAACCTCCGCCTCATGGGTTCAAGCAATTCTCCTGCCTCAGTCTCCCGAGTAGCTGGGATTACAGGCATTCACCACCACGCCTGGCTAATTTTTGTATTTTTAGTAGAGATGGGGTTTCACCATGTTGCTCAGGCTGGTCTCAAACTCCTGACCTTGTGATCCACCCGCCTCGGCCTCCCAAAGTGCTGGGATGACAGGCGTGAGCCACTGCACCTGGCCGAAAGAGGAATCGGGATAGAAGGAGGCTGTTGACAGCAGGGAGACCAGGACAAAGCCAGGATCTGGGAAAGAGGAAATGTGGTTGCAAACGACAGAGAAAATTCAGAGACAACAGAAGACCAGATCCAGGGAGTTGTATCGGGACTATCGGAGGGGCATCCTGTGGCTGAGACAGGGCAGAAAGCTTCCTCGGAGAAGTGAGACCAGGCTGAGCACCAACAATAACATTTCCACTTAGGATGGGAGACAGCGGTGGCCCCGGAACTCTGGCCAGGGGCCTGGCTGGTTTGTTCCTGCTGGAGAAGGCACGGGAGGCATCTGCTGAGGGCAGTGTTGTTCTGGAAAATTCCTAGGTGGCCTCATCGCATCTGTTTCCCTTCTGGGCAGGGCTGCAGTTTCTAGAAAGGTGCTAGATTTGTAGCAAATGTAACTAGAGCAACTCCTAACTTGTGTAGGAGGAAAGGAGACGGCGTTTTTTGTTTTACAAAAGGACGTTTGTGCTTCAAAGAGAGTCAGTGAGCCGAGATCGCGCCACTGCACTCCAGCCTGGGTGACGGAGTGAGACTCCGTCTCAAAAAAAAAAAAGCTAATGCTTCAGGGACCCCATCCAGGAACTGAGAGTAAGAAAAATAATGAAGGGAAAGTGGGGTCTCCCCAGGAGACTCAGGGGCTCCCCAACTATGGTGGGGTGATTGCCACATTGGAAGTCTGCCCTGTGTTGTTAGAGCTTGCCATTTATTTTTTGAAATTGTATTTATTATTATTATTATTATTAGAGACAGAGTTTCGCTCTTGTTACCCAGGCTGGAGTGCAGTGGCGTGATCCTGGCTCACTGTAACCTCCGCCTCCTGGGTTCAAGGGATTCTCCTGCCTCAGCCTCCTGAGTAGTTGGAATTATAGGCATGTGCCACCACGCCCAGCTAATTTTTTGTATTTTTAGTGGAGATGGGGTTTCACTATGTTAGCCAGGATGGTCTCAATCTCCTGACCCCATGATCTGTCTGCCTCAGCCCCCCAAAGTGCTGGGATTACAGGTGTGAGACACTGCACCCAGCCACGCCTGTCTAAGCTTTGTATTTTTAGTAGAGATGGGGTTTCACCATGTTGGCCAGGCTGGTCTCAAACTTCTGACCTTAGATGATCCACCTGCCTCAGCCTCCCAAAATGCTGGGATTACAGGCGTGAGCCACCACACTCGGCCTTTTACTTACTGTTTTTCAAGACAGGGTCTTGCTCTGTCGCCCAGGCTATGGTGTGATCATGGCTCAATGCAGCCTCGACCTCCTGAGTAACCCTCCCAAGTAATCCTCCTACCACAGCCTCCTGAGTAGCTGGGACCAAGGGTGTGCACCATCATGTCCAGATATTTTTCTTTTTTTTTTTTTTTTTTTTTTATAGAGATGGGGTCTTGCTTTGTTGCTTGGGCTGGTCTTGAACTCCTGAGCTCAAGTGATTATTCAGTTTCTGCCTCCCAAAGTGCTGGGATTACAGGTGTGAGCCACCATGCCTGGTCAGATCTTCCCATTTATTAAGGGAATCTGGAGAAATCTGGATTTTCTGTGACATCTTCTGATTTTTATTTATTTAATTATTATTATTATTTTTTGAGACAGAGTTTCGCTCTTCTTGCCCAGGCTGGAGTACAGTGGCACACTCTCAGCTCACTGCAACCTCCGCCTCCCAGGTTCAAATGACTCTCCTGTCTCAGCCTCCTGAGTAACTGGGATCACAAGTGTGCCGCCATGCCTGGCTACTTTTCCTGTTTTTAGTAGAGATGGGGTTTCACCATGTTGACCAGGCTGGTCTCAAACTCCTAAGCTCAGGCGATCCACCCGCCTCGGCCTCCCAAGGTGCTGGAATTACAGGCGTGAGCCACTGCACCAGGATTTTATTTATTATTTTTTTAGACAGGGTCCTGCTCTGTCACCCAGTGACAGTGAGCTGCAGTGTAGTGGTGTGATCATGGCTCACTGCAACCTCGACCTCCTGGGCCCAAGTAATCCTCCTACCTCAGCCTCCCGAGAAGCTGGGATTACAGGTGTGTGCCTCCACGCTCCGCTAAATGTTGTATTTTCGGTAGAGATGGGGTTTCGCCATGTTGCCCAGGCTGGTCTCAAACTCCTTGGCTGAAGTGATCCTCCTGCCTCAGCCTCCGAAAGTGCTGGGATTACAGGCGTGAGCCCCCGCACCCACCCTAGCTTCTTATTTTAAGATGGATTTGTATCTTACAATTTCTGTCTTAATTCTAACATGGTAGATATAGAATAATCAAACAACAGCTCTTTGAGATCCTCAATAATTTTTAGGAGTTTAAAGGGGTCCCTGAGATCAAACATTTTGGGAGGCATTAATCTTTTCTTTCTTTTTCTTTTTTTTTTTTTTTAAGACAGGGTCTTGCCTGTTGCCCCGGCTGGAGTGCAGTGGTACAACACAGCTCGCTGCAGCCTCGAACTCTTAGGCTCAAGAGATCACCCTGCCTCGGCCTCCCAAGTAGCTAGGACTATTGGTGCATACCACCAGGCGTGGCTAATTACAAAAAAAAAAAAAAAACTTTATTATTATTATTATTTTGAGATGGAGGCTTCCTCTGTCACCAGGCTGGAGTGCAGTGGTGCAATCTCGGCTCACTGCAGCCTCCTCCTCCCGGGTTCAAGTGATTCTCCTGCCTCAGCCTCCTGAGGAGCTGGGACTACAGGTGCACGCCACTACACCCTGCTAATTTTTGTATTTTTAGTAGAGACGGGGTTTCACCATATTGGCCGGGCTGGTCTTGAACTCCTGACCTTGTGAGCCACGTGCCTCGGCCTCCCAAAATGCTGAGGTTTCAGGCGTGAGCCGCTGCGCCTGGCAGCCCTATTCTTTATAAACTCTGCTTGGAGAACCGTGTGGAGGTGCTGGAGGCCTTCTTGGAGCTTAGAGGAGAGCAGGGTGACTGCTGGTGATCAGTCCCCTGGCCCACCAGCGCCGCCCCTCCCTGCCCCAAGATAACATAAGCTCATGTCAAGAGCAAGGGCCAGGGCCACAGGGAGGACCTGGCCGCCCCACAGCCGCCTCACCGCTCCTTCCGCAGCAGCTCCTGGCTGATGAGGACCAGCTGGCCCGAGGCGTCGTGGGTCTTCCGGGACACGGCCTCCAGCTCCGCCTCCAGGCGCCGCTTGTCCTTCAGGAGGGCGTCCACCTTCTTCTCGCTGGACTTGCACTTGCTCTCCAGCGCTGGGGTGAGCGGCAGGGAAGGGAGGAAGAGGATTGGGAACGCGTGAGCCTCTGTCCCGCCCAAGGGCAAAGACCTGGGCAGGCGCTGATTCTCCAGGGCCTGAAGGTGACACACTCCACTGCATAGTTTTGAGCGGTTTATTATTTTTTTTTAATTTTTTTCTTTTTTTGAGACGGAGTCTCGCTCTGTCACCCAGGGTGGAGTGCAATGGCACGATCTCAGCTCACTGCAACCTCCACCACCCGGGTTCAAGTGATTCTCCTGCCTCAGCCTCCTGAGTAGCTGGGACTACAGGTGCACACCACTACGCCCAGCTATTTTTTCGTGTTTTTAGTAGAGATGGGGGTTCACCATCTTGGCCAGGCTGGTCTCAAACTCCTGACCTCAGGTGATCCACCCGCCTCAACCTCCCAAAGTGCTGGGATTACAGGTGTGAGCCACGGTGCCCGGCCACATTTTTTTGTTTTCGAGACTGAGTCGCTGTTGTCGGCCTGGGCTGGAGTGCAACGGCGCGATCTCGGCTCACTGCAACCTCTGCCTTTCCAGTTCCAGTAACTCTCCTGCCTCAGCCTCCCGAGTGGCAGGGAATACAGGTGCCCGCCACCACACCTGGCTAATTTTTTAATATATATTTTTTTCTTCTTTTTCTTTTATTCCCAGCATGCTAGCATCAGTTTTTTAAATATTTTTAATAGAGATGGGGTTTCACCATGTTGGCCAGGCTGGTCTTGAACTCCTGACCTTAAGTGATCCACCTGCCTCGGCCTCCCAAAGTACTGGGATTACAGGCATGAGCCACCATGCCCCGCCCCGGCCAAATTTTTATGTTTTGTAGGGAGGAGGCCTCATTATGTTTCATAGGCTGGTCTCAAACTCTGGCCCCAAGCAATCCTCCCTCTTTGGCCTCCCAGTGTGCTGGGATTACAGGCATGAGCACCTCGCCCAGCATCCACTGCATCATTTTAAAAGCACCATGGGTTTCAACTGTCCCTACAAGGCAGGTGGCAAGGGGCCTGAGAGAACAGGTACAAGAAACAGATCAGCCCTCACCAAGCACAGTCGCCGCTTGGGCTCCTGGTGTGGGGAACGGGACTGCACATGTGTGTTTACACTGCCGCCTGGGTCAGGAAAAGCTTCATCTTCACCTTGGCCTTGGAGGAATCTTAAGTCCACTGACCTTTTTTGGGAACAATTCTGCTTTGTACCAGGGGATGGACAGAAGAGGGGGTGGCGGCCATTTCTGAGGAGCGTGGCTGTCTCGTGCCCACCACCGCTGGCATTCTGGTGAACAAGAAGCAGGGCCAGGGCATGGGTGCAGTGGCTCACACCTGTAATCCCAGCACTTTGGGAGGCTGAGGCGGGTGCATCACCTGAGGCCAGGAGTTCAAGGCCAGCCTGGCTAACATGGGGAAACCCCGTCTTTCCTAAAAATATATATATATAAATTAGCCAGGCATGGTGGCGTGTGCCTGTAATCCCAGCAACTTGGGAGGCTGAGGCAGGAGAATCGCTTGAGCTCAGGAGGTGGAGGTCTCAGTGAGCTGAGATTGTTCCACTGCACTCCAGCCTGTGCTGTCGACAGAGTACGACCCTGTCTCAAAAACAAAAACAAAAAAGGAAAGAGAGAGAGAGAGAGACCAGAAAGAGGGAACCCGAAGGGCCAGGCGCCGTGGCTCACGCCTGTAATCCCAGCACTTTGGGAGGCCGAGGCAGGTGGATCACGAGGTCAAGAGATCGAGACCATCCTGGTCAACATGGTGAAACCCCGTCTCTACTAAAAATACAAAAATTAGCTGGGCATGGTGGCACGTGCCTGTAATCCCAGCTACTCAGGAGGCTGAGGCAGGAGAATTGCCTGAACCCAGGAGGCGGAGGTTGCGGTGAGCCGAGATCGCGCCATTGCACTCCAGCCTGGGTGACAAGAGCGAAACTCCGTCTCAAAAAAAAAAAAAAAAAAAAAAAACAGAGGGAACCCGAGATGGAATTCCAGGACACAGAGAACACAGAGCAGAAACTGACGGGGAGCCATTATAAGATGGACTGTGGGCTGGGCACGATGGCTCACACCTGTAATCCCAGCACTTTGTGAGGCCAAGCGAGGTGGACCACCTGAGGTCAGGAGTTGAGACCAGCCTGGCCAACATATACTAAAACCCCATGTCTACTAAAAATACACAATTAGCCGGGTGTGGTGGCTCGCACCTGTAATCCCAGCTACTTGGGAAGCTGAGGCAGGAGAATCGCTTGAATCTGGGAGGCAGAGGTTGCAGTGAGCCGAGATCGTCCCATTGCGCTCCGGCCTGGGCAACAAGAGTGAGACTCGTCTCAAACAAATAAACAAACAAAAAGCTGGGCGCAATGGCTCACGCCTATAATCCCAGCACTTTGGGAGGTTGAGGCGGGTGGATCACCTGAAGTCAGGATTTCGAGACCAGCCTGACCAACATGGAGAAACCTAAAAATACAAAATTACCCAGGCGTGGTGGCACATGCCTGTAATCCCAGCTACTTGGGAGGCTGAGGCAGGAGAATCTCTTGAACCCCAGGAGGCAGAGGTTGTGGTGAGCCAAGATCACACCATTGCACTCCAGCCTGGGCAACAAGAGCAGAACTCTGTCTCAAAAAAAAAAAAAAAAAGCCGGGCGTGGTGGCTCACGCCTGTAATCCCAGCACTTTGGGAGGCCGAGGCGGGTGGATCACGAGGTCAAGAGATCGAGACCTCCTGGTCAACATGGTGAAACCCCGTCTCTACTAAAAATACAAAAAATCAGCTGGGCATGGTGGCGCGTGCCTGTAATCCCAGCTACTCAGGAGGCTGAGGCAGGAGAATTGCCTGAACCCAGGAGGCGAAGGTTGCGGTGAGCCGAGATTGCGCCATTGCACTCCGGCCTGGGTAACAAGAGCGAAACTCTGTCTCAAAAAAAAAAAAAAAAACCAGACCGCATGTGGGCCACTCAGTTCTCTCCAGGTGAATGTCTGCCTGGTGCAGGTGACCTGGCCCTGGCCCTTTTCTTCTTAAAGCAGCACTGGGGAGGGAACCCTGAGCCAGGCACTGACCCACTCAACACTCAGCTGGCAGCTGAAGCGGCTCGGCCGCAGTGAAAGCCCCCCGCATCTGCCCTGCGGGAGGGAGACTTACCACTTACTTGGGCCCTGAGCATCTCGGTCTGGGAGGTCAAGGCTGTCACCTCTTTATCCCTCTTGTTCAGCTTGTCCTGCAGGCCTAGGGGAGAGAGGAAAGATGAGAAGCATCAATCTCCTGGACCAGATTGGCAGTGGGCAGGGGCGTGGCCCTCCCGCAGGAGCCCTGCGATGGGGTCACACTTGGCCTCCAGGGTCGAAGTTCTTCCTCATTCCAGCTGTCTTGCTGGGTAATCTGCCCTGAAGAAGACCTGACACTGGCCGGGCATGGTGGCTCACGCCTATAATCCCAGCACTTTGGGAGGCTGAGGCTGGTGGACCACCTGAGGTCAGAGGTTCAAGACCAACATGGTGAAACCGTCTCTATTAAAAATACAAAAATTAGCTGGGCGTGGTGGTGTGCACCTGTAATTCCAGCTACTCAGGAGACTGAGGCAAGAGAATTGCTTGAACCCCAGAGACGGAGATTGCAGTGAGCTGAGATTGCGCCACTGCACTCCAGCCTGGTGACAGAGTGAGCCCCCCTCTCCAAAAAAACAAAAACAAAAACAAAAAAATTTATCTGAGCATGGTGGTGGGTGCCTGTAATCCCAGTTACTAGGGAGGCTGAGGCAGGAGAATCATTTGAATCCGGGAGGCGGAGGCTGCAGTGAGCCAAGATCACACCACTGCACTCCAGCCTGGGCAACAAGAGTGAAACTCCACCTCAAAAAAAAAAAAAAAGAAAAGAAAAAGAAAAATGGCTGATTATATGTTAATTTTTTTCATGTTTTAAATGTTATAACAAACCTGCACATGTCTGTTATGTTAATTTCAGCTTAACTTTTTAATAAGAATAGCCAAGAGAATTTTGACAAAGCAGAGAACAAGCCATGCCAGAAATTAAAACATAGACGAAGCTTAACTAATTAAAACATTATAGAATTGTCACATGAATAGAATAACAAGGCATTGGAATGGAACAAAAGTCCAGAAATAGAGTCAATTACATAAGTGAATTTAAAGATGATAAGGTTAATAATTCCAATCAATGAGGGTTTCAGGGAGAAAATAACCATTTTCAAAAATAGTGTTGGATAAGTGGGTACTCCTTTGGGAAAAAATAAAAATGGATCCTTACCTCACACCTTATATAAGGATAAATTCTAGATGGTCAGAGATTTCAGCATAAAAAATAAGACAAACAAGTACCAGAAGAAACCACTGGATACATTTTTAAGATAATTAACCAAGAAACTAAAAAATGAATTTTTTTTTTTTTTGGTGACAGGGTCTCACTCTGTCACTCAGGCTGGAGTGCAGTGACATGATCATAGCTCACTGCAGCCTCCACTTCCTGGGCTCAAGTGATCCTCCCTCCTCACCCTCCCAAGTACTTGGGATTATGGCTACATGCAACCATACCTGGCTAATTTTTGGGGGGGGAGAGGATCATTTTTTGTAGAGGCAGGGTCTCACATGTTGCCCAGGCTGGTCTTGAACTCCTGGGTTTAAGCAATCCTCCTACCTCAGCCTCCCAAAGTGCCAGGATTACAAGTGTAAGCCACCATACCTGCCCTAATTTTTTAAATATCTGCATGGTCAACACCACCATAAAAAAAAAGTCAGAAAACCACAAAAGGAGGGAAAATGTCTGCAATGTCATACATAAAGAGCTTCTAAAAATCAGCAAAAAGGTCAATAACCAAATCAGAAAAAATAGTGAAAAGACACAAGTAGAAATGCAAATAGAAATACCTCTTAACTTCATCCACATAAGAGAAAGATAAGTTGAAGTCACCTCAGATAACACCTTTTACCTTAAAGATCAGCAAAGATCACAGAGTCTGATCAAACATTCTGTTGGAGTTTGAGGGGAGACAGGCTTTCAACCACAGCTAGTGGGAGTTAAAATTGGCGTGCCCAGTGGAAGTCAAGGTAATTTGCGACAGTGGCGTTTGTAATTGACCAAGACTGGAAACAATCTGTGATTGTTACTGGAAACCAGCTAAATACACAATGGTACCTCCACACAATGGAATATTCTGTACTCTATAAAAGAATATACTACTATAATCCCAGCACTTTGGGAGGCCGAGGCGGGTGGATCATGAGGTCAAGAGATCGAGACCATCCTGGTCAACATGGTGAAACCCCGTCTCTACTACAAATACAAAAATTAGCTGGGCATGGTGGCACATGCCTGTAGTCCCAGCTACTCAGGAGGTTGAGGCAGGAGAATTACTTGAACCCAGGAGACGGAGGCTGCGGTGAGCCGAGATAGCGCCATTGCACTCCAGCCTGGGTAACAAGAACGAAACTCCGTCTCAAAAAAAAAAGACTGTACTACTGATAAGGAACCATCTCCAAGATCCACTGTTAAATGGAATAAATGAAGGAGCTGAAAGAATGGAAAATACAGTACCATCTGTGTCACCTGGTTGCTTGTACCTGCACAAAATATTTCTGGAAAGGGGATATAAAGCAGCTAACACTGCGCCTTCAGGGAGGGAAGAATAGAAAACAGGGAATATTTTGCTATATGCCCTTTGAACCACTTGAAGTTTAGACCTGCTTTTAAAAATAAGGTTTAAACCAAGCAAATAATAAAGTACCTGGTGCCTATCCCTCCGTAAACCGGCCTCCTTCCCTGTAGGAGTAAATGGTTCACTGCACACAGGAGGTGACTCTCACCAAATGGCAGATCATGCAAACCAAAATGTGACCCAGAAGGAAGGCAGAGCCAGCCAGCCCCTCCCCAGAGCCCAGAGTCCCACCCAGCCCAGGGGCCACTCACCCTCCACGGTTTCCTTCGTCCTGATTGTCTCCTCTGAAATGTCATTCGACTCAATCATCTGCAAAAAGAGCCCCTGTGAGGGGGATGCTCACCTCTGCCCCTTGGCCCCAGCCCTAGCCAGCTCAGCCAGCACACCTGCAGTTTGCACACCCTACGAAAAAGGACCTCAGGGATGGACTCAGGACTTGCTGTGGGCAGGGAGTGCAGACGTCCTCAGTCTGACCTCCCTGACAAGAGGACCCCCATTCTGCCCCCAGCTCTGCTGAGGCCTGCCTGTGCCGCTTCTAGGTGAATACCTCCCACCCTTCCTTTGTTGAAAACGTTTATTAAACAGCTGGCTCCTTCCCTGGGACGCCTACAGAGATTCGTCCTGGGAATTCATTATTCGTTTCTCTGTGTCCCAGAGACAAGACTTCTGGCCTCAGTTTCCCATCCATAAAACAAGTATTGGCTGCTATGGGTTAGTGTGTGCACGGCATGCTTGGGGCCACCTCCTGGAGGGACTTGATTAAATGCTAGTTCCTTTCTCTTCAACATTTCTTTTTAAAATAAACGCAGAGGGCAAAGAAGAAAAGACTGATTTAAAAAAAAAAAAAAATCAGCCTGGCACACATTACTACGAGAAAAGTCAAAACATAACCAATAGGCTCCCTGCTGCTCTCGGCGGACGTTTCCAGTCCTCTGCCCAGGCCGGTTTTCCCCAGAGCCAGCTAGAGTCTAACACCGCAGATCAGGGCAGCACAGAGCTGAGTAGGCAGTCACCTCCATCACCCTGCCCCTCATACTTCTGTTCATATATGTCCCATTTGAGTTTCAATTAGTTGTAATGAACTAAGCTCCTTGGATCGTAATTTATATATAATGCAGTAATGAGGCACACACTAAAATAATTTTTTTTTTTTTTTTGAGATGGAGTTTCACTCATGTTACCCAGGCTGGAGTGCAATGGTGTGATCTCGGCTCACCGCAACCTCCGCCCCCCGGGTTCAGGCAATTCTCCTGCCTCAGCCTCCTGAGTAGCTGGGATTACAGGCACGCACCACCATGCCCAGCTAAT
>NW_022437028.1:4635381-4663018 GCF_009761245.1 Sapajus apella
GTTGACCAGGATGGTCTCGATCTCTTGACCTCGTGATCCACCCGCCTCGGCCTCCCAAAGTGCTGGGATTACAGGCTTGAGCCACCGAGCCCGGCCGTTAACATTCTTTGTAAAGAGCAGAAGCCACAGTGAATTTTGCATTACCCTGCCCCAGGAAGGTCTCCAACCAAGGGGCTGGCTGCAGGCAGTGGCCATGAAAGGTCCAGTTTAATGCTCAAAGCAGAAGAGAGTGAGTGCTCTCAGATTCATCTTTCAACAAACTGTCAGAGGCTTCATTCTCCAGAAAACCGCCTTGATCACGCTGATGGTCATAGATTTGGAAACAATATATTTTCAAGGTTTAAATCTATTACAAGCTTTAAACATTTTCTTTCTGAAGGTATCCTTTAGTTTGATAAACCTATTTTTGTTTTTTGTTTTTTTCGAGATGGAGTCTTGCTCTTTTGCCCAGGCTGGGGTGCAGTGGCGTGATCTTGGCTCACTGCAACCTCCGCCTCCCTGGTTCAAATGATTCTCCTGTCTCAGCCTCCCAAGTAGCTGGGACTACAGGCTCCTTCCACCTCGCCTGGCTAATTTTTATATCTTTAGTAGAGATGGAGTTTTACCACGTTGGCCAGGCTGGTCTCGAACTACTGACCTCAGATAACCCCAGGTGATCCACCCGCCTTGGCCTCCCAAAGTGCTGGGATTACAGGCGTGAGCCACCACACCCAGGCCTGTTTTTGTGTCTTCATCAGGTTGAACCCTAGACCAGGATGCATTTGGAGGGCTCTAGACCGTCCACAGTGACTGGGTCAGTTTGTGCATTCAGTCTTGATGCATGTGAGTGTGTACTGTACAAGCACGTGGTCACTGGGCAATGGCCCGTGTGTGCAAATGGACCCTGTGTGTCTCGACACATGCACACAGCCACTTGTGCACTGAGGCCACCGTGCAGAAACTGACCACTGCTCCTTCCACACCTACACGCTGTTTAACGGGTGCTTTTCCCGTGATCGCTTGCTGCCTGTGTAAGCTTCCTCCCAGGGGAGCTGCTGGGGGGCCAGCTGCTGTTTGGATGTGAGCACCTGCACAGAGTGCTGGACCCAGCATGCATGGTAAGCCTGGAGGAGACTGCTGGGCCCAGAACAGGGACTCGGAACCATGTCCTGTACTCTGGAAGCCTCACCCACAAGCACAGCTGTTCCATGGCTCCAGGACCCATCACAGTCCCATTTCCTGGGGACACCTCCACTCCCGAAAAAGCCCCACCACGTCCTCAGCCCCAGGGCCTTCAGGCCGGGCCCTCCTGCCCCATGTTTCAGGCTCCCTGGGCCAGAGAACCCGGGAAGGGATCTGCAGTTCCCGACCTCCTTCCTCTCTCCAGCCTCCTCAGCTGGGGAGACAGGAAGCATGGATCCGTAGTTTCTGGGTCTGCCTACAGGACAGGCATTAGGGGCAGGACATTCCCAAGGGCCCCAAAACTTTGTTGTGGCAATGCATAGGGGGCGGTCTCACAGGACATTCTCAGCTACTGGGACCATGAGCTGGGGAGCCAGATCCCAAAAAAACAGACCACCCCTGCCCCCAACTCCACCCCAGTGAGCAACCCTTAGCCAGGGAACATAAGCACATTTCTTTTTCTTGGTTTGTTTTTGAGGCGGAGTCTTGCTCTGTCACCGAGGCAGACCGTGCCGAGGCAGGATCTCAGCTCACTGCAACCTCCACCCCTGGGTTCAAGCAGTTCTCCTGCCTCAGCCTCCCAAGTAGCTGGAATCACAGGCATGAGCCACCATGCCCGGCTGAGACAGGGTTTCACCATATTGGCCAGGCTGGTCTCAAACTCCTGACCTCAGGCGATCCACCACCCACCTGGGCCTCCCAAAGTGCTGGGATTACAGGCATGAACGCCCGGCTGCATAAATACATTTCTAAATCTTGACTTCCCTCCTCCAAGGGGGTACAAAAGAAAAAAAAATAGATGATAGCAGCTAAAGAAAGTCAATAATGAAACAGAGAAGCCGGAGGGGGCACCAGAGGGCAAGGTGGCTGGCAGGCCAGGCGGGCGTGGTGGCGCGGTTACCCTGTTGTCCGCTAATTCTCGGAGCAGCCGCTCGGCCTGCGCCTTCTCCAGTAGCAGGCTCTGTTCCAGCTCCCCAATGCGCGCGTGCTCCAGCTGCGTCTGGGTCTGGTCCACACAGGGTGGACACGGTGGGGTGGGGGCGGGGACACAGGGAAGGGGGCACAGGGAAGAAGAAGCCGGAGAAAGAGAGAAGGAGAGAGAGAGAAAGAGAGGAGGCGTCATCTTCCGTGAACAAGGCGAGGAGAGCA
The DNA here is from genome assembly GCF_009761245.1 of Sapajus apella. Lineage (NCBI taxonomy): Eukaryota > Metazoa > Chordata > Mammalia > Primates > Cebidae > Sapajus > Sapajus apella. Next base: position 4,637,692 of record NW_022437028.1, read on the forward strand.
GATTCATGAGCCAGAATTGCTCAGGGAAAGAGAGGAAGTCTGGGGAGGTGGGGCCTGACCCCCACCCCTCGCTGTGTCCCACTTGGGTCTGTGTAGGGGGGAGGCTGCAGCCGTCCTCCCTCGCTGGCACCTGCTTGGGGTAGCAATGGCCACCTCACTTCTTATCTGTTGCCCCCTCCACCCCCAACCAGCAGCCCATGACCTGCTCCTGGGGAGGGGACCACCCTGTTCCCGTTCCCCTGCAGGCTGTCGCTGGTTGTAGGCAAAGCATTCTGCACATAGGAGATCCCCCCCAGGATGAGGAATAAATAAAGGACCCCAGGATTCCCGATCCACACCCCCCAGGCCCATGCTAAAGGTGCAAGAACCCATAACACAAAAGATGTTTCCAAAATGTACCCGCCCCCTCCGGATTCTCTAGGCCCCAGCCTCCTCGAGGGAGGCTGGGCTGTGCCTCCCACCGCCGGGCCCCATCGGTGCCCACCCCCCAGACCCCACAGAGGACGCCTGGTCTCCAGAAATCACAAGGGCACTTTTGTCCCAGCCTGACAATATCCGCTTCATCTGCTGACAAAGGCCAGCATTCTCAGGGTGTCAAGGCTGGCATTTCCCATAACAGATCTTGGAAGGGAAGCCGGGGAGGGTGAGCATTTTCAGAGCCGGTTGAACACCCAAGTTCATCTTAGGGAGACGCTAGAGGGTGCTCTTTATTCTCCAGGAGAGAAGGGGTTAATCAGCTGCAGGGCAGTTCTGAAGGGGCGGGGCTTAGCAAAACAGCATCTAGGTGTGAAACCTGGAATGAAAACCCGGAAACTCTTCTATTGGTGAAGGTGTGAATGGACACCACCTGATGAGAAATACTCCTGCGGTTCATTGAGACATTGAGATGATTACGTCCTTTGGCCTATTTTATTTCTTGAATTTTCCTTAAGGAACAATAACAAAAAAGGGTCTCTCTCTCTCCCCTCCCCTTCCCACACTCTTCTCTTTCTCCCTCTCCTTCCCTCTTTTTCCCTCTCTCTCTCTCCCTCTCTCTCCTGCCTCTCTCCTCCTCCTTTTTTCTCTCTCTCCCTCCCTCCTCCCCTCTGTCTTCCTCCCTCTCTCTTTCTCTCCTCCCCCTACCTCCCCCATGCTCCTGCCTCCCTGGCAGTGTGCTCCAGTGCCAACAAAAAGTCAGCCTGTCTCTTCCCGAAAATCACAAGCTCTGTCCCAGCCTAGCAGAGAGTCCCAGCCTCGCCTCCCCACCAGTGGGCACAGCAGCTCTGCCTGGAACCCTCATGGATGGCTATAGATACACGCGGAACTGGCAGCCCCCACAGGCAAGAAAAAGCCCCCAGCTTCCCAGTTTCAAGGGCAACTTCATTTGGTCCCACCCCAAAGGACTCCTTCCCTCACTTTCTTTCTTTTTTCTTTTTTTGAGATAGTTTCCCTCTGTCACCCAGGCTGGAGTGCCGTGACGCGATCTTGGCTCACTGCAACCTCCACCTCCCGAGTTCAAGAGATTCTCTAGCCTCAGCCTCCCAAGTAGCTGGGATTATAGGTGCCTACCCCCATGCTGGGCTAATTTTTGTATTTTTAGTAGAGACGGGTTTCACCACATTGGCCAGGCTGGTCTTGAACCCCTGACCTCAGGTGATTCACCTGCCTTGGCTTCCCAAAATGCTGGAATTATAGGCACGAGCCACTGCGCCCAGCCCCTCAAAGAGTTTCTATTCTGGAGCGGGGAGGGGACGATGGAAACCATAAAAGAATAGTGAAGAGCATTCCAGATTGTGATCTGCACTGTGAACAGATTAGCACTGGGGAGAGAGTAGCTGGAATGGAGGTGAAATAGAGGAAACATGTAATTCACACAAGCCCAGAAGGATAAGGGACTCCTCACACAAGGCAGGCGTGGGAGGAAGAGGCACAAGCGTTTCAGGCTGGGGGAACCAGCGTGTACAAAAGCTCAGAGGCAGGACACAGCTTGTGGTGTTCCAGAAACAGAGAAAAGCCTGGAGAACGGTAACGTAGGGGCAGGGGTGTGAGACAGGGCTGGGAAGGGAGGGTGGTTGGGCCTTGGGGTCTTCTCTGGCTCACTCTACAGAGCTTAGATGATATCTAGTGTAGTGGTGCTAGGTGTGTGAGCAGTTAACAGGCAGGATCTGATTTCCCTTTTTTTTTTTCTTTTTGAGACAGAGTCTTGCTCTGTTGCCCCAGGCTGCAGTGCAGTGGTGCAAGCCTGACTCACAGCAACCTCCACCTGCTGGGATCAAGAGAGTCTCCTGCCTCAGCCTCCCAAGTAGCTGGGATTACAGGCAGGCGCCACCACGCCTGGCTAATTTTTGTATTTTTAGTAGAGATCGGGTTTCGCCATGTTGGCCAGACTGATTTGGAACTCCTGACCTCAAATGATCCGCCTGCCTTGGCCTCCCAACGTGCTGGGACTACAGGTGTGAGCCGCTGTGCCTAGCCATATTTTTAAAAATTTTATTTATAACCAGGCGCAGTGGCTCACATCTATAATCCCAGCACTTTGGGAAGCCAAGATGGGCAGATCACCTGAGGTAAGGAGTTTGAAACCACCCTGACCAACATGGAGAAACCCCATCTCTACTAAAAATACCAAATTAGACAGGCGTGGTGGAGCATGTCTGTAATCCCAGCTACTCGGGAGGCTGAGGCAGGAGAATCACTTGAACCCGGGAGGTAGAGGTTGCGGTGAGTTGAGATCGCACCACTGCGCTCCAGCCTGGGCAATAAGAGCAAAACTCCATCTCAAAAAAAAGATATTTATTTATTTTTAGAGATGGGGTCTTGCTCTGTCACCCAGGCTGGAGTGCAGTGGTGCCATCATAGCTCACTGTCGCCTCAACCTCCTGGGCTCAAAGGATCCTCCTGCCTCGGCCTCCCAAGTAGCTACAACTACAAGCATGTGCTACCGTGCCTCGTGAATTTTTTATTTTATTTATTTTGTTTCTTTGTTTCTTCTTTTTTTTTTTTTTTTGAGACAGAATCTCACTCTGTTGCCCAGGCTGGAGTGCAGTGGTGCAATCTTGGTTCACTGCAACCTCCACCTTCCAGGTTCAAGCGATTCTCCTGCCTCAGCTTCCTGAGTAGCTGGGATTACTGGTGCCTGCCACCACTCCTGGCTAATTTTTTGTATTTTTAGTAGAGACCGGGTTTGACCATGTTGGCCAGGCTGGTCTGCTTCTCCTGACCTCAAGTGATCCACCCGCCTTGGCCACCCAAAATGCTGGGATTACAGGTGTGAGCCACTGTGTCCAGCCAGAATACTTTAATTTTTGTAGAGATGGGGTCTCACTTTGCTGCCCAGTCTGGTCTCTAATTCCTGGCCTCGAGTGACCCTCCTACCTCTACCTCCCAAGTGCTGGGATTGCAGGCATGGGCCACCGCACCTGGCCTCACTTACATTTTCAAAAGATTGGACCATATGACGTCTGGGATGTGGGAGGAGGTGTGGATCAGGGCATGGCTGAAATAGGACTAGCGGTGAGTTAATAACTGTTGAAGCTGAGCGACGGGTAAATGGAAGTTCATTATACTATCTTCTCTATTTTTGTATAGGCTTAAAAATTTCCAACATCAAAAATGAAAAAGATTATATATATATATATATATATAAATAAATATATTTTTTTTTTTGTTTTTTTTTGAGACGGAGTTTCAGAGTTTCGCTCTTGTTGCCCAGGCTGGAGTGCAATGGCGCGATCTCGGCTCACCGCAACCTCCGCCTCCTGGGTTCAGGCAATTCTCCTGCCTCAGCCTCCTGAGTAGCTGGGATTACAGGCACGCGCCACCATGCCCAGCTAATTTTTTGTATTTTTAGTAGAGACGGGGTTTCACCGTGTTGACCAGGATGGTCTCGATCTCTTGACCTCGTGATCCACCCGCCTCGGCCTCCCAAAGTGCTGGGATTACAGGCTTGAGCCACCGCGCCCGGCGAAAAAGATATTTTAAAAAAGACTAGATTCAGTGTGGAGAATGGACTTTGGAGGAACAGAAGATGCAACAGAACGCTGTCCACGGCACGGTGCTGGGGCCCGGCCCAGGGAGGCAGCTGTGGGAATACGTGTTATTTTGAAGGCAAGGTCAAGAGGATTTTTTTTTGAGACGGAGTCTCGGCCCTGTTGCCTAGGCTGGAGTACACTGGCGTGATCTTGGCTCACTGCAACCTCCGCCTCCCAGGTTCAAGCGATTCTCCTGCCTCAGCCTCCCAAGTAGCTGGGATTATAGGCGCCTGCCACCACGCCCAGCTGAATTTTTGTATCTTTAGTAGAGACAGGGTTTCACCACATTGGCCAGGCTGGTCTGAAACTCCCGACCTCAGGTGATCCACCCACCTTGGCCTCCCAAAGTGCTGGGATTACAGGCGTGAGCCACTGCACTTGGCTTTTTTTTTGAGGCACGGTCTCGCTCTTGTTTTGTTGCCCAGGCTGGAGTGCAGTGGTGTATTCACAGCTCACTGCAGCCTCAACTGCCCAGGCTCAAGAGATCCTCCCACCTCAGCCTTCCAAGTAGCTGGCACCATAGGCATGCATTGCCATACATGGGTAACTTTTCCATTTTGGGTAGAGACAAGGTCTCCCTCTATTGCCCAGGCTAGTCTTTAACTCCTGAGCTTAAGCAATCCTCCCGCCTTGGCTTCCCAAAGTGCTTGGGTTATAAGCGTGTGCCACCATGAATGCCTTATTTGTTTTTTTGAACGCCTTATTTTTTAATATTTTTGTAGACACAGGGTCTTGCTCTGTTGCCCAGGCTGATCTCAAATTCCTGGGCTCATGCAATCCTCCTGTCTCAGGCGCCCAAAGGACTGGGATTACAGGCATGAGCCACCATCCCCGGAAAGCTGTGTGGATTTGGAGGCCAGTTCCTGAGACGGGAATTGTAAGGGGGGTGGTGATAGGGAAGGCGTGGATAGAGGACACGGAACTGAGAGACGTGGCTAGGACACGTTCCATTTGGGATGTGGTCCCGGGTTGAATAGTGTCCTCTTAAATTCCATGCCCACTCAGAACCTCAGAATGTGACCTTAGCCAGGCATGGTGGCTCACACCTATAATCCCAGAACTTTGGGGGGCCGAGGCGGGAGATCACTTGATCTTAGAAGTTCGAAACCAGCCTGGGCAATATAGTGAGACTGCATCTCTATAAAAATTAAACAAAATAAAGAAAGAATGTGACCTTATTTGGAACAGGGTCTTGGACATGTAATTAGTTACAATGAAGGCTACTGGATTCGGATTGGATTAGAGTGGGTCCCAAATTCAGTGACTGGCGCCTGCTTAAGATGGTGAAGTGCCACACAGGGGAAGGTGGCAAAGTGACACAGGCAGAGACCGGCCTGATGCACTTATACAGGCCAAGGAGCACGAAGAACTGCAGGCAATCCCACTGGAAGCCAGGACAGAGGATGGAACGGATTCTCCAACTCCTGGGTTTCAGACTTCTTTTTTTTTTTTTTTTTTGAGATGGAGTCTCACTCTACCACCCAGGCTGGAGCGCAGTGGCACGATCTCGGCTCACTGCAACCTCCACCTCCTGAGGAAGTCATTCTCCTGCCTCAGCCTCCAGAGTAGCTGGGATTACAGGCGCCCGTCACCATGCCTAGCTAATTTTGTATTTTTGGTAGAGATGGGGTTTCGCCATGTTGGCCAGGCTGGTCTCAAACTCCTGACCTCAAGTGATCTGCCCACCTCTGCCTCCCAAAATGCAGGGATTACAGGCGTGAGCCACCGCGCCCGGCCTTGACTTTAGACTCCTGGCCTCCAGAACTGCAAGGGCCTATATCTGTGTTGTTTTAAGCCACAGATTTCTGGCCATGAGTTACTGCAGCCCCAGGAAATTGATGTCGATGCTTACTTCTTCCTCAATTAGTTGGAGATGTCAAGTGGGCATGGCAGAGGAAGCTTGGGGAGGACTGGAACTCATGGGAGCTTATCCAAGGCATGGAGGCCACAGACTGGAAGCTCTCAGGGCGAACGTGGACAATGGGTGAACAGTCTGGGACTGAGCCCTTGGATGGGCCAATGTTCAGAGATCAGGAAGGAAGAGAAGCCAGCAGAAGAGGCTGGGGAGTTGGAATGGGGCATCTCATTGTGTAGCTAGAGGAGTGTGGACAGGAGGGAAGATCAAGAGCCTGAGAACCTCCTGAGGAGTTTTGCAATGAAGACAGGCAGAGAGGTGGGGTGATAAACCTGGAGGCGACCAGGAGGTCAAGGGGGGGCTCTAGTTTTTATTTTTAACTTTTAAGATGGAGGGGGGCAGTTGTGATGGCTCATGCATGTAATCCCAGCCTTTTGGAGGCCGAGGATTGCTTGAACCAAGAGTTTCAGACCCACCTAGGCAATATAGCAATACCCGGCCTCTCCCCGCCCAAAAAAAATTAGCTGTATATGGTGGCACACACCTGCAGTCCCAGCTACTTGGCAGGCTGAGGCAAGAACATCACTTGAGCCCAGGAAGTGGAGCCCAGATCATGCCACTGTACTCCAGTCTGGGCAACAGAGTGAGATCCTGTCTCCAAAAAAAGAAAAACAAAAGGGTAGGGATAAAGAGATGAGTGGGACTTTGGTCATTTTGCCCTCTGGTTGCCATAAGTATGATCACAATTCAGTTTGTTACAATAAAACGTCGTATGGGGATTTTGCAGCCCTTTGGATTTACTTAGCTGTCTGTCAAAGTCTGTCCCACTCCTTGCCTCTCTCAGCCAGGGCCGATTGGATCCCAGGTGGACCCCTATTCAGAGCCAGCCGGCCCACTGGCTACCCCTGGGACCAATCAGAGTCTCCCCTGATGACAGCTGGTAGGTAGTGGGCGGGGCTTGGAGAAGCAGAGCCCGGGAGACACAGTGGGAAACATTGTGTGACCCCAGGCACACATCGGAGGGGAGCCCTGAGCAAGGGGGATATGGATGGGCTTAGCTCCTGATGCTGTTTCCGGCTCCAGCCCCTGAACTGCCTGCCCTCGGGGGCTGTGAACTTTCCTACGGCCCTTCAGGAAGCCCCCTTGGTGACTGGAGCTGGCACGGGGGTCTCTGTTCCTGTCAACCACAGGTGCTTTTCCCATAAGCCCACCCAACCCTGCAGGAGGGCAGCTGCCAATGGAAAAGTCAGCCAGGAGCAACCACGTGGGCTACCCCTTGGCTAAGAGGGAAACTTAATCAGAACCTGCTGAGCTGGGCTGAGGCTCTGGCACCAGGTTGTGCCCCAACATCCTTTTTTTTTTTTTTTTTTTTTTGAGACAGTCTCAAAACAAAACGAAAACAGACACGATCATAGCTCACTGCAGCCTCCATCTCCCAGACTCAAGCAATCCTCCAGCCTCAGCCTCCCCAGGTAGCTAGGACCACAGGTACACACAACCATGCTCGGCTAACTTTTAAAACTTTTTTGTAGAAGTGGGGTCTTGCTATTTTGCCCAGGCTGGTCTTGAACTCCTGGGCTCAAGTGATCCTCCTGCCTCGATCTCCTGAAGTGCTGGGATTACAGGCGTGAGCCACCACACCTGGCTCCCCCGGTCTCTGAGCCTCAGTTTTCCTACCTATAAATTCTGTGACTCAGCAAGCTACTTTCAGCCAAAATTTTACCTGGAATCCAAGATGAACGAAGGAGCACCTTTAGGGTTACTGCCCAAGAAGGGATAGGGGACCTCAGCCACTCCATCTTGGGGCCCAGCCTCCCAACTGCCCTGCCCTGGGTTCATCCTCACAACCCCATCCAGCTGCTGACGTGGGGAACACAGCCTCCCTGGAGGCTCCTGGGGCTGAGCCACTCACACCTCTGCCACTACACCTTTGATCTTTCCCTATTCCCGCCCCCAGTCCCTTCCCCAGGGGGGCCAAAGTTGCTGCTAGACCTCATGACCATCTGCACTAGCAAGGGTCCCCCAGTGCTGAGCATGCTCAGGGGAGTGGTCTCTGACTGTTACCTCCAGGTCTCCCTTGGTGATGGACTCCTCCTCCACACGGAATTGCAGATCCTCCACCTTCCTGCAGGAGAGGGAAAGAGCCGGCTGACCTGGCTTTGCCCAGAGCAACGGGCTTCGCCAAGTGAGCAACAGCAGAGAGGCGAGGCCATCAGAATGGCCCAGAGTCCACACTTGGATGATGTAGAGGCAACCGTCCCAGCAGAACAGGGACCTGCCCAGAGTCCTATGGCTGAGCGGGGCAGAGCATCCTGGAAAGCTCTAGACCTCCCAACCTGCTGACCTGCACTCAAAGAAGAACCACCAATAACTATTCCTCCCCAGGGTGGTGGGAAATAAAATAAGGGACAGGGTGGCCTAGGGATGTGAGTGACAACACTGTTCCCTTCCTTCCTTCCTCCCCTCCCTCCCTCCATCCCTCCCTCCTTCCTTCCTTCTCTCTCTCTGTTTATTTTTTCTCTTCTTTTCTTTCTTTTGAGACAGAATCTGGCTCTGTTGCCCAGGCTGGAGTGTAGTAGCATGATCTTAGCTCAGTGCAGCCTCTGCCTCCGCCTCCGCCTCCCGGGTTCAAGCGATTCTCCTGCCTCAGCCTCTGGAGTAGCTGGGGTTATAGGCATACACCACCATGTCCAGCTAATTTTTTTTTTTTTAATAGAGTCTCGCTCTGTCACCCAGGCTGGAGTGCAATGGCGTGGTCTCGGCTCATTGCAACCTCTACCTCCCAGGTTCAAGCAATTCTCCTGCCTCAGCATCCCGAGTAGCTGGGATTACAGATGCCCGCCACCATGCCTGGCTAATTTTTGTATTTTTAGTAGAGACGGGGTTTCACTATGTTGGCCAGGATGGTCTCAAACTGCTGACCTCATGATCACCCCACCTCAGCCTCCCAAAGTGCTGGGATTACAGGTGTGAGCCACCGCGCCTGGCCCTAATTTTTGTATTTTTAGTAGAGACGGTGTTTCGCCATGTTGGCCAGGCTGGTCTTGAACTCCTGGCCTCAAGTGATCCACCCACCTTGGCCTCCTAAAATGCTGAGATTACAGGCGTAAGTCTCTGTGCCCAGCCGACTACGCTGTTTTCATCACTGCAAGCAGCAGACAATACCACAAGGAATAAGCCATGGGGAGGAAGGAAAGGAGGGGCGGAAAGTGGGCTTCCTTCGCTGTTGACCCTGTTCTCATCACAGGCCTCAAAATTGGGGGTCAGGGTCCCAATCCCTACTCCCAGGCTGCCTCTGGATGTGGAAGGTTCAGGCCTTCAGGGCCGGCCTCAGGGAGACACACTCAGCCACATACCTGTCAAGAGAGCGCAGGGGAAACGCACAGGCCCACCCCTCTTTATAGGAACACATAAGCTTTCAAAGCTGCTCTCCCTGAGTCCTCCTAACAGCTCTCAGCATAGCAATGAGGAATGAGGCCCAGAGAGGGCAAGTGACCTGCCCAAGGCCACACAGCAAGCACAGGGCAAGGCAGGGACTTGCACCTGAGCCCCTTCTGATCACAACTCCACAATGCCTTCAAGATCTGTGTTTGTGGCTGGGCACATTGTCTCATGCCTGTAATCCCAGCACTTTAGGAGGCTGAGGCGGGCAGATCACTTGAGTCCAGGTGATAGAGACCAACCTGGGCAACATGGCGCAGCCCCGTCTCTACTAAAAATGTGAAAATTAGCAGGGCATGGTGGTGAGAGCCTGTAATCCCAGCTACTCGGGAGGCTGAGGCAGAAGAATTGCTTGAACCCAGGAGGCAGAGTTGCAGTGAAACAAGATCGTGCCACTGCACTCCAGCCTGGGTGACAGAGTGAGACTCTGTCTTTAAAAAAAAAAAAAAAAAAAAAAAAAAAGATCTGTGTTTGTTTGTTGGCATCAGGCACGTTGCCATGGGAACCAGATGTGTGGGCCCCTACGGCTGTCTCAGGCAGATATAAATACACCCTTGTCTCCCTGAATCCGACAGGAACGACAGCTTACGGAGCACAGGTGCCCGCTGAAAGCCCACAGAACAGACTCAATTGGACACGCTGGGGATGGGGGCTGGCTGCTGCCTGCAGACAGGGGAGGGAGATGTAGGCATCTGGGCATCGTCTAGGAGGTAAAGAGGACCCAGGCCAAAGCAAACCTGTCAGCTTCGTGTCCTACCAGGTGACCCAGGGCTGAACTGGCCAAAGTCCCCGCCTGGCATCTTCGGTTAGAAGACTGCTGGGGAGATAGATCCTGCTTGTGTCTTTTCTTTTGAGGTGGAGTCTCATTCTGTCACCCAGGCTGGAGTGCAATGGCACAATCTTGGTTCACTGCAACCTCCGCCTCCCGGGTTCAAGTGATTCTCCTGCCTTAGCCCCCTGAGCTGCTGGGATTAGGGGTGCCCACCACCAGGCCCAGCTAATTTTTGTATTTTTGGTAGAGACCAACAGGTTTCACCATCTTGGCCAGGCCCGTCTCAAACTCCTCATCTCCGGTGATCCACCTGCCTTTTTTGTGTTTGAGACAGAGTCTCACTCTGTTGCCCAGGCTGGAGTGCAATGGTGTGGTCTCGGCTCACTGCAACCTCCACCTCCCAGGTTCAAGCACTTCTCCCACTTCGGCCTCCCAAGTAGCTGGGATTATAGGTGTGAGCCACCATGCCTGGCCAAGTTTTATATTTTCAGTAGAGACAGAGTTTCTCCATGTTGGCCAGGCTGGTCTCAAACTCCTGACCTCAGGTGATCTGCCTGCCTTGGCCTCCCAAAGTTCTGGGATTACAGGCGTGAGCCACCGCACCTGGCCAGCTGTGACACTGAAAGTGATGACACCAGCAACGCATGCAGCACAGGGCTGACACCTGGACACAGGGCGTTTCAGGAGTCCCTTGGCTGCTGTTTCTCTTAGCCTCAGTTTCCTGGTATGTAAAATGGGAATGGATGCAAAAAATTAGCTGGGCTTGACGGCATGTGCCTGTAGTCCCAGCTACCTGGGAGGCTGAGGTGGGAGGACTGCATGAAGCTGGAAGGTTAAGGCTGCAGTGAGCTATGGCCAAGCTCCTGCACTCCAGTCCGGGTGACAGAGTGAGACCCTGTCTCAAAAAGAAAAAATAAATTAAGGAGGCTGGGCACGGCGGCTCATGCCTGTAACCCCAGCACTTTGGGAGGCCAAGGCGGGCAGATCACCTGAGGTCAGGAGTTCAAGACCAGCCTGAGCAACATGGAGAAACCCTGTCTCTACTAAAAATACAAAATTAGCGGGGTGTGGTGGCGCGTGCCTGTAATCCCAGCTACTCGGTGGAGGCTGAGGCAGGAGAATCACTTGAACCCGGGAGGCGGAGGTTTTGGTGAGCCGAGGTCACGCCATTGCACTCCAGCCTGGGCGACAAGAGTGAAACTCCATCTCAAAACAAAACAAAACCAAATTAGCTGGCATGGTGGCATGTGTCTGTAATCCCAGCTACTTTGGGAGGCTGAGGCAGGAGAATCGCTCAAACCCAAGAGATGGAGATTGCAGTGAGCCGAGATCGCACCATTGTACTCCAGCCTGGGCAACAAGAGTGAGACTCCATCTGAAGGGAGGGGAGGGGAGGGAAATGGAGTCCCAGGACATGGTGACATGAGCGCCACTCATGGGTCTTGGCCCAGGGTGGGGGCAGGGCGCACTGTGAGTGTGAACTGGCTCACAGTGGAGGAGTAGGGGCGTTAGGCCTTCTTCCTGGTGGATGACTCCCCAGGGACACCCGCTGTGATAACCAACCTCCCTCCCTTCCACCACCCCCAGCTATCACCTTCTCAATATTCTGCCAGAGACAGCAGGAACAGTGGCCTCTGTGCAGTGAACAACTGTGGTGTTCCAAGGCCGGGCACAACGCTTCAGGCCTGCACTTTGGGAGGCAGAGGCGGGTGGATAGCTTGAGGTCAGGAGTTCGAGACCAGCCTGGCCAACGTGCCAAAACCCCATCTCTACAAAAAAATACAAAAGTTAGCCAGGTGTGGTGGGGCACGCCTGTGGTCCCAGCTACTCAGGAAGCTGAGGTGGGAGGATCGCTTGAACCCAGAGGTCAAGACTGTACTCCAGCCTGGGTGACAGAGCGAGACTCTGTTTCAAAAAAGGTTTAAAAATGTGGTGTCCCTGTGTGTCCGACACTGTGCTGGGTCCTTTACTCCAGTTATATGACTTCTCCCAGCTGCCTGCAGAAGACAGGGAACCAGCATCCCACTTTACAGATGGGAAGGCTGAGGTCCAACAGCTCATGTCACCAGTCCAGGGTGACACAGCCAGGCATGGCGGGGGCAGGACTGGAACCTGGGTCTGCTCTTCCCAAGCCTGCCCTCTTCCTCATCCTCCTTAAGGGGGCTCAGGGAGAACATCCTCCCAGGGCGAGGGTGGGCCGGCACGTACCTCCTCTCCTCCTCCAGCTGGTTGGACAGGTCTACCTTCTCTTTCCGCACGCTGTCCACCAGCAGCCGGGCTCGTTGCAGCTTCTCCTCGGCTTCTGCAACATACTGGGCCCCCAAGGGAGGGCCAGGACATGGTCAGCATGCTCTGGGGTGTGGGGTCCAGCTTGGGGGTGTGGTGGGAGAGAGGTAAGGAGCCGGGGCTGGAACCCCAGTCACCCCGACTCCCTTGGTGGCCTCTGCAGGGCATGCACAGTGGGCCTGGGTATGAAGGAGGGGACCCAGCAGGAACAACAGAGGCAGAGGCAGGACCCTCAGGCCCACATGCCCTCAGCACCTGCCACCCCCCTCAACCCACAAGGACCTAAGACCTGTTATCCTGCAAACCTGTTGTCTTGTCTGTGCCTCATCAAAGCACAGCCATGAACTTGGCCTTATTGATCCTGGCGTCCAAGGAGGGGCAAGCCAGACCCCAGGTGGGGACAGAGGCCCAGGAGGGAGTTCTCCCACCGGAAACAAGTATCAGAGGAAAAAAAATAGACACGAGACAGCAGCAGACCCAAGGCTCAGAGCAAGGAGTCACTTCCCTGAAATCCAACCCTAGAATCTGCTCAAAAGAATAATCTGAAATGTAGACAGACAGTCATGTATAAATAATTTTTTTTTTTGAAATAGAGTCTCGCTCTTCACCCAGGCTGGAGTGTAGTGGCGTGATCTTGGTTCACTGCAACCTCTACCTCCCGGGTTCAAGTGATTCTCCTGCCTTAGCCTGCCAGGTAGCCGGGACTACAGGCACGTGCCATCACAGCTGGCTCATGTTTTGTATTTTTAGTGGAGACAGGGTTTCACTGTGTTAGCCAGGACGGTCTTGATCTCTTAACCTCGTGATCCACCGGCCCTGGCCTCCCAAAGTGCTAGAATTACAGGTGTCAAGCCACTGCACCTGGCCATAAAAAAAATATTTACTACAGCGATATGTAGAAAGTCTGAAAAATTGGCCCGGCGTGGTGGTTCATGCCTGTAATCCCAGCCTTTTGGGAGGCTGAGGTGGGCAGAGCACTCGAGGCCAGGGGTTCGAGACCAGCCTGGCCAACATGGTGAAACCCCGTCTCGACTAAGAATACAAAAATTAGATTAGCTGGGTGTTGTGGCACACACCTGTAGTCCCAGCTACTAAGGAGACTGAGACAGAATCACTTGAACCAGGAGGCAGAGGTTGCAGTGAGCCGAGATTGCATCACTACACTCCAGCCTGAGTGACAGGGCGAGACTCCGTCTCAAAAAAAAAAAAAAAAGTGAAAAATTGGAAATAATCTAAACAGCAGGGGACTAGTCACATCAGATAGCCGTAAGGACATCACCTGTGACAGACAGCAATGCAGCCATCATGACAGGGCAGACGTGGGGCACGGTGGCTCACGCCTGTAACTGCAGTGCTTTGAGAGACCAAGGTGGGAGGGTCACTTGAGGCCAGGAGTTTCAGACCAGCCTGGGTAACATAGTAAGACCCCATCTCCACAAAAAATACAAAACTTAGCTGGGCATGGTAATGTGCACCTATGGTCCCAGCTACTCAGGAGGCTGAGGTGGGAGAATCACTTGGGGCAACAAAGCAAGGCCCTGTCTATTAAAAAAAATAGAAAATAAGGCCAGGCGCGGTGGCTCAAGCCTGTAATCCCAGCACTTTGGGAGGCCGAGGCGGGTGGATCATGAGGTCAAGAGATCAAGACCATCCTGGTCAACATGGTGAAACCCCGTCTCTACCAAAAATACAAAAAATTAGCTGGGCATGGTGGCGCGTGCCTGTAATCCCAGCTACTCAGGAGGCTGAGGCAGGAGAATTGCCTGAACCCAGGAGGCGGAGGTTGCAGTGAGCCGAGATCGCGCCATTGCACTCCAGCCTGGGTAACATGAGTGAAACTCCGTCTCAAAAAAAAAAAAAAAATAGAAAATAAATAAAATAAAAGGATGATGAAGAATTTTCCAGAGCCTAGAAAATGCTTGCAGTATGGTGGTAAGTGGGAAGCAGGCAGCGCTTTGGAAAGTCAAGGATTGCTTGAGGCCAGGAGTTCGAGACCAGCCTGACCAACATAGCAAGACCTCATCCCTACATTTAAAATATTAAAAAAAATTAAAAAGCAGGACTGAGCATGGTGGCTCCCCTGTAACCCCAGCACTTTGGGAGGCTGAGGCGGGCAGATCACTTGAGGTCAGGAGTTCGACACCAGCCTGGCCAACATGGTGAAACCCTACCTATACTAAAAATATAAAAATTAGGGCCGGGCGCGGTGGCTCAAGCCTGTAATCCCAGCACTTTGGGAGGCCGAGGCGGGTGGATCACGAGGTCAAGAGATCGAGGCCATCCTGGTCAACATGGTGAAACCCCGTCTCTACTAAAAATACAAAAAATTAGCTGGGCATGGTGGCGCGTGCCTGTAATCCCAGCTACTCAGGAGGCTGAGGCAGGAGAATTGCCTGAACCCAGGAGGTGGAGGTTGCGGTGAGCCGAGATCGCGCCATTGCACTCCAGCCTGGGTAACATGAGTGAAACTCCGTCTCAAAGAAAAAAAATAAAAATATAAATATAAAAATTAGCTGGGTTTGGGGGCAGGCACCTGTAATCCCAGCTACTCGGGAGGCTCAGGCAAGACAATCACTTGAACCCAGGAGGTGGAAGTTGCAGTGAGCCAAAACTGCGCCACTGCACTCTGGCCTGGGTGACAGAGTGAGACTCCATCTAAAAAAATAAATAAATAAAAAATAAAATAGGAGATTGCTTATAGCCATTATTGGAAAATAAATAAATAAATAAATAAATAGGAGAATATATATAGTTTATGGGCAGATTCTGAAAGTAGGTGTACATCTTTATACCCAGGCAGAAGGACTGGAAGGAAATTCACCAGTCACTGAGGCTTATCTCTGGAGAATGGGGACGGGCACTGCTTGTGTGATCTTCCTATTTCTCTGCACCCACCCCTGGGTGTCTCTGCTCTGGGTGGGTGAGACTCTATGAGGCTGGCTGGAGAAGGTCCGCCCCCAGCCCCACCTGCCACCCACCTGCTCATGCTGCGCCTTGAGCAGGGCGATCTCCTTCTCCACCTCACAGATGTGGCTCGTGGCCTTGGCCACCTCGGCCCGCTCCAGGTCTCGCTCGGCCAGCAACTGCTCAATGTGCTGCTGCTTCTCCTTCAGTGCCTCCTGCAAGGCCGTGGTGCCCGAGATCTTTCGGGCGTAGCGTGAGGAGGTCTCCGTGAGCTGCAGGAAGGCGTGGGTGCGGGCAGGTCTCAGGGATCTGAAGCACTGCAGGGCAAGCTGGCTCTGTCCCGCCTAACCTAAAGCAACCCAGCAGGTGGGGCCCCAAGTGCCTTGACCCCCAGGGTCCTGCCCTTCCCCTCCCAGTACTCTGACATCCTGTCCCCTGCTGTCTCACCCAGGCGGGAATCCTAATGTTTGAGATTCAGGAAACTCCCCATCTCAGGAGAGTCAGCTCCTGATAGCCAGCGCCTCTGATTCCCTCACTTTGGCCCCTTTTTTTTCCTGAGGCAGATTCTTTTTTTCCCGAGGCAGGAGGAATCTCCAACCCTAGGCTGGGTTTGGACAGAAGGCACTCTGCCCATAGCCACCGAGCAGCCTCCTCTTTTCCCTTCATCCAGGGTCCAATGCCAACCTTTCTGGACCCCCTGCCCTGCATCTGTATAACCCTCCTTAACTTCCAGAGAAAGGCTCAGGCTAAATAAATCACTTATATAAAAATAACAATAAACATAAATGGCTCAATCTTCCCTATTAAAAGACATGCACTTTCATCTTTGTTCAAAATCCAAAACTGGAACTGTAAGTCAGGGGCCGACCAGGACACCTGGATCTCTATATGTCCTCACCCCTCCCAAAATGCACACCAGAGAATCCCCTTCTGCAGCCCCACCCTCACCAGGCCACTGCGGCTGGGCCGGCCCCCCACAGAGGAGGCCACAGAGCTGACAGAGCTGATGGAGGAACTGCTGGGACTGTGGGTCAGTGCTGACACACCCATGGCCATACGCTTGGTCTTCTTGGCCTTGGCTGGGCTGGTAGATGGGAAGCCAATACGGATCACCTTGTGGATGGGTGCAAAGAGACCAAATTTGGGTGGGCACTGGAAGTACCTGTGGAAGCAAGAGAGACCCACGCTACTGTCACAGCCTCACAGCCTGGACCCTCCCCTCCCACCTCTGCCTCTTCAGTGCCAGGCACAAAGAGAGAAAGACGCCTCCTTGGGGCCCATCTGAAAAGACACTCCAAGGTGGAAATCTTCCAGATGGATAGACAGGGCTCTCACAAAGAGGACAGGGGTGAGTAGAGTCTCTAAGTCTCTGCAGCTATGAACAGCCAATGAGGATGCTCTTGGAAGTAGGAAATAATTACTGGGACCCACTTTGTGCCGAATGCTCATCTCTATTCCCCATAGTTAACTACATTCACAAATGAGAAAATTAGGCTCAGAGAGGTTAAGTAGCTTGCCCACAGTCACACAGCTGGTTACGTGGCTAAGCTGGGACTGGGCCTCCAGTTTGCTGGGCTCCCAAACCCACCAAACTTGGCTCCCACAGACTGTTCAGAGACCCCAGCCACAGCTGCAGCCTCACTCTCAGGCTACCCTCAGACCACCCCCAGAATGAAAGAATCCCATCAGCTCTCTGCCCACAGAGTCCCTGTATGGAGAAGAAAAATCTTGAAAGAGACACCTTGGGGTGGGGTGGGGGCTGCTGTCCAACCAGCCCCTGAATTCTGAAAGCAAAAGTGAGTCAAGAGAAACATTCATTTTGCAAACAGGAAGGCAAAACACCGCCATGGGAACCCCAGATTCTCATCTTCTCCCAAAACCTCTCTGGTCATGGATTCTACACTGGACCACGAGAGGTGGGATCATCCGGTTTCTTTTCTTTTCTCTCTTTCTTTTCTTCCTCTTTCTTTCTCTCTCTCTATTTCTGTCTCTCTCCCTTCTTTTCTTTCTCTCTCTCTCTCTCTCTCAACAGGGTCTCGCTCTGTCATCTAGGCTGGAGTGCAATGCCACGATCATAGCTCACTGCAGCCTCCACCTTCTGGGTTCATGAAATCCTCCCACCTCAGCCTCCCGAGTAGCTGAAACCGCAGGTGTGTGCCACCACACCCGGCTAATTTCTGTATCTTTTCTAGAGACGGGGTTTTGCTATGTTGCCCAGGCTAGTCCTGAACTCCTGGCTTCTAGTGATCCTCCAGCCTCAGCCTCCTATAGTGCTGGGATTACAGACATGAGTCACCATGCCTGGCCCCCATCCAGCTTCTGATTCACCTTGAAACTGCCGCCCCATCCTCCCTTTTCCACCTCCAGGTCTTTGTTCAACCTACCCTCTCAGCCCCTGCCTAACACAACCCTTCTCAAGCCTCTTCCAAAAGGAAACCCTACCTTCCTTCAAGGCCTGGCCCAAGCCTGGCTCCTCCCTGTGCCTTGGTGACCACTCCTGCTCAGAGCAGTCACAGCCTCATCTCAACCACAGAATCCAGCCAGGGACTGCACAGGCACTCAGGTGGCCTCACCGTGGTCCACACCCGTGACAGACATGGTCCACTTGCCACCACACTCCCCCACCCACCACGAGCCCACATGCAGCCTCAGACCCTCCTAACCCAGCAATGCCACTAGTCAGTTCCTCTCCATCAGAGCTGGTGGGAGACCTGGAACCCGTCTGTGAGGCCTGCCTTTGGCCATACAGGGCTGAGCACTGTCTGGTTATTTCACGTGTCATCCAGGGGACCCCAACGCCAGATGGCAGGGACTGCTGCCTCTCCTTTGGTTTTTTTGTTTGTTTGTTTTTGGAGACAGTCTTGCTCTGTCGCCCAGGCTGGAGTGCAATGGCGCGATCTCAGGAATGCAATGGTGTAACCTCCGCCTCCCGGGTTCCCTTTTTTTTTTTTTCTAGAGGCAGAATCTAGCTCTGTTGCCCAGGCTGGAATGACAGAGTGGCGCAATCTCAGCTCACTGCAACCTCTGCCTCCCAGGTTCCAGCAATTCCCATGCCCCGGCCTCCCAAGTAGCTGGGACTACAGGTGTGCACCACCATGCCTGGCTAATTTTTTTAAGATAGTCTCACTTTGTCACCCATGCTGGAGTGTAATGGTGTGATCTTGTCTCACTGCAACCTACGCCTCCCAGGTCAAGTGATTCTCATGCCTCAGCCACCCAAGTTCTGCAATTACAGGTGTGCACCACCACGCCCAGCTAATTTTTTATATTTTTAGTAGAGACAGAGTTTCACCATGTTGGCCAGGCTAGTCTCGAACTCCTGAACTCAAGGGATCCACCTGCCTCAATCTCTAAAAGTACTGGGATTACAGGCATGAGCCACCGCGCCTAGCCTCCATCTCCTTTTTGAGGGCTCCCACCCCACTTAGCCATGAGTGACATGAAGACGAGGGCACGGGGACAGATTCTCTTGGTGCTTGCCTGTGGCTGTGCGACCTTGAACAATGATCTCTCTGGCCTCCATACTCTCATCTGTAAAATGGGATGATAAACCCACTACCCACCTTCGTGGGCTATTGAGAAGGAGGGAACGGGAAGGACGTATATTATGGACACTGGCTTCCTCCAATGTCCCATCTGTATCCCCTGCGCCCACCCTGGGGAGAGGAGCCCCCTCCCATACTCCCCAGAAGAAACCCTCCATACCTGGTGCCTGCCACCGCTCCGTCATTCTTCCCAAGAGGCTCGTCCAGCTCCACGCCACACCACTCGCCCTTGGCAAAGTCTGTCTCCCCCACGTACCGCACCACGCCAGTCTTCGTCCCGCCGACCTGCCGGCACACAGGGAGACTCAGGTCTAGAGGATGCAGCGGCAGAGGCAGAGATGGCAGGGGCACTCAGCCCAGGCTTATCCCACCCATCCCTTCCAGGATGCAGAGGACAGGGGAGACAGGAATGGGGGAGGGGGAGACACCTAAGGATGACTGAGACGGAGACAAGTTAAACAGCGCCTCCCAGGGCCGACCCAGGCAAGAGCACAGGCTTTGGAGACAGACACGCAGACCTGCATTCAAACTCTGCCACCTAGAAGCTGTGTGCACCTAGGCAAGTTACCTAACCTCTCTGAGCCTCAGCATCTTCATCTGTAAAAAGGGTTTATGTGGCTGGGCGCGGTGGCTCATGCCTGTAATCCCAGCACTTTGGGTGGCCGAGGCGGGTGGATCACCTGAGGTCAGGAGTAGCTGGAATTACAGACACACACCACCACGCCCAGCTAATTTTTTTGTATTTTTAGTAGAGACAGGGTTTCACCATGCTGTCCAGGCTGGTCTCGAACGTTTGACCTTGTGATCCGCTCGCCTCGGCCTCCCAAAGTGCTGGGATTGCAGGCATGAGCCACGGCGCCTGGCCTCTCTTTTTTTTAATGGAGGTATAAATTCACATAACGTAAAATTTACCATTTTAGCCATTTTAAAAAATACAGGGCCAAACATGGTGGCTCATGTTGGTGATCGTGCCTGTTTTGGGAAGCTGAGGTGAGAAGATCACTTGAGGCCAGAACTTTGAGATCCGCCTGAGCAATACAGTGAGACCCTTCATCTCTACAAAAATTAAAATGAAATACAACAATAAAAAATAAGCATATAAGCCGGGCACAATGGCTCATGCCTTTAATCCCAGCACTTTGGGAGGCCAAGGTGGATCATCTGAGCTCAGGAATTTGAGGCCAGCCTGGGCAACACAGTGAAACACCATCTCTACTAAAAATACAAAAATTAGCTGGGCATGGTAGCGGGCGCCTAAAATCCCAGCTACTTGGAAGGCCGAGACATGAGAATTGCTTGAACCCAGGAGGCGGAGGTTGCAGTGAGCTGAGATTGCACCACTGCACTCCAGCCTGGGCGGCAAAGCAAGATGCAGTCTCAAAAACCAATAAAAATAAAAAAGTAATTCAGCAGCTTTCAGTGCATTCACTGTCATTGCCACTATCTATTTCCAGAACCATCATCCCAAAGAGAAGCCCCGTACCCAGGACAAATCACATCCTATTCCATCTTCCTGGCAGCCCCTGACAACTGTTAAGACTCTTTCTATCCTATCTCTACAGATTCGCCTATTCTGGACACTTCATAGAAATGAAATCACATGGGTGGGCGTGATGGCTCACGCCTGTAATCCCAGCACTTTGGGAGGCCGATGCAGGTGGATCACTTGAGGTCAGGAGCTTGAGACCAGCCTGGCCAACATGGTGAAATCCCATCTCTATTAAAAATACAAAAAATTAGCTGGGCGGGGTGGTACATGCCTGTAAACTACTTGGGAGGCTGAGGCAGGAGAACCTGGGAGGCAGAGGTTGCAGTGAGCTGAGATCATGCAGTTGCACTCCAGCCTGGGCGACAGAGCAAGACTTTATCTCACAAAAAAAAAAAAGAAAAAGAAAAAGAAAAAGGAATGGATTCATACAACATCACATATTTTTGTCTGGCTTCTTTGCCTTAGCATCATGCTTTCAAGGTCCGATCACATTGCAGCAGGTATCAGTACCCCATTGTTTTTATGGTCAAATGGCATTCATGGTATGGGCAGACCACATTCTGCTTGTTTATTTCATCTGTTGATGGACAGCTGGGTTGTCTCCACTTTCTGGCCGTTATGAATAATGTTGCTATGAATATTCTTGTATTTTTTTTTCAATTTTATTTTTTGTACAGATGGAGTTTTGCCATGTTGCCCAGGCTGGTATGAAACTCCTGAGTTCAAGCGATCTGCCTGCCTCTGCCTCCCAAAGCGCTGGGATTACAGGCATGAGCCACCGCGCCTGACCTACTTGGACAACTTTTGTGCGAACATCTATTTTGAATTCTCTCGCTACCCTCATTCTTTTTCAAGAGACAGGGTTTCAATATGTTCCCCAGGCTGGTCCCGAACTCCTGGGCTCAAGGGATCCTCCCACCTGAGCAGCCTCCCAAAACACTGGGATGACGGGCATGCGCCACGTCCCCCAGCCACTGTGAGGTACTTTGATGTGGGCCTTTTTTGCATCCTCTATCCTGGGATCCTAGGAGCCCTTTCAATCCAGAAACACCCGGCTGGCATGGTGGCTCACACCTGTAATCCCAGCACTTTGGGAGGCCGAGAAGGGTGGACCACCTGAGGTCAGAAGTTCAAGACCAGCCTGACCAACATAGAGAAATCCCCTCTCTACTAAAAATACAAAATTAGCCAGGTGTGGTGGCAGGCACCTGTAATGCCACATCCTTGGGAGGCTGAGGCAGGAGAATTACTTGAACCCGGGAGGCGGAGATTGCAGTGAGCCGAGATCTTGCCATTGCACTCCAGCCTGAACAAAAGGTGCAAACATATGCTTCAAAAAATAAAAGAAAGAAAGAAAGAAAGACTCGTCTCATTCTGGGGAATTTTCTTGAATTATTTGATTCTCTCCCCTCCTTTTCTCCTCCTCCCTTTCTGTGAACAGGTTCTCTAATGTTCTTCTCTTTTGGCTCCTGATTTTGTCTTTATTTTCTTTTGAGATGGAGTCACTCTGCTGCCCAGGCAGGAGTGCAGTGGCATGATCTCGGCTCACTGTAACCTCTGCCTCCCGATTTTCCTGCCTCAGCTCTCAAGTAGCCGGGATTACAGGCACCCACCACCATGCATGGCTAATTTTTGTATCTTTAGTAGAGATGGGGTTTCACCACATTGGCCAGACTGGTCTCGAACTCCTGACCTCAACTGATCCACCTGCCTCAGCCTCCCCAAGTGCTGGGATTACAGCTATGAGCCACCGCACCCAGCCTGTCTTCTTTTTGTTCTGGTTCCCGAGATATTTTCTGAGCTTTATCTTCTAACACTGTTGTGCCGTTTCTTATTTCTGTGATATTTTTCATTTCCCAGAGCTTTTTTGTTCACTGAATATTTACACATACACGAATATTCATACTCACATATTGAGCGGCATTTTTGTTCATATTTAATGCCGGTATCACCTTCTCTTATTTCTCAGAGGACCTGCTGTTTTCCCCAGAGAAGTTTCCCATAATCTCCACTGTGGAGGAAGTAGGCGTGGCCGCCAGGGCTCAGGGAGCCGAGTGGGGACCGGGGTGGGGGACTTAGAATAGACATGTTCACTTCACCTCCTGCTTCAGTCCCACCTGCTTGGGATCCCTCTATCCAATAATTCTCTGTGATCCACGCTAGGGGAACAGTCACCAGGCACAGCAGGAATGGGGACGGGGCAGGGGATTTAAGGTTTTTGTTTTCTTTTTTTTTTTTTTTTTCTGAGATGGAGTCTCGCTCTGTCACTCAGGCTGGAGTGCAGTGGTGTGATCTCGGCTCACTGCAACCTCCACCTCCCGGGTTCAAGCAATTCTCCTGCCTCAGCCTCCTGAGTAGCTGGGATTACTGGCACGCGCCACTACATCCAGCTAATTTTTTTTTGTATTTTTAGTGGAGATGGGGTTTCACCATGTTGGACGGGCTGGTCTCAAACTCCTGACCTCATGATCCACTTGCCTCAGCCTCCCAAAGTGCTGGGATTACAGATGTGAGCCACTGCCCCCCATTTTTTTGTTTTTTGTTTTTGCTTTTTTTAAAGAGATAGTGTCTTCCTCTGTTGCCCAGCCTGGAGTGCAGTGGCGCATTCATGGCTCACTGCAGCCTCGAACTTCTGGGCTCAAACAATTCTCCCTCCTCGGCCTCCTGAGTAGTTGGGACTACAGGCGTGTGATGCCACACCTGAATAATTTTATTTTTTATTTTTTGCAAAGACAGGGTCTCACTTTGTTACTCAGGCTGGTCTGGAACGGTTGAGTTCAAGCAATCCTCCCACCTCAGCCTTCCAAAGTGCTTGGATTACAAGTGTGAGCCACAGTGCATTGTCAGTTTTTGTTTTTTTTGGTTTTTTTTTTGTTTGTTTTTTTTGCGACAGTCTTGCTCTGTCTCCCAGGCTGGAATATAGTGGTATGATCTCAGCTCACTGCAACCTCCGCCTCCCAGGTTCAAGCAATTGTCCTGACTCAGCCATCCAAGTAGCTCGACTACAGGCCTGCACCACCACGCCCGGCTAACTTTTGTATTTTTAGTAGAGATGGAGTTTCACCATGTTGCCCAGGCTGGTCTTGAACTCCTGACCTCAAGTGATTGGCCCACCTTGGCCTCCCAAAGTGCTGGGATTATAGGTGTGAGCCACCGTGCCTGGCTGAATCTAAAGAGTTTTAAACCAATTCTGATCCTGGCTCCAACGGCAACCTCATTTGTAGAGGCCAACAAGTGGCCAGTTACTGAACGCCCAGGGTTTCTGAGAAGAGCTTTGCTTCTCCTCTTCCCCCGCCACTAGCTCTTTAAAAAGATATTTCTCTTCATAGCTGAGTGTGATGGCTCAAACCTGTAAATCCAACACTTTGGGAAACCGAGGCAGGAGAATGACTTGAGCCCAGAAGTCCAAGACCAGCCTGGGCAACATAGCAAGACCCTTCTCTACAAAAAATTAAGGGCACAGCTCAGTGGCTCATGCCTGTAATCCCAGCACTTTGGGAGGCCAAGGTGGTGGATCACCTGAGGTCAGGAGTTCAAGACCAGCCTGGCCAACATGGTGAAACCCCATCTCTACTAAAAAATATAAAAATTAGCTGGGCGTGGTGGCGGGCACCTGTAAACCCAGCTACTCAGGAGGCTTATGCAGGAGAATTGCTTGAACCCGGGCAGTGGAGGTTGCAGTGAGCTGAGATTGCACCGGTGCACTCCAGTCTGGGTGACAGAGTGAGACTCTGTCTAAAAAAAATAAAAATAATGAAATGTTAATTTCTCTTGACACCTCAAGTATGCCTCAAGTGTGCCTAAGCAAATCCAGCTCCCCAGTTAGAACTAGCTCCTGCCCCACCATCTCCTAGGGCCAACTAGGTGCGCCTGGCACATGAAAGACATGAATTCCAAATCTGACATTTCCGTGAGGTAGGCACTATTACCACATTCAAGGAAGAAGAGACTGAGGTTCAGAGTAGTCAGGGACTGAAAAAGCCAGGTGGACCTCTTCTTACTATACTCCATGGCCTTCTCAACCCCAGCTGGGCTGGATTCCAGAACTCACACTGCTGTGTGTCCTCCTTGGGTAGGGCCCTGGGGTCTCTGCCGTGGAGGCCTGTCTGTGAGTCTGGGTCGGTTCTCTCTGGTCTCTGGCCTTCAGCTGTGGTTGCTTTCTCAGCCCCTCCCCTCAGGCACCAGGTCTCTGACAGTCTCTCCACACAGTCCGTCTTGGATCCTGCTGCTCTGTAATTCCAACCTGGAATGTCCTTTTCTTCCCTAACCTAAATCTTAAACTAGGCTGGGCTCAAGTGGCTCATGCCTGTAATCCCAGCACTTTGGGAGGCTGAGGCAGGAGGATTGCTTGAGGCCAGGAATTTGAGGCCAGCCTGAGGAACATAGAGAGACCCCATCTCTACAAAATAAAAATTAAAAAAGTTAGCCAGGCATGGTGGTGCATGTCTGTAGTCCCCGCTTCTCGGGAGGCTGAGGCAGAAGGATCGCTTGAGCCCAAAAGTTTGAGGCTGCAGTGAGCTATGACTGCACCACTGCACTCCAACCTGGGCAACAGAGCAAGTCCTTGTCTTAAAAAAAAAAAAAAAAAAAGTGGGCCTGGTGCGGTGGCTCACACCTGTAATCCCAGCACTTTGGGAGGCTGAAGTGGGTGGATCACCTCAGGTCAGGAGTTCAAGACCAGCCTGACCAACATGGTGAAACCCCGTCTCTACTAAAAATACAAAAAGTACCCAGGGATGGTGGCACATGCTTGTAATCCTAGCTACTCGGGAGGCTGAGGCAGGAGAACTGCCTGAACCCAGGAGGCGGAGGATGCAGTGAGCCGAGATTTCACCATTGCACTCCAGCCTCGGTGACAGAGCGAAACTCCATCTCAAAATAAAAAAAAATAAAAAATAGGCCGGGCGCGGTGGCTCAAGCCTGTAATCCCAGCACTTTCGGAGGCCGAGGCGGGTGGATCACGAGGTCAAGAGATCGAGACAATCCTGGTCAGAACGGTGAAACCCCATCTCTACTAAAAATACA
>NW_022437028.1:4663118-4673764 GCF_009761245.1 Sapajus apella
TGAGCCGAGATCGCGCCATTGCACTCCAGCATGGGTAACATGAGTGACACTCCGTCTCAAAAAAAAAAAAAAAGAATTCCAAGAATAAAAATTAAACGTTAAAAAAAAATTTAGAAGAAAGAAAAAATTAGTGTTTCTTTAAAAAATAAATAAATAAAAATTAAAAAAAATAAAAAATAAAAAAAAAGTGCTGGGCACAGTGCCCAGTGTGAGCTATGCCTCCCAGAAAGCAATGTTTCAACCATACGATGCAACCTACCTAAAGGTTGAGAAGTCAAGGTCAAGGCAGCCCAGCCCCCTTGCTGCTGCTGACCCTGCAGACAGGCCAGGGCCTGGCAGACACTTGTAGAGCAGTGGCAGTGCCCACCTCGTGCCCATGTCTTGCACACCATGCTGAGACGGTCAGAAGGTCCCACTCCCTGCAGGGAGAGCCGGTGCAGCGGGCATCCCAGGCAGAATCGAACGGGGTCAAACCAGCTGCTCCCCAAACCAGGGACCAATTTGGGCTGGTCAGTAACCCCCAGAACCTCCACTTCCCACCCCAACAGAGTCACAGGCCCATGCCCAGGACACTCCCACGACATCAGCCAGACTGTGCACAGCCATAGCTCCCTGCAGACTATGACACATTCTCACACCCACCAGTTCTCTCTCTCTCTCTCTCTCTCTCTCTCTCTCTCTTTTTTTTAAGACGGAGCCTCACTGTCGCCAGGCTGGAGTGCAGTGGCACGATCTCATCTCGGCTCACTGAAACCTCTGCCTCTCGGGTTCAAATAATTCTCCTGCCTCATCCTCCCAAGTAGCTGGGACTACAGGTGTGCACCACTGTGCCCACCTAATTTTTTTTTTTGTATTTTTAGTACAGAAGGGGTTTCACCATGTTGGCCAGGATAGTCTCCATCTCTTGACCTCGTGATCCACCCGCCTCAGCCTCCCAAAGCGCTGGGATTACAGGCGTGAGCCACTGTGCCTGGTCCCCTCTTGCCCCCTCCAATCCCATCTCCACCAAGCAGCAGATGTGATTTCCTTGGCCCATGAATCTGTCACGCGGCTTCCACAGCTCCCTCAGCTCTTAGAGCAAAGCCCCGGCTCCATCCCAGGTCCCTGGCCCCGTGGGGTCACCCAGGTCAGCCTCTGGGGTGTGATCTTTCCCTGGCTTCCCCCACTGCCCACTCAGCCAGCCTCCCTGCTCTGTCGAGTTTCTGGGTTTTTGCTTTTTTTTTTTTTTGAGACGGAGTCTCACTCTGTCACCCAGGGGGAAGGCAGTGGCGAGATCTTGGCTCACTGTGACTGTCTCCTGGGTTCAAGTGATTGTCCTGACTCAGCCTGCTGCGTAGCTGGGACTACAGGCGTGCGCCAGCATGCCCAGGTAATTTTTGTATTTTTAGTAGAGACAGGGTTTTACCCTATTGGTGAGGCTGGTCTCGAATTCCTGACTTCAGGTGATCCAACCGCCTTGGCCTCCCAAAGTGCTGGGATTACAGGTGTGAGCCACCGCACCCAGCCTTTGCTCACAGTTTCTCGTCTCTCAGGCCACGGGTCTCTGCCTGGCACAGTGCTCCAGCCCCACATCAATAGGGCCAATGCCAGGCCATTGCCTGAGTTCTGCCCTCACCCCATTCCTCAGGGCAGCCTCCCCATCAGGCCAGCCCCTGAGAGTACCCCGGCACATGGCAGAGTCTGTAGGGAGACACCAATGTCTGCCACCACTGGCCTGTGGTCTCTCTATCCTGTAAGCTGGAGCGGCTGGAGGGCAGGAACCATATCTGGCCATGCTCACCACCAGATCATCCAGGGGAAGTTCAGGCACGGTGGCATGAGCCTGTAGTCCCAGCCTCTTGGGAGGCTGAAGCAGGAGGATCGCTTGAGTCCAAGAGTTTGAGGCTGCAGTGAGCTTTGCACTACCGCACTCCATCCTGAGTGACGGAACAAGACCCTGTCTCAAAAAAAAAAAAAAGCAGAGCCCTCACCCTCGCCAGGGCAGAGAGGGACACAGCTCAGTGAACAGTAGGCAAGCACTTGTCACTTGTCACGGCAGACAAGTTATTAAACTTCCCTGAGCCTCAGTTTCCCCATCCATAAAGTGAGGATGATAAAATCACATCACAGCACAGGCTTGAGGATTCAACGGGGCCATGGGTGTAAATACTTCCTCTCGTTCCCCTGCCCGCAACCCCAAAGCTCTTCCCAGAAAGCTCCAGGAGAAACCTTCGCCAGGTCCCCAGAGCAGAGAGGGAGGACTCCAGGCAGCAAAATCCTTTTGCGGGTCCCTGCTCTGGGTCCCCAGACCCCCCGCCCTTCTCTGCTCGGCCTTGGAGCTCCGAGCCTGTGCTCCTCATTTCGGGTTGGAATAACCTCCCACCTTCCCCAGGAAGCCTTGTAGACTGGACACAGGGACCCCTGTCCCCTCAACAGCTCCTCACACCCCAGGCCCAGAAGGTCCCATCAGGGCCTTCCCTGTACCCTGTGAGTCACTTCCCAAGGACAGCACAACACAGCCCTGTCCCATCCATCTGACCACCACCAGCCCAGGTCGCCGCTGTATTCAGACTCCAGAAGACTGGGGGGTTACCGTCCCCTTTCCAACCTGGCCCCAAAAGCGGGGACTAGTGGAGAAGAGGGGCCTGGGCGGGAAGCTTTCGGCTTCAGTGACCCACTACGCTCAACCTCAACAACTCTGATCACTCGGGTTGCAGCTGATAAGGCATCTGCACCTGGCCCTGGGCAAGGGGCCATCATCATTATTATTAATTATTATTATTATTATTATTTGAGACAGAGTCTCCCTCTGTCATCCAGGCTGGAGTGCAGTGGCGTGATCTCAGCTCACTGCAACTTCCGCCTCCTGGGTTCAAGTGATTCTCCTGGCTTAGCTTCCCAAGCAGCTGGGACTATAGACACAAGCCATCATGGCTGGCTAATTTTTGTATTTTTAGTACAGAAAGGGTTTCACCATCTTGGCCAGGCTGGTCTCAAACTCTTGACCTCAGGTGATCTGCCCGCCTTGGCCTCCGAAAGTGCTGAGATTACAAGTGTGAGCCACCTCGCCCAGTTTTATTATTATTATTGAAATAGGGTCTAGCTCTGTCACCCAGGCTGGAGTGCAGTGGCACAATCTCGGCTCACTGCAATCTCCGCCTCCCAGGCTCAAGCCGTCCTCCCACCTCAGCCTCCTGAGTAGCTGCGATTACAGGCACGTACCACCACGCCCAGTCATTTTTTTTTTTTTTTGTATTTTTTGTAGAGATGGGGTCTCACTATGTTGTCCAAGTTGTTCATGAATTCCTTGGCTCAAGCGATTCCTCCACCTCAGCCTCCCAAAGTGCTGGGATTACAAGCATGAACCACTGTGCACGGCCAGGACCAGGGGTGCTGGGAACTCCAGTTCCCAGACTTTTCCAGTACATGCCTGGCACATGCATGTGAATGGGCTGGATCAATAGGTAATATCAATAACAGCCAAAATGTATGGGGTACTTAGTATTAGGCACCGTGTGAACAAATGATATATTTTAACGCATTTCCAACTATGAGTGAGGTATGATTAAAATTCCCATTTTGGGGCAGGCCAGACATGGTGGCTCACACCTGTAATCCCAGCACTTTGGGAGGCCGAGGTGGGCAGATCACCAGGTCAAGAGATCGAGACCAGTCTGGACAACATGGTGAAACATGTTAGCTGGGCATGGTGGTTTGCACCTGTAGTCCCAGCTACTCCGGAGGGAGGCTGAGGCAGGAGGATTGCTTGAACCTGGGAGGCGCCTTGGTGACAAAGTGAGACTCCATCTCAAAAAAAAAAAAAAATCCCATTTCAGTCAGGCACAGTGGCTTACACCTGTAATCCCTGCACTTTGGGAGGCCGAGGCAGGCAGATCACCTAAGGTCAGGAGTTCGAGATCAGCCTGGTCAACATGGTGAAACCCCATCTCTCCCAAAAATACAAAAAGTAGCCAGGCGTGATGGCGGGTGCCTGTAATCCCAGCTACTCCGGAGGCTGAGGCTGGAGAATTGCTTGAACCCAGGAGGTGGAGGTTGCAGTGAGTCAAAATTGTGCCACTGCACTCCAGCCTGGGCGACAAGAGCAAAATCCCATCTCAAAAAAAAAAAAAAAAAAAAATCTCATTTTACCTATACAAAGAGCGAGGCCCAGAAAGTTTAAGACACTTGCCCAGGGTCACACAGCAACAGTCTCCAGGGCCCACACTGCCTGTCTCTCTTGTCACTCTGTATGGTCCTGATAAGGAACACGAGTCCCAGGCTGGACCCTGTCTGAGCCCGCTTCGAGTCCTATCCCTGCCCAGCCCCGGATGTCCAGCTTGGCCATGTGGGGTGGGGCAGTGGAGGGAAGGGAGGCTGGGCCCAGAGCCCATAGTGCCCGCACTCACCAGCACACGGTCCCCCAGGCGCAGGTCCTTGTCACCCCGCTTCACAGAGCCGCTGTCCGAGAGGTTGGAGCCCGACTCGTTGCCCGTCTTCACGGAGCTGTTGAGGACACTCTCCCGCAGGGGGATGACGCGGCTGGTCAGCGGGGGTGTGGCTGTGCCCGAATGCAGTGACAGGTTCTGGGCAGTCAGCGACTCCACGGAGTGGGCATCGCTACCCGAGCCCTCGGCCGTGGGCTGCCGGGTCAGCTTGGAGGGCCGTGTGAAGATGCCCTGGAGAGCCGGGCACTCGAAGTAGCGCACGCCACCCACCGCGCCGTCATTCTTGCCCACCGGGTCATCCAGCACCACGCCAGCCCACTGGCCCGGCGCAAACTGCGTCTCGCCCAGGTACTGCACCACGCCTGGCTTCACGCCGTTCACCCATACCCGCTCGCCCACCACAAAGTCCCCCAGGAAGTCATCGCCCACTTCGGCCGCCTTGGGGCCTGGCTTCTCGGGGGCGGCAGCTACGGCCGCGGAGGGTCCCGATGACTGCTTGTGTAGCGGGGAGCCTGCGGAGAAGGAGGAGAGGGAAAAAGGTGGCTGTTAGGGCTGGCTGGGACTGGCCCCTGGGTGGCCCCAGGAGCACAGAGTCTAGGGATGGGAGGTGGCTGATTTGTATTTTTGGTAGAGATAGGAATTCACCATGTTGGCCAGGCTGGTCTCAAACTCCTGACCTCAAGTGATCTGCCCACCTTGGCTTCCCAAAGTGCTGGGATTATAGGCATGAGCCACCACACCCAGCCCATATTTATTTACTTTTTGAGACAGGGTCTTGGTCTGTCACCCAGGCTAGAGTGCATTGGTGAGATCATGGCTCGCTGCAGCCTTCACTTCTGGGGCTCCACAATCCCCCGACCTCAGACTCCTGAGTAGCTGAAACCACAGACAGCTGCCACTACAATGGGCTGAGTTTTGTATTTTTTGTAGAGACGAGGTCTCACCATGGAAACCAAGGCAGGCATGGTGGGCTGTCTCCCCCACTATTCCAGCCCTCCAGACAGTCCCCAGGAAAGTACACCCTCAGAAGCAGTGTTTTCAGGCTGGGTGCAGTGGGTTATGCCTGTAATCCCAGCATTTGGGAGGCTGAGGCAGCTGGATCACCGGAGTTCGAGACCAGCCTGACCAACATGGTGAAATCCCGTCTCTACTAAAAATAAAATAATTAGCCAGGTGCGGTGGCACGCGCCTATAATCCCAGCTACGTAGGAGGCTAAGGTGGGAGGATCACTTGAACCCAGGAGGTGGAGGCTGCAGTGAGTTGAAATCATACCACTACACTCCAGCCTGGAGGAAAAAGAAAGACTTCATCTCAAAAAAAAAAAAAAAAAAAAAAAAAAGCAGCAGCAGCAACGGCTTCCCACTGCTCAAGGAAACTCCAAGTCCCCGGCCAGGGATGAAGCCGTTCTCAAGCATTACGAGCCACTTCCCCACTGGGTGGGCTCAGGTCCTCAGCTGTTGACCCGAGATCCCCCCCACCGTGGCCCCCATATGGGGCCCAGGTGTTGTGCAAGTGGTCAGTGAGACCCCCATCCTCGTCCTCGGACAGTGACAGGGCCCACAAATGGCTCCCAGCCTGTTTCCTAATAGAGGGACACAGCCACAGACTTCCTGCATAAAGACATCCCCTTCTGTCTTTCTTGGGAAAGGAAAGAAAACCCTAGTTCTCTCCTGGGCCTTCCCATCTGTTCCCTCCCCAAGCTGCAGCCAGCCTAAGGCCTCAGGGTCCACAGACCCAGGAAAGTGGAAGGGTGGCTAGGGTCACAACCAGTGTGGGCAGCATAGCAAGACCTCATCTCTCCAAAGAATAAAAAATATATAGAAAGAAATAAAATAATTAAAACAGCAGCTGCATTTATGTAGTGCTAACTGCATGCTCCTCAATGGATGGGGCACTTTTTTTTCTTTTTTTTTGGAAACAGTCTCGCTCTGTCACCCAGGCTGCAGTACAATGGCACGATCTTGGCTCACTCCAACCTCTGCCTCCCAAGTTCCAGTGATTCTCCTGCCCCAGCCTCCTGAGTAGCTGGGATTACACGCATGTGCCACCACACCAGTCTATTCATTGTAAGCATACATTATATTCTTATCTTGCAGATTTGGAAACAGGATAAGAGACCTGCTCAGGTCACCCAGGCCGAGTAGGGCCCAGCTGATCTGGCTTTGGAATCCTCCTTTTTTTTTTTTTTTTTTTTTTTGAGACAGTCTCACTCTGTTGCCCAGGCTGAAGTTCCCAGGCTGGAGTGCAATGGCACGATCTCTGCTCATTGCAACCTTTGCCTTCCGGGTTCAAGCCATTCTCATGCCTCAGCTTCCTGAGTAGCTGGGATTATAGGCACGCGCCACCATGCCAGGCCATTTTTTTCTTTTTAATTTTAGTAGAGATGGGGTTTTGCCATGCTGGCCAGACTGCTCTCAAACTCCTGGCCTCAAGCGATCCTCCAGCCTTGGCCTCCCAAAGTGCTGAGATTATAGGTGTGAGCCACTGCGCCTGGTCAGAACGCTCCCTCTTGACCTCGCACAGGGGGTGCCTGGCAGGTGCCAGCTCCTACCCCATATCCATTTCTTTTTTTTTGAGATGGAGTTTCACTCTTATCGCCCAGGCTGGAGTGCAATGGTGTGTTCTCAGCTCAGTGCAACCTCCGCCTCCAGGGTTCAAGCGATTCTCCTGTCTCAGCCTCCTGAGTAGCTGGGATTACAGGCACGTGCCTCCATATTCAGTTAATTTTTGTATTTTTAGTAGAGACAGGGTTTTCACCATGTTGGCCAGGGTGGTCTCGATCCCTTGACCTCATTATCCACCCCGCTCTGTCTCCCAAAGTGCTGGGATTACAGGCGTGAGCCACCGCATCTAGCCCCCTATATCCATTTCTAGGGCCCTTTCCTGTGCAGAGAGAGCTCTGTGACCTCTGGTAACTGAACAGAACCATGGTAGTTCAGGTAAGGCCTGTTTCTACCTGCCCCCTGTGCAGGGAGCCCAGAGAAGGGTCCCCAGGTTGAAGGTAACCCAGCATGGCTATTCCTGGTGAGACGCTGCCTGCTCAGCTGTCCTGTCCCCAGCTGTCCCGGCCCAGCGGACCCTCAGGTCATCTCTCCCTGACTCTCGCCCCTCCCAGGAGTCACAGGCCCAGGGACCAGTTGTTTCAACAGCTGCAAAAATCCAAGCCACGAGCCCATGGCAACTGCACATGGGTACTTCGCTTCATTCTTCCTCTTAGTAGGGGGACCCTCAGCTGTCCCCGCATCACACAGACAAAACCCTCTTCAGATTCCCTGCATGCTGAGGCGTTTTCAGCTTCCCGCAGTTGGGAAACCATGGGAAATTCCCCCTCCCTCCAGGGAGTCAGCAGAGACACACTGGCTTGGCCAGGGCCAGCCAAGTGGATGGTTTTCCGTATCAGTGGCTCAGTTTCCTCATAACGTAACGAAGGACGAGGTCAGAAATAGGAAGGGTCGGCCAGGCGCAGTGGCTCACGCCTGTAATTCCAGCACTTTGAGAGGCCAAGGCAGGTGGATCACCTGAGGTCAGGAGTTCACGACCAGCCTGACCAACATGGAGAAACTGTGTCTTTAACAACAACAACAACAAAATAGCTGGGCATACTGGCGGGCACCTGTAATCCCAGCTACTCGGGAGAGGCGGGAGAATTGCTTGAACCTGGAAGGTGGAGGTCGCAGTGAGCTGAGATGGCGTCATTACATTCCAGCCTGGGTAACAAGAGCGAAACACCGTCTCAGGAAAAAAAAAAATACACATACAAAACAAAAAACAAACAAAAAAATTAAAATAAACCTCCTACATGTGGTTGATCCATTCCCTAGACAGTGATTCCCCTTCAGACAAGAGGCACAGGGGAATTTACTCCAAGTTTCAAGTTCAAAGCATGACAAGGGCCTAAGGACACCAGGGAAGGGGGCCACAGCTGGCAGTGTGGTCCTGCAGTGGGTGGGGATAATGAGGGCGCCCAGATGACGCATTCTTCCCTCCGCCTTGGAGGATGCAAGTCCTGCCCTGCCTGAGGAAGAGGGGACTGGCCTTTTCCATTGCTGCCCAATCTCACCAGCAGGGACCCCATTTCCTGAGACCTACTAGGTCAGACCCTGTGTCAGACACTGTGGACAACAGGCACGGCCAAACGAGGCCCGGCAAGGGGATAGAGTGTGGATGCCAGCAGCTTCAATTCGGCTCACTGGGTCACCTATGTAAGTGAGGAAGGGACCCAAAGTGTGGGACCCAGGGGAGGGGGAGAGGGGCTCCTCCTTGAATGGAGGTGTGGGTATTTCCCATGACCTCTTGTCTCAGAAAGACAGAGCTGGCTCCCCCATCTCCTCAGAGAAGCCTTTCATGACTGCTTTATCTAAAACTCATCACCCCGGCCAGGCACGGTGACTCACGCCTGTAATCCCAGCACTTTGGGAGGCCAAGGCAGGCAGATCTTGGGGTCAGGAGATCGAGACCATCCTGGCTAACATGGTGAAATCCCGTCTCTACTAAAAATACAAGAAATTAGCTGGGTGTGGTGTCAGGCACCTGTAATCTCAGCTACTCGAGAGGCTGAGGTAGGAGAATTGCTTGAACTGGAAAGGCAGAGGCTGCAGAGAGCTGAGATCCTGCCACTGCACTCCAGCCTGGGCAAGACAGTCTCAAAAAAAAAAAGAAAGAAAAGAAAAAGGAACAAACAAATTGACCCCATTTGCTCCACTCAGTCAAGATCGAGACCTGCCTCCTCGAGGACCTCACAGCCAACATCCTCAACCCACAGGGGCTCCTTCCTCAGCCCTGGGCAAAGCTCCCCACCACCCTCCCCAGCTCAGGAGGCCCCGCACCCACCCATGCGCTCAGGCTGCAAACTCCATCGCTCTACCGGCTCACCCTTCCCCCAGTCTAGCAATTCCACAGAAGAAATCACTCCTAATTCATTTATGCCTCCTTCTCAGGGCTCAGAGGCTCACCTAACTTTTTTTTTTTTTTTTTTTAGATGGAGTCTCGCTCTGTCACTCAGGCTGGAGTGCGGTGACACGATCTCGGCTCACTGCAACCTCCGCCTTCTGGGTTCAAATGATTCTCCTGCCTCAGCCTCCTGAGTAGCTGGAATTACAGGGGCCCACTACCACACCCAACTAATTTTTTGTATTTTTGGTAGAGACAGGGTTTCGCCATTTTGACCAGGCTCAGCTCGAACTCCTGACTTCGGGTGATCCACCCACCTCAGCCTCCCAAAGTGCTGGGATTACAGGTGTAAACTCAGCCAGAAATAAAATATTTTCAAAAGAAAAAATAAAATAAGGGAATGCACTCTTTGGCCTATTTCCAAAGGAAATAATTCAGAAAGGAAAAAAACTATCTTGACCTTCACACACACACACACAAACCTGAATCTCAGTCCCTGCAAACTGAGGAGCAGTGACATAAATTACGTGCACATCATTCAGATTATTAGGCAACCTTTAAAACATTATTTGTCCAGGTTCTGTGGGACAGGGTTTATGACGTGATTCTTGGGGACACAGCAGAGTTCAGGAGCACCCCCATGTCTAGCACAGGGCATAGTGGCCTGGGGTGGGGAAGAGGAACAAAAAATGAATCAATTAAGAAACACTGGCCAGGCGTGGTGGCTCACACCTGTAATCCCAGCACTTTGGGAGGCCAAAGCAGGCAGATCACCTCAGGTGAAGAGTTCAAGACCAGCCCGATCAACATGGAGAAACCCCATCTCTACTAAAAATACAAAAATTAGCCGGGTGTGGTGGCGTGTAATCCCAGCTACCCGGGAGGCTGAGGCAGGAGAATTGCTTGAACCCAGTAAGCGGAGGTTGCAGTGAGCCGAGATCGCACCACTGCACTCCAGCCTGGTGCCTGGCGACAGCATGAGACTCTGTCTCAAAAAATAATGATAATAAATAAATAAATAGCCGGGCGCGGTGGCTCAAGCCTGTAATCCCAGCACTTTGGGAGGCCGAGGCGGGTGGATCACAAGGTCAAGAGATCGAGACCATCCTGGTCAACATGGTGAAACCCCGTCTCTACTAAAAATACAAAAACATTAGCTGGGCATGGTGGTGCGTGCCTGTAATCCCAGCTACTCAGGAGGCTGAGGCAGGAGAATTGCCTGAACCCAGGAGGCGGAGGTTGTGGTGAGCCGAGATAATGCCATTGCACCCCAGCCTGGGTAACAAGAGCAAAACGCCTTCCCAAAGAAAAAAAAAAAAAAAAAAAGAAAT
>NW_022437028.1:4673864-4674115 GCF_009761245.1 Sapajus apella
GGAGGCTGGGGCAGGAGAATTGCCTGAACCTGGGAGGCGGAGGTTGCGGTGAGCCGAGATCGTGCCATTGCACTCCAGCCTGGGTAAGAAGAGCGAAACTCCATCTCAAAAAAAATAAATAAATAAATAAATAAATAAAATAACCAAGAGGAGCCTTGCAAGGACCCACAATGCTTACATGTCATAAACTGAAATGTGTGAACTCAGCCCTCTGCCCCAGTAGTTTGGGGGCAGATAAAAAAGTGTCCTCT
>NW_022437028.1:4674125-4674504 GCF_009761245.1 Sapajus apella
ATGAGCACTGTGACCACAAAGGAGGGGCTATAAATAAAGTGACCCCATGATTTAACATCCAAACCCAGATGCTTCTGGGAGTGAGAGGTGCTCTTAACACAGCATCATGCTGGCCGGGTGTGGCGGCTCACGTCTGTTATCCCAGCACTCTGGGAGGCTGAGGCGGGAGGATCATTTGAGCTCAGGAGGCACATAGCGAGATTTTGTCTCTACAAAATAATACAAAAATTAGCAGGGCATGGTGGTGTGCACCTGTAGTGCCGGCTACTTGGGAGACTGAGAGGAGCTGGAGGTTGCAGTGAGCCATGATAGAAACACTGCACTCCAGCCTGAGTGACAGAGTGAGGCTCTGGGGAGGGGAGGGGAGAGGAGGGGAGGG
>NW_022437028.1:4674514-4686847 GCF_009761245.1 Sapajus apella
AGGGGAGGGAAAAGCAAAGAGGCATTATACCAATACCACAGGCATCAACCAGGCTGTGTCGAGCAAAGCGCCGTCCTTCTGCCTCAAGAACACACCTTCCTCTTGGGATCATCTAAGGAAACCCTCCTTTCCGTCCACAGCAACTGCACAACCCCTCATCTGCAGCCATCCCTGGGGCCCACTGCGTCTCTCTCCCTTCCAACCCCACGGGGCTCTGTTCCCCCTTTAGTTTGCACAACCTGCCTCCCAGGCTAACTGGGGAGCGTGTCTGCACACCCCCAGAACAGGAGCCCCAGGAGGTGGACTCTCACCCTGGGCCCCCTGGGCTGAAATGCAGACAGACGGCACAACCTGACTCCCCCTTCCTGGCGGCCCCAGAGGAACGTGCATCAATGCCCCGAAAACCTCAAATAGCTTTCTCTCCTGAGCCCCCTCCTCTCTCCAGAAGGTGCTCAAAGGCAGAGGTTACGAAGGAAGGAATGGGGTCTCCACAGCTTCCCTCAGGGGAGCTGCTTTCCCCTCCGCCAGCCCCGCACTGGGTCCACCCCAACCTGGTTCCACCCTTCAGTCCATGCCTCCTCCAGGGAGGACCCAGTATACATCCGCCAGCCCACCCTGAGCAGGGAGGGGTCCCTCTGAAGCTCACCTCTCTCCCGTGGCCACCCCAGCCCCAGCCTGGAGCGTCGCGCCTAAAGAAGGGACCCCCCTCTGCCAGCCCGCACCGTCCTGAACCCCCGGCTATGCTCAGCATTCTTGCTGAACCAAACGGATCTCCAAATCCCCTTCCGTGCCCCTCTTCCCAAACCAGAACAGAGCCCCTGCCCGGCAGACTCTAGGGAACCCAGGGCAAGAGCAGCCGGGATGGCTTACCCTGAAAAGAACAGAGCCAGCTCCCCATGGAGAAGCCCGTGGCCAGGCCACCGGGCAGGCAGGCAGGTGCTGGCAACCAGGCCCCCGCCCCGTCGGATCGATCCTGGACCACGTCAGTGCATGAGGAGGCAGCCCTGCCCCCAACCCCCGCCGGCCACAGAAGATCAGGCTTGGCTTCCCCGTCTGGATGCCATTTAAAAGTTTAGGATGTGGTCAGTGGAGACTGAGAAGCTGACCTTGAAGGGACGAGCTTGCCCAACATCTCAGACAAGTCACTTAAAGCGGGGACAATCCCACCTGCTCTCCTGGGGCTGGGGAGGCTCCTGGAAAAGTACGGAAAGGAAAGAGAAAGACAGCATCCTCTGGGGGTTTAGGCGCCCCCCCTCAGGCACTTTGGGCTGATGCCAAGGTCTGGAACACACATGGGGTGCAGGGAGATTGCGTTAATGAGGTAGAACCAAAATGCTGGCCGGGTGCAGTGGCTCACACCTGTTACCCCAGCACTTTGGGAGGCTGAGGCAGGCTGATCACTTGAGGTCAGGAGTTCAAGACGAGCCTGGCCAACATGGGGAAACCCCGACTCTACTTTTTTTTGGGGGGCAGGGGACAGAGCTTCCTCTTGTTACCCAGGCTGGAATGCAGTGGCACGATCTCGGCTTACCGCAAACACCACCTCCCGGGTTCAAGAGATTCTCCTGCCTCAGCCTCCCAAGTAGCTGGGATTACAGGCATGCACCACCATGCCCAGCTAATTTTGTATTTTTAGTAGAGATGGGGTTTCTCCATGTTGGCCAGGCTGGTCTCCAACTCCTGACCTCAGGTGATCCGCCAGCCTCAGCCTCCCAAAGTGCTGGGATTACAGGCGTGAGCCACCATGCCCGGTCTCCAATTCTACTAAAAATAGAAAAATTAGCTGGGCGTGGTGGAGCATGCCTGTAATCCCAGCTACTTGGGAGGCTGAGGCAGAAGAATCGCTTGAACCTGGGAGGCGGAGGTTGCGGTGAGCCGAGATCACACCATTGCCCTCCAGCCTCGGGGACAGAGCAAGACTGTGTCACAAATGAAAACAGAACAAGTTTTGAAGAACTGCCCGACTTTCCCGAGGCAGCTGCAGCATTTTACATTCCCACCAGCAACATATGACAGTCGCTTGAACCCAGGAGGTGGTGGGGCTGCAGTGAGCCGAGATCGCACCGCTGCACTCCAGCCTGGGCAACAGAGTGAGACTCCATCTCAAAAACAAAAACAAGGCCAGGCGCAGTGGCTCACGCCTGTAATCCCAGAACTTTGGGAGGCTGAGGTGGGCAGATGACCTGAGATCGGGAGTTCAAGACCAGCCTGACCAACATGGAGAAACCCCATCTCTACTCAAAATACAAAAAAAATAGCCAGGCGCGGTGGCACATGCCTGTAATCCCAGCTACTTGGGAGGCTGAGGCAGGAGAACTGCTTAAACTTGGAGGTAGAGATGAGGTGAGCCGAGATCGCGCCATTGCACTCCAGCCTGGGGGACAAGAGCGTAACTTCATCTCAAACAAACGAAAAACAAAACCAAAACGCTCTGGGCCCAGCCCTGTGTGCGCCCTGGAGGGGCAGCTGGGGATAGGATATAGGACCTCGCCTCACATCGCCCAGCTCCCCACCTAAGGGTGGGTGACACTCACACACACACACACACACTTGTCCCGAATCTCCTGGATCCTGAGGCAAGGCCACAGGAAAGTTAGGGGACAACTGTGACCAGCCTAACGGGAACAGGTAGCTCCTCCTCCCATCCACCTGTCCGGGGCATGAGGCAGCTATGTGGGGCTGGGACTGGACTCAGGCCCCCAGGCACCCCACCCCTGGGGAGGCAGCAGGGGCTCAGTCTGGCATGAGGCTCAGCTCCTGGCCCTGTAACCTGGGCAATGCAGCTGAGATGCCAAGCCTCAGTGCTCCCGTCTTTATTTTTATTTTACTTTATTTTTTAGATAGAATCTTTCTTTGTCGCCCAGGCTGGAATACAGTAGCGTGGTCTTGGCTCACTGCAACCTCCACGTTCCAGGTTCAAGCCATTCTCCTGCCTCAGCCTCCCAAGTAGCTGGGATTACAGGTGCCTGCCACCACGCCTGGCCATTTTTTGTTATTTTTAGTAGAGACGAGGTTTCGCCACGTTGGCCAAGCTGGCCTCGAACTCCGGACCTCAAGTGATCTGCCTTCCTTGGCCTAAAGTGCTGGGATTACAGGTGTGAGCCACCACACCCAGCCAATGGTCTCATCTTTAAAATGCAAAGAAGAGGAAGTGGAGGGAGAGAGCTTGGTAGTGGCACGCGGTTGGCCACTGGGATCATCGGTCCCACGAGTCCTCACCCAGGACCCTTCTCACTGCAGCCCAGCACCCCCGCTTTTTTCTTTTCCTCTTTGAGATAGAGCCTCACTCTGTCATCCAGGATGGAGAGCAATGGCGTGATCAGCTCACTGCAACCTCCACCTCTTAGGTGTAAGTGATTCTCCTGCCTCAGCCTCCCGGGTAGCTGGAATTACAGGTGTGGCCCCCATGCCAGCTAATTTTTATATTTCTAGTAGACACGAGAATTCACCATGTTGGCAAGGCTGGTCTTGAGTTCCTGACCTCAAGTGATCTGCCCACCTCTCTCAAAGCGCTGGGATTATAGGCGTGAGCCACTGCCTGGCCCTCAGGGTCTTTGCAGCCTCTGTTCCCTTTGCCTGGATGCTTTTCCCTCAACTGCAGCCTTGGTGACTCCAGCTCGTCACTTGAGTCCTTGCTCCAGTGCCACCCTTGGAGCCAGGCCGTCCCTAACCGCCCTGTCTGCAGCAGCCTCGGGATTTGCTCGGTTACACACAGCCGGGTCCCTGACCACGCTAGTCCATCCAGGACTTTGTCCCCTGCTGGGTCCCAAACCACCCTCCTGCCCACCTGCTCTGACCACCTCTCCCGTGTAGCCCTGTGCCACCTCCTCGTGTGAGAGACGCCCTCAAAGGTGCCCTCAAATGCTGCTCCCAGTGTGGCACAGCTCTGAGGACACAGGCCTCCCCTGTCCACTGGGTGGGCAGCAGGGGCACCAGTCCAGGCCCCATCCCTTTGCCAGCTCCTCTGCCGGACGCTGAGCTCATGCTTTGGGAGGCAGCCACAGCCCTGTTCCCAGAGCAGACTCCAGCATGCTCCCCTCCCCAAAAAACACCGCCAGCCCCGGCCTCTGCCAGACCCATCTCCAGCTGCCCACTGCCCAGGGTCCCGGCCTCTGATGGGTATGGCCGCCTCCAGCCCCTCAGAGAACAGATGCCAGTTGCATGAGTGAGTGAGGGAGCCCAACGGGCCAACAGGACTGGGGGGACAGTCCTTCCCTGGCTCTTCCACCTGTCACTCTTCCCAGAGGCTTTTATACTGTTGTTTTCTGGAGACCCTGGCACAGGAACAGAAGTGGCCCCGGCAGCAGAATCTCTCCCTTTCTCTCTCCCAGGGTTTTGCTGCCTCGGCCAACTCAGTTTTGCTCCAGGCTGGCCGCCCCCTTCCCAGCCTGGGAGTCTGGTTCTGCCCTGTAAAGGCAGTGGCCAGGGGGCAACATGGAGAGAGAGCGCCACCGAGGCCAGCCACAGCCTCTGCTGCCACCATCGCCAAGGTCAGGCACAAGGTGTGGCTCCCCAGTCAGTCAGGCATTCTCGGAGGGACACTTTCTCTCTCTGGGACAGCTTCGCAGGGTGGGGGCCCCAGGCAGCCCGATCACCCAGTCCTCGCCCCCACTCCCGGACCCCTGGGCAGTGTGACCAGGAAGCAAGTGGCATGTCACAGGCCACACTGCAGTCCATTCCCTCCAGGGAACCACAGAAATGACAGCAGGTGATGACACCAGGAGCACAGGGCGGTGCTTGCC
Organism: Sapajus apella; assembly: GCF_009761245.1. NCBI lineage: Eukaryota > Metazoa > Chordata > Mammalia > Primates > Cebidae > Sapajus > Sapajus apella. The sequence goes on from NW_022437028.1 coordinate 4,679,257, forward strand.
ACAGGATGCAATAAGATGAGAAAAAGCAGAATGCACCATTTAGCTGTTTAAACAACAACTTGTGGCCGGGCACAGGGGCTCACACCTGTCATCCCAACACTTTGGGAGGCAGAGGTGGGAGGATTACTTGAGGTCAGGAGTTCGAGACCAGCCTGGCTAACATGTTGAGACGCTATCTCTACTAAAAATAGAAACAATGAGCCAGGCATGGTGGCAGGCTCCTGTAATCCCAGCTACTAGGGAGGCTGAGGCATGGGAATCACTTGAACTCGGGAGGCGGAGGTTGCAGCATGCCAAGATTGCGCCACTACACTCCAACCTTGGCAACAGAAGGAGACCCTGTCTCAAACAAACAAACAAACATAGCTAAACACAGAAAAGGTACAGTAAAAATAAGGTTTAAAAGGTAGACTGGGTCAGATGTGGTGGCTGACACCTGTAATCCTAGAATTTTGGGAGGTCAAGGTGGGAGGGTTGCTTGAGTTCAGGAGGTGCGTCCTGGGCAATATAAGGAGATCCCGTCTCCTGCCTCTTTTTTTTCAGACGAGCCTCACTCTGTTGCCCAGGCTGGAGTGCAGTGATGTGATCTTGGCTCACTGCAACCTCTGCCTCTCAGGTAGCTGGGGTTACAGGCACCCACCACCATGCCTGGCTAATTTTTTGTATTTTTAGTAGAGATAGGGATTTTACTATGTTGCCCAGGCTGGTCTCGAACTCCTGATCTCAGGTGATCCGCCTGCCTCGGCCTCCCAAAGTGCTGGGATTACAGGCCTGAGCCATCACACCTGGCCAAGATCCTATCTCTTTTTTTTTTTTTTGAGATGGAGTTTCGCTCTTGTTGCCTAGGCTGGAGTGCAATGGTGCGATCTCAGCTTGGCACAATCTTGGCTGACCACAACCTCCACCTCCTGGTTTAAGCAATTCTCCTGCCTCAGCCTCCCGGGTAGCTGGGATTACAGGCGCCTGCCACCACGACCAGCTAATTTTTCTATTTTTAGTAGAGACAGGGTTTCATCCTGTTGGCCAGGCTGGTCTCCTAACTTCAAGCGATCCTCCCACCTCAGCCTCCCAAAGAGCTGGGATCACAGGCTTGCGTCACTGTGCCCAGCCCTCACCACTCGTAAAACAAACCCAAACCCCGTGTCCTTCAGGTCTGCCTCTGCCGGGCTCCCTCACCTCTTTTCACACTCCTCTCCAGCCAGACTTCCCTTCTTTCTCTCTCTTGTTTTTTTAGGGACTCGTTCTGTCACTCAGGCTGGAGTGCTGTGGTGTGCTCATGGCTCACTGCAGCCTCCAACCCCTGGGCTCAAGCAATCCTCCCACCTCAGCCTCCCGAGTACTAGGGACTACAGGCACACACCACTATTCCTGGCTAATTTTTAAACTTTTTTTTGTAGGGATGGGGTCTCACTATGTTCTCCAGGCAGGTCTGGAACTCCTAGGCTCAAGTGTTCCTCTGGCCTCAGCCTCCCAAAGTGCTGTGCTGGGATTACAGGTGTGAACCACCATGCTGGCTGCTCTTTCCTTTTACCTTTTCTTTTTTTTTTTTTTTGAGACAGCGTCTTGTTCTGTTGCCCAGGCTGGCGTACAATGGCATGATCTCGGCTCACTGCAGCCTCCGCCTCCCGAGTCCAATTGATTCTCATGCCTTGGCCTCCCAAGTAGCTGGGACTACAGACACATGTCACCACATCTGGCTAATTTTTGTATTTTCAGTATTTTTAGGGTAGAGATGGGGTTTCATCTTGTGGACCAGGCTGGTCTCGAACTCCTGACCTCAGATAATCCACCAGCCCTGGCCTCCCAAAGTGCTGGGATTTTAGGCATGAGCCATTGCACCTGGCTTAATTTTTGTATTTTTAGTAGAGATGGGGTTTCACCACATTGGTCAGGCTGGCCTTGAACTCCTTACCCTAAGTGATCCTCCCACCTCAGCCTCCCAAAGTGCTGTGATTACAGGTGTGAGCTTCAATGCCCAGCTCAATCACAATTTTTTAAGCCCCAGAGAATGGGTAAGAAATTGCTTCTAGTTTCTTCCATCATACCAATCTTGGTTTAAGACCTTCCTACAGCTCTGATTATTAGGATGAAAATGAAACTCCCTGCACACCTCCAAGCGGCCCAGGTCCACCTGCATCACAGCAGACTGCCCCAGCTGCACCCATGTTCTCTCTCTGTCTTGTACTCGTGATGCTCCTTTCTGCCTCTGAGCCTTCGTCCGTGCTGTTCCCTCTACCTGGAATATCCTTCCCCCTTTTTGAGATGAAGTCTCGCTCTGTTGCCCAGGCTGGAGTACAATGGCATGATCTCGGCTCACTGCAACCTCCGCCTCCAGGTTCAAGTGATTCTCCTGCCTCAGCCTCCCCGGTAGCTGGGATTACAGGCATGCACCACCATGCCCAGCTAATTTTTGTATTTTTGTAGAGGAGGGGTTTCACCATGTTGGCCAGCTAGTCTCGCAATCCTGACCTCAAGTGATCCCGCCCGCCTTGGCCTCCCAACGTGCTGGGATGACAGGCATGAGCCACCGCGCCCGGCCCCTATCCTCTTCCACTAGTGAATCTGCTATTCACCCTCCAGACCTCAGCTCCCACGTCCCCTCCCTGGGGAAGCCTCTGGTGACCTCCCGGCGCTGATCAGGCCCCATTACAGGAGCTCGTGACACAGCGTCCCCCACCAGGCTGGTCAGAGCAGCCCGCGCTCCTGGGGCTCTTCTGGAAGAACACTCATCACATGTAGCCTGTCCCCTTACCCCACCAATCCTTGGCACCACGTACCTTCCTTGGAGCCAGTGGCTGTCGCTGCTGAGGATGAAGCTGACCCGGTGGACGTCCGGCCCATGGGACTGGAGTGCTTCCCCCCACGGCCGGGGGGCTTCAGGCCGCTGGGCTTCTGCATGGCGGTGCCACTGGGCAGGTGGACAAGGGTGAGTGTCGGTCACATCCTCTCTGCCACCTTCACTCACCTGCGGGCAGAGACAGGAGACATTGCATCATCACTTCCCAACGGCCCCCAGACCTCAAGGGCCACTGAGAAATACACATCCCTCCTGATGTGGGCTGGCAGAGGCCACAGCCGACTGAACCTATCAGCTCACTGCCCCCTTGCCACGTGAGCCATATTTCCGTTCCCGGGCTCATCATCCCAGCACCGCCCCTCTATCCCAGGGGCTGGACAAACACAGAGAGGCTCATGCCTTACGCGCTTACATCCCGGTGTGGGGTCATCTGCCTCAACTCCACACCGGGATATCATCTAGCTGTGCCTGCCTTTCCACCAGGAAGGCTTCGTGCCTTTATTTTTGGTTGCAGAAATATATTATAATTGAAAGATGTTGTTTCATCTTCTATGCCACAAGCATCCATCAAGCTGTTTGCAGCGACCACTTTTTTGAGATGGAGTTTCGCTCTTGTTGCCAAGACTGGAGTGCAATGGCAAGATCTCGGCTCATCACCACCTCCAACTCCCAGGTTCAAGCGATTCTCCTGCCTCAGCCTCCAGAGTTGCTGGGATTACAGGCATGCAGCACCACGCTCAACTAATCTTGTATTTTTAGTAGAAACAGGGTTTCTCCATGTTGATCAGGCTGGTCTCGAACTCCCGACCTCAGGTGATCCGCCCACCTTGGCCTCCCCCAAAGTGCTGGGATTACAGGCAAGAGCCACCATGCCCAGCCAAACCACTTTTAGACTGGGCACAGTGGCCTGTCATTCCAGGAGTCTGGGAGGCTGAGGTTGGAGGATCACGTGAGCCCAGGAGATCAAGGCTACAGTGAGCTCCAATGCACTCCAGCCTGGATGACAAAGCGAGACATTTTCTCCCCTCAAAAAAAAAAAAAGCCCTAAAAGGGCTGGGGGCAGTGACTCACACCTGTAATCCCCACACTTTGAGAGGTCGAGATGGGGGGTAGATTGAGGCCAGGAGTTCGAAACCACCCTTGGTAGCTTAGCAAGACTTTGTCTCTACAGAAAACGAAAAACAAAAAATTAGCTGGGCATGGTGGCACATGCCTGTAGTCCCAGCTACTTGGGGGGCAAAGGCAGGACTGCTTGAGCCTGGGAAGCTTAGGCTGCAATGCACTGTGATGGCACCACTGCACTCCAGCCTGGGCAACAGAGTGAGGCTCCATCTCAAAAAGGAAAAAAAGAAGAAAGGAAAAAGAAAAAGAAGGGCCAGGTGTGGTAGCTCATGTCTGTAATCCCAGCACTTTGTGAAGCCAAGGGAGGAGCATCACTTGAGCCCAGGAGCTCAGGAGTTCAAGATGCACCTGGGCAACATAGTGAGACCCTGTTCTCTACAAATAATAAAAATGAAGTATTTTTTTAAAGGTCTAAAAGCAAAGATCACATGTTAATCATGGCACACACACAAAAAAATGTGTGATACTTGCTAATACAGTAACCTCAGAAGCAAAAGAAAGCTTTATGTCTTGTTTTAAAATTTATTTATTTTTGAGACGGACTCTCACTCTCTCGCCCAGGCTGGAGTGCAGTGACACCATCTCGGCTCACTGCAACCTCCACCGCCCAGGTTCAAGTGATTCTCCTGCCGCAGCCTCCTGAGTATTATGGATTACAGGCATAATCCTCCTGATGGATTACAGGCACCCATCACAAGGCCTGGCTAATTTTCATATTTTTAGTAAAGACACGGCTTTGCCATGTTGGCCAGGCTGGTCTCGAACTCCTGACCTCAAGTGATCCTCCCGCCTTGGCCTCCCAAAGTGCTGGGATTACAGGCATGCGCCACCACGCCCAGCCAGCTTTGTGTCATATGACAAAGCAGAGACGAGCTTAGAGGAGCACCTGCGCTTTACAATAGGGACTCTGGCAGGGAGCAAAGCCTCCAGGCACGATGCTATCTGTTTAGGGGATCGGGGGCAGCAAGATGGGGCTGGGGGTCAGGGAGGTGGACAAGCCCCCCACCCCCAGGCCTCTTCCCCACTATCCTACACTCACAAACTTTCCTGCACCCAGTGTTTCTGGAGGGCTCACCATGAGCCAGATCCCATTCCCGCCCCAGAGCTGCCGGCAGGAACTCAGCCTCTGTCCTGGGGAGCACCAGAGTCAGAGGGAGGATTCCAGGCAAAAGCATCCTCACATCTGGACCTCAGAAACACAGGAAATCTCTGAGGCAGTAGATGCCCTTGTTTGTCCAGCCATATCTGCAGTCACAGATTTCAAAGAATCCTTTTCACCACTCATCTTATTATTATTATTTTTAGAGACAGGGTCTAACTCTGTTGCCCCGACTGGAGTGCAATGGCGTGATCTTGGCTCAACTGCAATCTCCGCCTCCCAGTTTCAAGTGATTCTCCTGCCTCAGCCTCCTAAGTAGCTGGACTACAGGTGCCCACCACCACGCCTGGCGAATTTTTGTATTTTTTGTAGAGATGGGGTTTCACCATGTTGGCCAGGCTGGTCTCAAACTCCTGACCTCAAGTGATCCTCCCACCTCTACCTCCCACAATTCAGGGATTATGGGCATGAGACACCACACTCAGCCCCTTTTTTTTTTGAGACAGAGTCTCACCTTGTCACCCATGCTGGAGTGCAGCGGTGTGATCTTGGCTCACTGCAACCTCCATCTCCTGGGTTCAAGCAATTCTCCTGCCTCGCCTCCAAGTAGCTCAGACGACAGGTGCCTGCCACCAGGCCTGGCTAATTTTTATATTTTAGTAGAGATGGGGTTTCTGCCATCTTGGCCAGACTGGTCTCGAACTGATGACCTCAAGCAATCCTCCCGCCTCAGCCTCCCAAAGTGCTGGGATTACAGGCGTGCACCACGTTCCTGGCCTTTTTTTTTTTTTTTTTTTTTTCCCAAACCTATTTGAGGGACACTGTCATTTGCATTTCCAAAAAGTTCTGATGAATACGGAAGCCAACCTACAATGCTCACGGCAGGAATGCACGATGTGTTCTCAGACCGTCCGATGAGTCAGCGGCGCTACTACCTGTCCTGGCACATCCGAGGGAAGGATCGCCTCCTCCCTCGGGCTGGCAGCTACAGGAGCAGAGGAGAACGAGCTGCCCCCGGGCACACAGCAGTGGAGTCGACATGCCCTGGTGAGCCCACGAGAACATTGGGCATGTCTGCCAGTCCTGGCCCTCAGGGCCTGGCAAATCCAACATTCCAACGCCCCTGGTGCCCCGGGAATTCTGGGGATCGGGAGTCAATCATGCTGGGGTACAAAGCCGCTCCCTTAGTCCCCAGAACCTGGCCCTCCTAGTGGCTCGTTCACTAAGGGAGCCGGGCTGTGGGCTCTGGGCACAGCTCTCTGAGAGCTTGGTTAGGCTGGGTCAGCATCTCCGATGCCAGCAAAGGTGAGTGGGCGTGGTCTCTGGTGACAGTAAATGTCCCACCCTGTGGGTGACCAAACAAGCCTCCTGCTCCTGTGGCTCAGCTGGGCCACCCTCTCACCTAGGAATTCCTGATGCAGCGAAGAGAGAGCGTTGCCGGGACTCACGTGAGGTGCAAGGAGCTCCCGACCCATCCTGAACACCCCCAGAGCCTCTTCTCTGCCCAAAAATCCTTCCACAGAGAAAACAGCTAAAAAACACATCTAATAACAAACTTGCACTCTTTTTTTTTGGAGATGGAGTCTCGCTCTGTTACTGTGGTGCAATTTCGGCTCACTGCAACCTCTGCCTCCCAGGTTCAAGCCAGTAGCTGGGACTACAGGCCTGTGCCACCACATCAGCTAATTTTTATATTTTTAGTAGAGACGGAATTTCACCATGTTGGCCAGGCTGGTCTTAAACTCCTGACCTCAAATGATCCACCTGCCTCAGCCTCCCAATGTGCTGGGACTACAGTAAGCCACCGCGCCCAGCCCAGACTTGGACTCTTTTCTTTTTCTTTCTTTTGTTTTTTTTTTTTCTTGAGATGTGGTCTTGCTCTATCACCCAGGCTGGAGTGCAGTGACACGATCACAGCTCACTGTAGCCTCCAGCTCCTGGGCTCAAGGATCCTCCTGTCTCAGCCTCCTGAGTAGCTAGGACCACAGGTGCACGCTACCGTGCCTGCACAATTGTTTTTCATTTTCTGTAGAGAATGGGTCTAGCTACATTGCCCAGGCTGGTCTCAAACTCCCGGCTCAAGCCGCCCTCCTGCCTCTCTGCCTCTGAAAGTGCTGGGATTTCAGGTGTGAGCCACCACGCCCAGCCAGGGCTGGTATTCAGGAAACATAAGGAACAACTCACTAAGAAGAAGACAACAACCCAGTGAAAAATGGGTGAAAGGTCTAAATAAACATTTCACCAAAGAAGATAACCAAACAGTTCGTAAGCACATGAAAAGATGAGGAACGTCTTTACTCATCCAGGCAATGCAGATCAAAGCCACAAGGGCAGCCGGGCGCGGTGGCTCACGCCTGTAATCCCAGCACTTTGGGAGGCCGAGGCGGGTGGATCACGAGGTCAAGAGATCGAGACCATCCTGGTCAACATGGTGAAACCCCGTCTCTACTAAAAAACTACAAAAAAATTAGCTGGGCATGGTGGCGCGTGCCTGTAATCCCAGCTACTCAGGAGGCTGAGGCAGGAGAATTGCCTGAACCCAGGAGGTGGAGGTTGCGGTGAGCCGAGATCGC
>NW_022437028.1:4686947-4687748 GCF_009761245.1 Sapajus apella
AAAAAAAAAAAAAAAAAAAAATGCTTGGGAGGCCGGGGAGGGCAGATCATGAGGTCAGGAGATCGAGACCAGCCTGGCCAACATGGTGAATGTGACACAGTAAAAAGGCCCACAAAACTGTGTACCTCAACCATACCTCAGCTTTCTGTTGAAACTGCTCTCTATAACCCAAATGTGAGTAAGTAATTAAGGACTGTAATCGCCACTCTACCCAAGACAATGTGGAAACAAATGCTCATCTTGACTTTTGTGAATCACTTAAGTAACAACCAGAATGTCAAAAAGTCCCCTGGCCCTCGGAATGTCCGGAGCCCCTCACCCCATCTTCGCCCAGGAATCCACTGGAATGTCCGGAACCCCCTCACCCTCATCCCTGCCCAGAAGGTGATTTACAGAATCCACTAGCCCTTGGAATGTCTGAAGCCCCTCACCCCCACCCCCGCCCCTCACCCTCACTCCCAAGGTGATTTTTACGGGTATAAAGGGTCTTGACACCCTCCTTTCGGGGCCACGGGTTGGAGAGACGCGAGTCCTCTGTGGCCACCGGCAATGAAGACCCTGATATTTGGCATACTTTTGTCTTGGTGTTGACTTTCTATGCTCGGGCCAGTACAAGAGTGAAACCCTGTTTCTACTAAAAATACAAAACTTAGCTGGGCATGGTGACGGGCACCTGTAGTCCCAGCTATTCAGGAGGCTGAGGCAGGGGAATTGCTTGAACCTGGAAGGCAGAGGTTGCGCTGAGCCGAGATCACACCACTGCACTCCAGCCTGGGCAACAGAGCAAGACTATGTCTCAAA
>NW_022437028.1:4688148-4698285 GCF_009761245.1 Sapajus apella
TGGTCTCGATCTCTTGACCTCGTGATCCACCCGCCTCGGCCTCCCAAAGTGCTGAGATTACAGGCTTGAGCCACCGCGCCCGGCCACAGAAAGTTTTTTAAACAAATGTTCATGCCAACTTTATTCGTAACAGCCCAAAAGTAAAATGTACACCAACCAGGGCATGTACAAACAAAAGTAGGGCAGCTATTTTATTTTATTTTTATTTTTGAGACAAGGTTTCACTCTGTCACCCAGGCTGAGTATTATGGTGCAATCGTGGCTCACTGTAGCCTCAGAAACTCCTGGGCTTAAGTGATCCTCCCACCTCAGCCTCCGGGGTGGCTGGGACAAAAGGCGTGTGCCACCATGCCCAGCTAATTTTTTATTTTTTGCAGAGACGGAGTCTCACTATGTTGCCCAAGTTGGTCTCAAACTCCTGGACTCAAAGGATCCTCCTGTCTCAGCCTGCCAAAGCGCCGGGATTACGGGAGTGAGACACCATGACCGGCCTTCATTGTTATTTTAGAACAGAGGCAGGTCTCTGTCACCTAGGCTGGTGTGTGATGGCATGATCACGCTGACTGCAGCCTCGACCTCCTGGGCTCAAGCGATCCTTCCACATCAGCCTGCCCAGTAGCTGGGACTACAGGCATGCGCCATCATGCCTGGCTAAATTTTGTATTTTTTAAAAATTAATTAATTTATCTATTTATTTTTGTAGAGACAGGGTCTTGCTACATTGGACAAGCTGGTCTTGAATTCCTGGACTTAAGCAATTTCCCCACCTCAGCCTCCCAAAGTGCTGGGATTACAGGTGTGAGGCACCATGCCTGACCCAAAATGACCTATCTATATAATAGAATACTTCTCAGCAACAAGGAACTACATGGATATATTTTTTTTTTCTCAGTTGTAGCATATACCTTTGCAAATAACATTTTTTTTTTTTTTTAAAAAGATTGAGTCTCTCTCTGTCGCCCAGGCTGGAGTGCAATGATGCAATCTCTGCTCACTGCAACCTCCATCTCCCAGGTTCAAGTGAGTCTCCTGCCTCAGCCTCCAGAGTAGCTGGGACTACAGGCATCCACCACCACCATGCCTGGCTAATTTGTGTATTTTTAGCAGAGGTGAGGTTTCACCATGTTGGCCAGGCTGGTCTCAAACTCCTGACCTCAGGTGTTCTACCCACCTCAGCCTCTCAAAGTGCTGGGATTACAGGCATGGGCCACCACGCCCAACGGGATGAATGTTTAAAACATTTTCCTAAGTAGAAGAAACTAGACACAAAGGACTCCATATTGTATGAGTCCATTCATATGAAATTTCAAAGCTATACACACAGAATGCTGATCAGTGGCTGACAGATTGGCTGCACATGGGCACAGAGAACTCTCTGGGTGGTAGAAATATCCCAAAACCAGAGTGTGGTGATGGTTGCACAACTCTACGTTTATACTTGAAGTTATCAAACCATATACTTCATTAGTAGTAAAGATGGGGTTTCACCATGTTGGCCAGGCTGGTCTTGATGTTGTATTTGACCGAGTGTAGAAAGTTATCACAAGACAAAAGTATGCCAGATTGCAGGGTCATTTATTTATGCCGGCGACCACAGAGGACTCACGTCTCTCCAACCTGTGGTGGCAACAGGAGGGTGCCACGATTTTTTATACCCGAAAAACCACCTTGGGAGTGGGGGTGAGGGGCGGGGATGGGGATGAAAAGGCTTCAGACATTCCCAGGGCTAGTGGATTCTGTAAATTACCTCCTGGGCAGAGATGAGGGTGGGGGTCTCCGGACATTCCAAGGGATGGGGACTTTTGTCATTCCGTTTGTTACTTAAGTGGTTTACAGAAGTCAAGATAAACATTTGTTTACACATTATCTGGTTAAGGTGGAAATCACAGACCTTAGTTACTTATTACAAGTCACAGGAGCCAGGATGGAACTAGCTTGGGCTGCTTAGTCTGGCAATTGCCGGTAAGCAAAGGCTAGCAATTCTGGCAGTTACTGGGCATGGGTTAGGACTGCTTGCCTGTCATATTAGGGCCACAGAGAGCAGTTACTGATAAGAAAAGGTAAGCAGCTTTACATAGTTTTGAAGAACAAACAGCAGTTCTATTTACAGAGGCCAAGGACAGTAGTTATTGTGAGGAGAATGGGGCAGCCATTTCAACTTATCTAAAAACAGTTTTGCATTTTATAAAATAGTTTTGCTCTGGTTCTGGCTCTAGGCCAGCACAATATCACATTGAACTCCTGATCTCAGGTGATCCACCCACACTGGCCACCCATGGGATTACAGGCTGAAGCCACTACACCCGGTCCAAACCATACGCTTCAGATGGGAGAGGCCAGGCATAGTGGCTTACCTATAATCCCAGCACTTTGGGCGGCCAATTGCTGGAGCTCAGGATTTCGAGACCAGCCTGGGAAACATGATGAAAACCTGTCTCTACAAAATAATACAAAATTTAGCTGGGTATGGTGGTACCTGTCTGTAGTCCCAGCTACTGGGGAGGCTAAGGTGGGAGGATCACTTCAGCCGGGAAGGTTGAGGCTGCAGTGAGCCGTGATCCCACCAACACACTCCAGCCTGGGTGACAGAGTGAGACCCTGTCTCTAAAAAAGTTAAAAACTAGCCAGGCACGGTGGGTCACGGCTGTAATCCCAGAAATTTGGGAGGCCAAGGCAGGCTGATCATGAGGTCAGGAGTTTGAGACCAGTCTGGCCAACATAGTGAAACCCTGTCTCTACTAACAATACAAAAAATTAGTCAGGCGTGGTGGTGTATGCCTGTATTCCCAGCTGCTCCAGAGGCTGAGGCAGGAGAATCACGTGAACCCAGGAAGCAGAGGTTGCAGTGAGCCAAGACAGCGCCATTGCACTCCAGCCTGGGCAACAGTGCGAAACGCGAGATACAAAAAAAAAAAAAAAAAAAAAAAAAGCTAAAAATTAAAAAAAAAAAAAAAGATCACTGTTGAATGAATGAATGTGAATGCTACATACTGCCCTGACAGGTGACAAGTCCAGGATGCCATTCTCACCTTCTCAGGACCTAGCACTCAGGACTGAGTGGCTGGTGGTGATCAGCCCAGCTGGTCTGACACCACAGCTCATCACACAGCTGATCTGGCCTCCCCACCAGCCAGCATCCCCTCTGAGGCAAAGATCAGGCATGAGAACCCTGCCCCTGGCACTGGAGGCTCCTGAAGCTGACCCTGCAGGTCCTTCCCACCCACCTGACACTGTCCCACCTCCCAGAGGCCACCTGTGCCTTTTCTCCCATCTGCTTCATGTCACCGGTTTGCACTACCTACTGACACCTAGCCTGATGCCACCACCTCCAGGAAGTCTCCCGGGACCTTCGGCCCACAGAGACCTCAGGATCACATGTGGAGCCAAAGAGGAGAGAATATGCTCTTCTTGTCTGTCTTCTTCATGCCCCCTGGGAGCTCACAGGCAACTTCAGGCAAGGCCACAGTCTCTCTTCTCTAGGAACCCAGCCTGAGCCATGGTGCCTGGCACGGAGCCATGATCTGGACCTCCCAGGAGAGCACACCTACAGCAGCCCAGAGGTCAAGGGCCTTCAGGCCACAAATCCCCAGAAATGCTCCTCCCAGGGAACACTCCCATAATTGCCCTCCAGCCCTCCCGAACGCCCAGCAGTCTCCAGGATGAAGAAGCCACTATCTACCAGGCATGGCACGAAGGCGGCGTGAGGAGTCCCCCAGGCCCTGGACAAGGCAGTGGGCATCTGAATAGGTGGCGCTTCCTGAGTGCAGAGAAGTTCGGAGGCTCGAAGTCACACACTGCTAAGTGGCTGTCCTGGAATCAGACCCGGGTCTAGCCCTTCCCTACCTCCCGTCCTGCCCAGCCCAGCCCTGGAATAACATTTGTGAGCCCCCTGGCCTCTGGGGACAGCGTCTGCCTGCCACAGCTCACAAAGGAGACCAAAGAGCTGGCAGGAGAGGAGAACCAAGGCGGCATTCAGCCAGGCCCAGCCACCCTTGCTGTGGAAGGGAGAAGGGCACGGGGGAGGGGGCAGCCCCCCTGCTCCGAGGAGCACCCGGAAGGGGAGAGGGGAGAATGGTGCACAGGAAGGGGGGAGGCCACCAGCCCTGTGTGACTCAGCTGCGCTGGTGGGACAGAGGAAGAGAGAGGGATTCTTGCAAAACCCTGGGTCTCGATGATAAATTGGCCCCTGGCCACACTGTGGCTGATGTGGGAGGCGGGGAAGACTGGTGCAGCCCCAGCCCCAAGCCCCAGATCTACCCCGAGTGGCTGTGAGCCTCTGGCCCAGAGAAAGCTTCAGTTTTATCACCTGTAAAACGGGGTACACATGTCACCACCTCCTGAGAGTGAGGCAGAAAAGACACCGCAGGAGCATGCCCAGCTGCCACAAAGGGGACTGTCACTACTCTCTGGAGGCCCTGGTGCCCAGGACAGACAGGCGAGGGCGGGGTGGCATTCAGACCAACAGGACCCCTTTTGTGCCACCCTCCGTTGCCGTTTCCCAGAGACAAGCCCCAGTGGCATTCCAGGGTTTCCATTTCAGCTGCCCAGGGGCGGCGGGCTGCAGCCTCGGAACTCTCTGCCAATCAGAGCCCTGGCAGAGGGGGACAGGTGCCAAATAGAGCAGTGGAAAGCCCGTCTCGGTTTGGCGGGCGAGCCTCCTCCTGGGGCGAGAGAGGCGGGCGCCAGGAAGCGGGCACGCCTGCAGAGACCCCGGACATGGCTCACTCCGGAGGGGCTGGGCTTGGCAGGGATGCAGCTGCCGGCTGGGTTGGGTCACATCCAGTTTTCACCAGAGCCCATTCTTTCCAAGGCCTTTGGGGGTCCGGGCAGCTGGGGTGCTCATGGCCACCACTTCCTGAAGTGTAACTCGCAGTCCCCACAATCAGGCCCCAGAGGTGGGCTCAGCACAGCCCCTGCCCATAGGCCACAATCCCTAAGGCACCAGGTACAACAGGACCTCTTGGAGGAGGAAGGGCCCGTAACCGGGAGCCCGGGCAGGGAGCACCCTCAGGGCAGAAGTTCTGAAATCCGGCAAGGAAACTGACCACATTCTGCCAGGTGCACCCAACAGCCAAGGATCTGGTGGGGTTGGAAGGCAGGGGGGCGGCCAGAGAGTGTGAGAGACAGGCAGCGCCTCCCGGACATGTCCCAGCAATCAGGCTGAAGGGATGGGAGCCCACAGAGGGGCTCTAAGCCAGGGGTCCTCCACAGTCAGACAAGCACACCAGCAAGACCGCTCTGAGAGCTGAGGGCAACAGTGAACTGGCAGTGGGGGCAGGAGGGGTTGCAATTTGGGGAGAGAGGCCAGTTAGGGGCTGCTGAGATGGAAGCGGACCCCCAAAATGTGGCTGAGTATGGTGGCTCACATCTGTAACCCCGGCATTTTGGGAGGCTGAGGCGGGAGGACTGCCTTAACTCAGTAGTCTGAGGCCAGCCTGGGTAACATGGTGAAACCCTGTCTCTATCAAAATCCAAAAAATTAGCCGGGCGTGGTGGTGTGTGTCTGTAGTCCCAACTACTTGGAAGGCTGAGGCAGGGGAATTGCAAGAACCCAGGAGGCGGAGGTTTCAGTGAGCTGAGATCAAGCCACTGCACTCCAACCTAGGCCATAGAGCAAGACTCCATCTCAAAAAACAAAAACAAAAAAAAATAGAAAAATTAGCCAGGCATGGTGGCCAGTGCCTGTAATCCCAGCTACTCGGGAACTGCAACAAGGCCAGGCGCGATGTAAACACACCTGTAATCCCAGCACGTTGGGAGGTGAAGGCAGGCAGATCACTTGGGGCCAGGAGTTCGAGACCACCCTGGCCAACATTGTAAAACCCTGTCTCTACTAAAAAATACGAAAATTAGCTGGGCGTGGTGGCACGCGTCTATAATCTCAGCTGCTTGGGAGGCTGAGGCACAAGAATCACTTGAATCTGGGAGGCAGAGGTTTCAGTGAGCCGAGATCGTGCCGCTGCACTCCAGCCTGGGTAAGAAAGTGAGACTCTGTCTCAAGAAAGAAAAAAACAAAAGAAAAGAAAAAAAAATAAAAAAAATGAAAAACAGTGATTATACCAAGAATTGGTAAGGATGTAGAACACCCACAAGGTATAACGCCCCACTAATGGGAGTGTGAGCCAGCCTTAGCAGTTTGGCATTCCATCCTAAAACTGAACAGACAGACCCTATGATCCAGCAATTCTACTTCCAGGCATAGCCCCTACAAAATGTGCACATACACGCACCAAAAGATATGGATGATTCCAAACAGTCCAACACTGAAAATAACACATACAACCATCACCATTAGAATGAGTCAATAAGGCCAGGCATGATGGCTCAAGCCCATTACCTCAGGACTTTGGGAGGTGAAGGCAGGCGGATCACTTGAGGCCAGCAGTTCAAGACCGTCCTGGCCAACATGGTGAAACCCCATCTCTACTAAAAATACCAAAATTAGCCTGGTGTGGTGGTGGGTACCTGTAATCTCAGCTACTTGGGAGGATGAGACAGGAGGATTGCTTGAACCCAGGAGGTGGAGGCTGCAATGAGCTGATATCATGCCATTGCACTCCAGTCTCAGCAACAGAGCAGGACTCTGTCTCCAAAAAAAAGAAAGAAAGAAAGAAAAGAAAAGAAAGGCCTGGCACGGTGGCTCATGCCTATAATCCCAGCACTTTGGGAGGACGAGGTGTGTGGATCAGCTGAGGTCAGGAGTTCAAGGTCAGCCTGGCCAACATGGTGAAACCCTATCTCTACCCAAAAATACCAAAAAACAATGAGTTGGGTGTTGTGTCAGGTGCTTGTAATCCCACCTACTCAGGAGACTGAGGCAGGAGAATCACTTGAACCCCGGAGGCAGAGATTGCAGTGAGCTGAGATCGCACAACTGCACTCCAGCCTGGGTGACAACAGTGAGACTCTGTCTCAAAAACAAACAAAAAAAAGAATGAATAAATAAGTTGTGGTTTGTTCACACAATAGAATAACACAAAGCAATGAGAAAGAATGAATGCCAACTACATGCGATGATGTGTAAGAACCTTGCAATTACAATCCTGAGTGAAAGATGTCGGACATAAAAAGCGTGCACACAAAAGGCGACATACAATTGGCCAAGAATCACATAAAAATGCTCGGCATCATGGATCATCAGAAACACGCAAATTAAAATCACAATGAGATACCATCTTACGCCCGTCAGACTGGCTATTATTCAAAAGTCTGAAAACAACACACGTCGGAGAGGATGTGGCGAGCGGGGGACGCTTAGACACTGTCGGTGAGAATGTAAATGAGTGGCCGGGCATGGTGGCTCACACCTGTAATCCAAGCACTTTGGAGGCCAAGGCAGGCGGATAACCTGAGGTCGGGAGTTCAAGACCAGCCTGACAAACACGGTGAAACCCCGTCTTTAAAAAAAAAAAAAAAAAAAAATTAAAAGGAAAAAAAAGAAAGAAATTAAAGAGAATATAAATGAGTATGACCTTTATGGGAAACAGTATGCCGATTTCTCAAAGAATTAAACATAGAACAGCCCTTCCATCCAGCAATCCCACTAACTGCCATCTACCCAAAGGAAAAGAATTCATTCTATCCGAAGGGTACCTGCACTGCCATGTTGATCACAGCACAATTTACAAGAGCCAAGAAATGGAATCAACTCATGTGTCCACCGAGGGAGGACTGGATGAGGAAAATGTGGTGTATGTCTACCACGGAAAACCACTCACCCAGTAGGATAAAATCATGTCTTTTTCAGCAACATGGATGGAGCTGGGAGCCATTTTCTCCAGCGTAACCACTCAGAAAGTCAAATACCGTATGATCGCCCCTATAAGTGGGAGCTAAACAATGGGTATCCATGAACACACAGAGGGGAATAAGAGATGCTGGAAACTATGAAAGGTGGGAAGAGGCTGGGCGTGGAGGCTCACACCCATAATCCAGCACTTTGGGAGGCTGAGGTTGGGGGATCACTTGAGGTCCGGAGTTCGAAACCAGCCTGGCCAACATGGTGAAACCTCATCTCTACTAAAAATACAAAAATTAGCTGGGCCTGGTGGCAGGTGCCTATAATTCCAGCTACTCAGGAGACTGAGTCATGAGAATCGCTTCAACCGGAAAGTGGAGGTTGCAGTGAGCCAAGATTGTGCCACTGCACTCCAACCCAGGCAACAAGAACAAAACTCCACCTCAAAAAAAAAAAAAAGAAGGCCCTCGAGTCAACACCCAGGTGCTCTCTCACTCCCACACCTTCTCCTGCAGGCTAGGGTTTGGGAAGAGGCTGAGCCCACTGAGGTTCGGGCCTGGTCCCCGAGTGACATAACTGGCCTCAGCCAGAGGGGACGGGGTGCAAACCAGGGTGTGGCGGCTTGGAGAAAAGATGAACCCAGCGGCCATGAGCACCCGCTATGCCCCTCAGGGGCAGCCCAGCGCTGCTAGGGATGTGGAAGGTAAAGGAAGAACAGAACTTGGTGACCCAGGGGAGAAGTCATCACTAATAAGCCTTCAAAGACAGGTTGGTTTGTTTTTTTTTTGAGACATGGTCTTGCTGTGTTGCCCAGGCTGGAATGCAGTGGCATGATCACAGCTCACTGCAGCCTTGAACTCCCAGAGTCAAGCAATCCTCCCACCTCAGCCTCCTGAGTAGCTGGGATTACAGACACTGTATCTGAATAATTTTTGTATTTTTTTTTTTTATTTCAAGACAAAGTCTTGCTCTGTCATCTAGGCTAGAGTGTAATAGTGTGATCTCAGCCCACTGCAACCTCTACCTCCCAAGTTCAAAGGATTCTCCTGCCTCAGCCTCCCCAGTCGCTGGGATTACAGGCACCTGCCACCATGCCATTTTTTGTATTTAGACCAGCTATTTTTTGTATTTTTAGTAGAGATGAGGTTTCAGCATGTTGGCCAGGCTGGTCTCTTAACTCCTGACATTGTGATCTGCCTGCCTCAGACTCCCAAAGTGCTGGGATTACAGGCATGAGCCACTGTACCCGGCCAATTTTTGTACTGTTTTTAGAGTCATGGTTTTGCAAGGTGCCCAGGCTGGTCTCCAACTCCTGGGCACAGGTGATCATCCTGCCTTGGCCTCCCAAGGTGCTGGGATTACAGGTGTGAGCCACCATGGCTGGCCTCAACATCAGTCTTTTTCTTTTGTTGCTTTCAGAAAGGGAACTGCATGTTAGCCATCAAATTCTGGCTGAAGGCCACAGACACTCACCCACACTCTTATCCACTTGGTCACATGCCCAGGCCTTTGCACGGGCCACACTGGGTTCCTAGAATGCCCTTCCTCTCACTGGATGCAACTTTTTTATTTAAATATTTTTTAAAAATAGAGGTGGGGGGTTCCAGGCACGGTGGCTCACGCCTGTAATCCCAGCACTTTGGGAGGCTGAGGCAGGTGAATCACTAGGTCAGGAGACCGAGACCAGCCTGGCCAATATAATGCAACCCCGTCTCTACTAAAAATACAAAAATTTGGCCGGGTGCAGTGGCCCATGCCTGTAATCCCAGCACTTTGGGAGGCTGAGGTGGGCGGATCACCTGAGGTCAGGAGTTGGAGACCAGCCGGACCAACATGGAGAAACTCCATCACTACTAAAAATACAAAATTAGCTGGGTGCGGTGGTGCACATCTGTAATCCCAGCTACTCAGGAGGCTGAGGCTGGAGAATCGCTTGAACCTGGGAGCCAGATGTTGCAGTGAGATGACATTGCACCATTGCACTCCAGCCTGGGCAACAGGAGCAAAACTCCATCTCGGAAAAAAAAAAAAAATTAGCTGGCCATGCTAGCGTGTGCCTGTAGTCTCAGCTACTCCAGAGGCTGAGAGAGGAAAATTGCTTGAACCGGGAAGTCAGAGATTGCAGTTAGCAGAGATTGCCCCACTGCACTCCAGCCTGGCAACAAAGCAAGACTTTGTCTCAAACAAAAAAAAAAAAAAAAGAGAGAGAGACAGAGGCCAGGTGCGGTGGCCTCTGTAATCCCAGCACTTTCATGCCTGTAATCCCAGCACCTGCAGAGGCTGTAATCCCAGGCCTCATGCCTGTAATCCCAGCATTTTCAGAGGCTGGGACAGGCAGATCACTTGATGTCGGGAGTTTGAGACCAGCCTGACCAACATGGCAAAACCCTGTCTCTACT
>NW_022437028.1:4698385-4700255 GCF_009761245.1 Sapajus apella
AAATTGAAAAAAAAAAAAAATGCAGACAAGGTCTCACTATGTTGCCCAGGCTGGTCTTGAACTCCTAGGCTCAAGCGATCCTCCAGCCTCGGCCTCCCGAAGTGCTGAGACTGCAGGCGTGAGCCACTGCACCCACTGCTGGGTGGTCAGATCTTTGCATATCTTGTTCATTGCTGGACTTGGTACCTAGGACAGCTCCCGGCCCGTACAGGAGCTCAAAAACACATGTTTAGTGAATACAGAATGCATTAAAATGCCCTCCTCTGGATCGTGTGATCCCGGGAGGTGGAGGTTGCAGTGGACCGAGACGGCACCACTGCACTCCAGCCTGGGTGACACAGCGAGACTCCATCTCAAAAAAAGAAAAAAAATGCCCTCCTCTGCTACTCTCATCTTCCCCACATGGAGGTGGATTCTTACAGGGCCTTGTTCATGCCCCATCATCACATTCACCGGCCTGCTTGGAGCTATCTCTGGCAAGAACAGAGAGAAGGAGACCAACATTCCGACTGACATTTCCTGCTAGAAAGGCTGGTGCCCCAAACACACAAGACAGGGAGTGTTTCCAGTTCTACTCCTCAGCCTCCCAAGAAGCTGGGATTACAGGCGCCCACCACCACGCCCAGCTAATTCGCCCACCTTGACCTCCCAAAGTGCTGGGATTACAGGCGTAAGCCACTGCACCTAGCTACTTTTTGCATTTTTCTGTAGACAGGGTTCTACCATGTTGCCCAGGCTGGCCTCAAACCCCTGACAGCAAGCGATCCTCCCACCTCGGCCTCCCAAAGTGCTAGGATTATAGGTGTGAGCCACTGCACCCAGTTGGGACTGTTTTGAAGGGCAGGTGGGCTGGAGGCAGTTAAGGAGGGCATTCATGATGGGGACAAAGGGGGAAAAGTAGAGAAGCTGGGGCAGCAGGGAGTAGGGTGTCCATCTGGGGGCTCAGTGAAGAACCCGCCATTCTCCCACGTTGTTGAGTGTGAAGTCGGGTAAGTTATGCCGGTGGCGGGGAGACGTAGCGTTGGGCGTCTGGGTTTTTTGCCACCTCGTACCTTTCTGTTTCCCCTCAGACTGTCCCCTTTTGTAATGTAAGCTGTTCCCCCCGCACAAACTCATTCATTCGTTCCTTTACTTCGCTCACAGGTCAGGTTCTTCGGAGCCAGGAGCCACAGAGGAGAGGGAAGAAGTCTGAAAGGGGCTTGTTGGTTCTTCTTCTGATTCCAGAAAGGACTTGAGGTGATTTACAAAGATAAACGCAGCCTAACCAGATTAAGAGTAAATGAGAAAATTAGGACAGGCATCAGGGTTCACACCTGTAATCCCAGCACTTTGGGAGGTCAAGGAGGGAGAAGGGCTGGAGCCTAGGAGTTTCAGACCAGCCTGGGCAACATAGCGAGACCTCCTCTCTACAGAAAATTAAAAAATTAGCTGGGTATGGTCCCAGCTACTTGGGATGCTGAGGCAGGAGGATCTATGGAACCCAGTTTTCGTCTTCAGTGAGCTATGATCGTGCCACTGTACTCCAGCCTGAGGACACAGCAAAACTTGTCTCAAAAAAACCAACTGCGCCGGGCGCAGTGGCTGACGCTGGTAATCCCCACACCCTGAGAGGCCGAGGCGAATCACGAGGTCAGGAGTTCAAGATCAGCCTGGCAAACATGGTGAAACCCTGTCTACTAAAAATACAAAAAAATTAGCAGGGCATGGTGGCGTGTGCCTGTAATCCCAGCTACTCGGGAGGCTGAGGCAGGAGGATTGCTTGAAACATGGAGGAGGAGGTTGCAGTGAGCTGAGGTCGCACCACTATACTCCAGCCTGGGCGACAGAGTGAGACTCTGTCTCCAAAAAAAAAAAAAAAAAAAAAAAAAAA
>NW_022437028.1:4700355-4707212 GCF_009761245.1 Sapajus apella
AAAAAAAAAGAATCCCAGCCCCAGTTCTATTCCTCCAGGAAGCCCTCCAGACTACCCCACCCACCACACCAGAGTCCAGGCTCCCTACATAAGCTTCAGACCAATATGTAACCGTTGCCCAGCCAATGGCTGCCCTAAGCATCAAAGTGTGTGGCCTTGAAATGTTTCTGGAAAGGGCTGATATTGTTTACATTGTCAGGAAGCAGGGCGGATGTCTTCCCAATTTAGTAAAGGCTTCCGGAAGCTCAACGTTGCGCGGTGGGCAGGGGCTGGAGCACCGCCAAAAGGAGGTGCAGAATCAGCCAGGCTTAGCTCCAGGCAAGGGCAGGCCAGCTTGGGACTTCAGGGTGAAGGGGCGAGTTTGAAAAACCAGGCACTCCTCGTGAGCCTGAAATTCCACCCTCTCATCTCAAGAGGCCAAAAAGGCAAAGGAGGGAAATGAGTCAGGAGTGGGTGTCACTCAGCGCTCGGGCTCGAGTGGAAGGTAGGATCCCAGCCATGGAGCGAGAAACGCTCCGTGAAGACAGAAGCCGTAAGTGGAGAGGGCCCTAAATTCATGCCTCGTTAATAAAAGCCATCTGGTCCATTCTGCCTTCTACTCGGAAGGGAAACGTTTCATTAACATTTCGAAGCATTTCCTCTGCAAACATGAGTTTTGCATTACTGCTTCTGCCGTGATGGCCCTACCCTTGAGGCTCAGAGAGAAGAGCAAGTGTAGGAGGTTCAAAAGCTCGGGTGCGGCCTGCAATCCCAGCACTTTGGGAGGCCGAGGGGGGCGGATCATCTGAGGTCCGAAGTTCGAGACCAGCCTGACCAACATGGAGAACCCCTGTCTCTATGTAAGAACACAAAATTAGCCAGGCGTGGTGGCACAAACCTGTCACCCCAGCTAGTGGAAAGGCTGAGGCAGGAGAATCGATTGAACCCAGGAGGCAGAGGTTGCGATGAGCCAAGATCGCACCATTGCACTCCAGCCTGGGCAGCAAGAGCGAAACTCTGTCTCCAAAAAAAGAGCATAAGTCCCACACTGCCGATAGAACCTAAATCTCCAGGTCCTGAGAGGAAAGAGCCTCCTCTTGTCCCAGGTCAGGGCTGGGGGACGCTAACAACGGGCAGCCCTGGCCATCCCACCTGTCCTCTTCTTCCCCCACTGGCCTGAAGTGTGTGCTCTGCTTTCTCGGAACAAATCACACCACAAGTGATCGGTCCCACGTCCTGTGGCACAATGGCTAACTGACCATGGGTCTGCCTCCCCTGCCAGATCATGGGCTCCATGAATGCCAAGATTCACCAGTCCTCACCTAGCACAAAACCTTCATCATCAATGCAGCCAACCAATTATCCCGGCTGTGCCAGCCCTGTTTCCCACCCTCAGCCCCGGAGACCACGTGGCCTGCCCCCCCCCACCAGCTGAGCAGAGGTGGGTGGGCTTCCTCATTCAGGCTGGACCAATCGGTATCTCTCTGCACCCCAAGATGAAAGAGACTGTCACTGGGGGTCTCGTCCCACTGGGGGTCCCATGGACTCAGGCTGCAGCTCCATTCAATGCAGCCACGCTCACAACCCAAGGAGAACGAGACTGTAGGGGAAAGGAGGGACGGATGCCCTGGGAGAGGCGAGAAAATGAAACTGCGGTCCACAGAGAGGAAAGCCGGAGGAGGAGCTGCCTGCCAGCTTCCGGGGTCCCCGGGGGCCATGTCGCCTGCAACTGTCTGCTGCACACATTCTCTGTCCTGCACGCTCAAGTCCCTCTTCGCTTAACCTAATTGAAGGAGGTTTCTGTTCCTAGCAACAAAATAATCCCAAAGGTATGGGATCGCAGAGCACCCCACAGCACCCTCCAAGCCAGCCCCGCTCCTTAGACCATGCCCACTCCTCACAGTTTATTGAAGGGGCCAGAGCAGCCTTAGGTGAGGCAAGTCTGGGTGTGCCCAGCCTGGGAGCGTGTGGAGAGCCGCAGTGGAAAGACACAGCCTATTGGGGGCGGACCCTAAAAGCCAGAGAGCGTGTTTGGACTTTGCGCCTGAGCAAAAGGGGTGGGTGTCTGAGAAGGCAGGGTTGGGACTGCTAGGGAAACGAACCTGAAGAGGGTGGGGTAGAATGGTGTGGTCGAAGAGGGCATGCCTTCCAGGCATACCGTAGGTGCTTAGCAAATGCATCAAGCGGCTGAGAGCGGTGGCTCACGCCTTTTATCCCAGCACTTTAGGAGGCTGAGGCAGAGAATCACAAGGTCAGGAGTTGGAGACCAGTCTGGCCAACATAGTGAAACCCCGTTTCTACTAAAAATACAAAAAAATTAGCTGGGCATGGTGGTATGCACCTGTAACCTCAGCTTCTCAGGAGGCTGAGGCAGGAGAATCGTGTGAACCTGGGAGGGAGAGGTTGCAGTGAGTCCCACTGCACTCGAGCCCGGGCGACAGTGCAAGACCCCCTCTCAAAAAAAAAAAAAAAAAAAGCATCAAGGGCAAACACAGCCACCTCTTTGTGCCAGGATATTCTTATCTGTAAAATGTAGGCAGCCTTATTAAAATATCCACAAAGGAAGGAATGAAATTAAAGAGCCTAGCTGGGTGCGGTGACTCACGCCTACAATCTCAGCACTTTGGGAGGCCAAGGTGGGCAGATCACTTGAGGTTAGGAGTTCCAGACCAGCTTGGCCAACATGATGAAGCCCCCATCTCTAATAAAACTACAAAAAATTAGTCAGTTGTGATGGTGTGCCCTGTGGTCCCAGCTACTCGGGAGGCTGAGGTAGAAAAATCACTTGATTCCAGGAGGTGGAGGTTGCAGTGAGCCAAGATTGCACCACGGCACTCCAGCCCGGGCGACAGCAAGATTCCGTTTTAAAAAGAAAAAAAAAAGGGGGAGGGAGTGGCCTAGAACCATTCTCCACAAAGTAAGCACTTAATACTTTCTTTTTAAATCTGCACAAAAGCTGAGATTCTCCCAAGAGCCAGTGGGCAGGGAACCAAAGGGTCACAAATGTAGCTTCCCTCCCCTGGGTATGAAAATGGAGGTGGAGCAGGTAGTGTCAAGAGGCCAGGACTGGCTGGGCGCAGTGGCTCACGCCTATAATCTCAGCACTTTGGGAGGCTGGGGCAGGAGGATCACCTGAGGTCAGGAGTTCAAGACCAGCCCGGCCAACATGGTGAAACCCCGTTTCTACTAAAAACACCAAAAAATTAGCCAGGTATGGTGGTACATGCCTGTAATCCCAGCTACTTGGAAGGCTGAGGCAGGAGAATTGCTTGAACTCAGGAGGCAGGGGTTGCAGTGAGCTGAGATCATGCTATTGCACTCCAGCCTGGACAACAAGAGAGAAACTCCATTTCAAAAAAAGAGAGAAAGAGAGAAAGAGAGAGCGCGCAGGACCAACTGTCAGCGTGGCAGGGCCTGAGGGAAGGCCAAGAGGGAACTGGGGGACCACACGTGGGTAGCCTGCTAGGTGGGGAGCAGGGACAGCTGGGGCTGTGGGGAGGTGCCTTTCTACTTTCTAACACCAAGGGAGGCGGGACCAGGGAGGAGGCTGCAGTGAGGCAGAGAACAGCAGGTCCCGGGGTCAGGGCTAACCAGCAAGCCTGCTGGAAGAAGGACAAGCAGCCTGGAGCAGACATGAGCCTCCTCTCCCTGCAACGTGCGTGAGTGGAGGCTGGGGAGCCACCCTGTGACAGCAACGACACATACAGGACGTCTCCTGGGCCACAGGGCACACAGTTCTTCCAACAACCCTAAAAGGCAGATCCCATAAGGATCCACGTTTACAGACGAGGAAGTTGAGGCAGAGAGAGCGGCAGTGTGCAGGATGACATAGCTAGGGAGGGGAGAGCTGGGATTTGAACCCGGGCCGTTAAGCTCCAGCATCTGAACTCTTCACCACCAAGGTAGACAGCAGATGCTGGAAAGCGATCTGTGCTCCTCGGAGTCACTCCCGCTGCTGGGATTTTGGGCTTCAAGTGCAGAATTACAGGTGCCACTTTCCCAGCCTCGGGCTGAAGCTTGCAGGTACACACAGGTGTGTGCAGAGAAGGGTCCTCTCAGGTGCCTCCACCTGCGCTTCTGCCTTTGCAGCCTCTCTCCATCTCCACCCCTCTACCTGTCCTGAAGCCGGAACCCCCACATCTCCCCCGGGCTATGCAGCCTGTGCTCAACCGCAGGTCCATGTCCGCTAACTCCTACGCCGTTTCTCTAACCCAATAGCCTCCTTTTCTGACTCCAAACCCTTATCCACGCTATTTCTCCTGCACGAAACCCCCTTCAAGCATCCTGGCAGCAAACTTCTGCATGATGTTCCATTAAGCTTTCTAGTCTGGCCCACCCTCCAGGGGTCCCCCTCTATGCCCCCTGCTTCCCCACACTAATGCACTCATCAACCCCCCCGGGCTGCAGTTCCTGTGGGCACCGAGGCTCCCATCCTATGTACCAGCCAGCCCCTAGAAGTGCTAGGCCAGGTAACAGCAGCTGAATGAATGAAGGGCTTATTGTTTACATTTACAGCAGATGGGAAAGAGGCTTCTGGAGCAAACACGTGGTGCTCCCCGCCCCCTCCTCCTCCTCCTCTGCCCACAGCCCTAGGCCACCCCCACCCACCTCTATACACCATCGTGCAAGAGTGAGGGCAGCCCCCTTCATCCCAGACCCCCACTTCTCACCCAGAAGGGAGAAGAGGGGTCTCGGACTTTGGGGAACGCACTGCTGGGTGGGTGATTTCAAGGTGCTCTCTCTGCTCGTCCTTCCCAGGGTAGCGCTGGGGCCTGCGTGGCAGTGCCCAGTGGGCACCCGCTTGGCCCAAGCTCCGCCTGAAAGGTCCAAACGGGCGGGCCCTGGAGGCTTGGCCAAGCATCCTCCGAGGCCACCGCCCCTCCCCGGGAGGAAGGCAGAAAATCTGCTGCCTCACCAGGCACCGGCGCCAGCTTGGGGGGGCACCCCTGAGGGAAGCAGCCCGCCTCAATCTCCTCCTACCCCTCCTCAGCCATGCACTTCAACCAAGTTTTGCAAACGGCATCTGCCAGGCGACCCCAGAGGGTGTAGCAGGGAGGAGCCGAGGAGTCCCTGATCTCCCAGACCCCAGGTTTGGAGATGGGGGCTGCATGGCCGCGCCCACCAGGCTGTGCCCTCCCGGCAACGCGTCCAGCCGTCTTGCTCTGCCCTTGGGAGGGGGGTCGGGCGGTCCCCCAACAGATGGACCAAAGCCCCGTCCGTGGGTGGGGACCCCGATGAGGCTGGTGATGCCTTCACCAGGGGGACTCGCAGCCCGGGAATCGCCCCCAACCCTGGCACCCCAGCAGCGCCCCCTCCTCTCCTGCAAGCGACGGGGAAGTTGGGGCGCACCCCAGCCAGCTCCCGCCCACGCCCACCGGCCGGCCTCGAACCCTCCCGCCCCTGCCCACGCCCCGACAATGCCTCCGGGCCGGCCGCCCCGCCGCCCCCCGCACCTCTCCGTCCTTTGTTGCCCGCGCGACCCCCGCCTCGGGCCCCTCCGGCGGCCCCTACCTTCGCCCCTCCAGCGTCAGGCTCAGCGTCGGGAGGCCCGGAGAGCCCCGGCCTCCTCCTCTCGGGCCCGGGCGCGCAGGGGGCGAGGATGCTGCGGCCCCTCCCTGAGCGGCGCTGCCCACGGCTGCACCCCCTCCTGGCGCCGGGGATCCCCGCAGTCGGCGCTCGGGGCCCGGGCCTCGCGCCCCGTCTCCGGGAGGGCGGGAGGCGCGCACCGAGGCCGCCGGGCAGCCGCCTGCGCGCCCCGCGGCCGAGCCGAGCCGAGCGCCCGCGGAGCCAGCGGAGCCAGCGGAGCCAGCGGCCGGGCTCCGGGAGGGAACAAAAGGGGCCGGCGCTGGGGCGGGCGCGCGAGGGCGGGGCCTGGGGCCAGTGGGGGCGGGTCAGGCGCGCGCGGGCGGCCTTGCGGTTCTCAGGCCGCGGCTCCGCGCGGAAAGCGGGCGGGCGGGCGGAAAACGCGGAACCGCCCCGTCCCCCTCACCCCCGTCCAGCCCCTTCCCTTCCCAGGCCGCAGCTGTCATTGGTGGAGCGTCGGGGATTCGCCCACACCCACCTCCGCGCTGGGCACCTGGTTCCGCTTGCATCGCGTTTGGTGAAACGCATCCTCCAGCCATGCCATGCTTGCAAAGATGTCTCGGGTCTTTGGGAGGGACCGCAGCTTGGGAAGGTGAGATGCTGTTGGCGCTGGGCAGAAAGGGATGAGAAGGGGAAGGTGCAGCTGGGGCGAAAACTTAAGGTCTGTGTCGGGGCCAGCGTGGGTCGGGAGCTGTGGCATAGGGTCTCCTGGTTATCAAGGATCTCATAGCCTGGGCTGTGGCTCACGCCTGTAATCCCAGCACTTGGAAAAGCCAAAGCGGGCAGATCGCTTGAGGCCAGGAGTTCGAGACCAGCCTGGGCAACATAGTGAGACTTCCATCTCTACAAAAAGTACAAAAATTAGCCGGGTGCACGCCTGTGGTCCCAGCTACTCGGGAGGCTAAGGTGGGAGTATCACTGGAGCCCAGGAGGTCGAGGCTGCAGTGAGCCGTGATGAAGCCACTGTCCTCCAGCGTGAGCAACAGATTAAGACTCTGTCTCAAAAAAACAAAAAACCGCTGGGCTTGGTGGCTCAGGCCTGTAATCCCGGCACTTTGGGAGGCCAAGGAAGGCGGATCACAAGGTCGGGAGACCAGTGTGGCCAACATGGTGAAGCCCCATCTCTACTAAAAATACAAAAAATTAGCTGGGCATGGTGGTGCATGTCTGTAGTCCCAGCTACTCAGGAAGCTGAGGCAGGAGAATCACATAAACCTGGGAGGTGGAGGTTGCAGTGAGCCAAGATCGTGCCACTGCACTCCAGCCTGGGCAACAGAGTGAGACTTCATCTCAAA
>NW_022437028.1:4707312-4720985 GCF_009761245.1 Sapajus apella
TTGCCTGAACCCAGGAGGCGGAGGTTGCGGTGAGCCGAGATCGCGCCGTTGCACTCCAGCCTGGGTAACGAGCGAAACTCCGTCTCAAAAAAAAAAATAATAATAAAAAAAATAAAGGATCTCATGGTGATTGGCTCCCAAGATACAAATGAACCCTCCCCAGGACAGGATGCATCTACTGCTATTTCAGAGGAGTTCAGACAGCTTCCAGGTCCCCTCCTGGGTGGAGAGACAGATGCCAAGTGACAGCTCAGGAACCAAGCAGTGACCAAACCCCAACACCCGTCCGTCCGTGACCAGGCTGCAGTGGGCTTCTGTGGCTTGGTCTCCCTCTGTCTCCCCATGATAGGCTAGCCTGGATGCCTTTGACCTTGCTGGCTGTTCTGCCACTCCTGCCCTGCCCACTTTCTCTGTTTGACAAATCATACTTCCCCTTCAAAGCAGAGCTTAAATGTCCCTGCTTTTCCCTTCAGTGCAGGGATGTGGGTGTTGGGGGAGGTTGTGGTCCGTATGGCGAGACCACTGTTCTGTGGCAGGGAGGTGCCACATATGATCTTGTTCTTATCCCCTAAGGGACCCAGTGCAGTTCTTAGCAGAGGGTAGACATCCAGTAATATTTGTTGAATGAATGAATGAACTTCGCAAGTCAGCATTACCACCCCTCAACTGTCTTGGTATCCATAATCTTTGAGAAATGAGTGAAGCTCTCTTTTTTTCCCCTTTTTTTGAGATGGAGTCTCGCTCTATTGCCAGGCTGGAGTGCAGTGGCTCAATCTCAGCTCACTGCAACCTCCGCCTCCCAGGAGTGAACCTTTTCTTAGAGAAGAGATCTCACTCTGTCACCCAGTCTGGAGTGCCATGGCGTGATCGTAGCTCACTGCAGCCTCAGACTCCCAGGCTCAAACGATCCTCCTGCCTTGACCTACAGAGTAGCTGGGACTACAGACATGCACCACCACGCCCAGCTAATTTTTGTACTTTTTATAGAGCTGGGGTCTCATTATGTTGTCCAGGCTGGTCTCAAACTCTTGGCTTCAGATGATCCTCCCACCTCGGCTTCCCGAAGTGCTGGGATTACAGCTATGAGCCACCATGCCTGGCCTGAACCTTTTGACCTCAGTTTCCCCATTTGTAAATTGGGGAGAGTGTTTCAATTCAGTTCAACAAACATGCGATGCTGTCATGATGGAGGCTGGGCATGGGGTCAGCCCTGAGGAGGTGCCCAGTTGATGTGGGGGAACCAGACTTGGAGGCCAAAAGGGGAAGAGGTTCAGAGTGAGCTCCAGGAAGACTGGGCTTCTGTGGGAGGTGTGAACCCAGGGGAGGGAGGGGACTCAGGGTGCAGCGGGCAGTGTTCAGGAAACAGGGAGCTAATTGTTCTTTCTTGGCTGGGATTCATGACCTGTATATTAACAGATATAACCTGGCCGGGCGCGGCAGCTCACACCTGTCATCCCAGCACTTCGGGAGGCTGAGGCTGGCGGATCACCTGAGGTCAAGAGTTTGAGACAAGCCTGACCAACATGGTGAATCCCCATCTCCACAGAAAATACAGAAATTGGCCGGGTGTGGTGGCACACACCTGTAATCCCAGCTACTCGGGAGGCTGAGGCTTGAGAATGGCTTGAACCCAGGAGGCAAAGGTTGCAGTGAGCTGAGATCACACTACTGCACTCCAGCCTGGGCAACAGAGCAAAACTCCACCTCAAAAAATGCAAAATAAATAAAATAGGCCGGGCGCAGTGGCTCACGCCTGTAATCCCAGCACTTTGGGAGGCTGAAGCGAGTGAATCATGGATCACAAGGTCAGGAATTCAAGACCAGCCTGGCCAACATGGTGAAACCCCGTCTCTACTAAAAATACAAAAATTAGGTGAGTGTGGTGGCACATGCCTGTAGTCCCAGCTACTCGGGAGGCTGAGGCAGGAGAATCGCTTGAACCCAGGAGGTGGCGGTTGTAGTGAGCTGAGATCACGCCACTGCACTCCAGCCCGGGTGACAGAGCAAGACTCTGTCTCAAAATAAATAAATAAAAATAAAATAGAGAGAGGCAGGGATTTGCCAAGGTGACACGGGTCCCGCTGGGATGTACCTGAGCCTACCTGCTCCTGCCCAGCAGATCTAGCCTCTCACGCCTGCCTCGAGAGGTTGGCAGGGCCCCCTAACTCCCACAGGCCCCCCTCCCTCACTGATGGCCCCCGGTATTATTCAGAGCAACAGCCTGCAGCCAACAGAGCTTACCTGACCACTGGTGGGCGGAGCTTCAAAAGGCAACTCACCTGAGAGGGATACCTTTTGTCCTTGCTCTAGGGGAGAGAAGACAGGCTTCTGGCTTGTTAAAGTTTGCATTTGGGTTTTTCTGCGACTTCCAGTAGCCGGACCTGATGCTGTCTGATGTGGGGGTTGGGGTCCTAGCCTTGGTCCCTGCCCTGGCATCAGACCCCAGTGATGGCTGGGGACACAGGTGGGGGGACACGGACGGGGCGGGGTTGCTGTCCCAGCTGACCTCTCACCCAGGCCTTTTGTCTCCACCGAAACTGCTGATTTGGTCATTTTCTCGCTGACAAAGGCTGTGACCAGCAGCCTCACAAGAGGAGTTTTCCTGGGAAGAGGGAGTTGGGAATAATTTTCAAGCCAGAGCAGAATTCTCTGCGGCTTGCCATGGGCCAGCCATGGGAGAGACGGGCTGCTTTGCACGTGGCCGTCTCTCTGGTATACTGTTTACCTGCTTGTTTATTATTTTACTTTTTGGAGGTAGAGACAGAGCCTTGCTCTGTTGCCCAGGCTGGTCTCAAACTCCTGTTCTCAAGTGATCCTCCCACCTCGGCCTCCCAAAGCGCTGGGATTACAGGCTCCAGGCACCACGCCTGGTCTGTTTTTATTTTATTTTTTATTTTTCATTTTAGAATCTGTGGGATAGCCACAGAAAGATATTTTTGCAGTGTCTGAACTGCTGTTTACAAGGAATTTTGTTATAATGTGGTGAAACACTTATATATGTACGTCCACCAGGAAAATACGCTTCATAAAACTGTGGGGACGGAGCTGGGCTCAGTGGCTCAAGCCTGTCATCCCAGCGAGTGGGAGGGCTGAGGTGGGAGGATCGCTTGAGCCCAGGAGTTGGAGGCTACAGTGAGCTATGATCGTGCCATTGCACTCCAGCCTGAGCAACAGCAAGATCCCATCTTTATTTTACTTTTTAAAAAAATTGTGGGCTAGGTATGGTGGCTCATGCCTGTAATCCCAACACTTTGGGAGGCCAAGACAGGAGGATTGCTTGAGCCCCCAAGTTTGAGACCAGCCTGGGCAACATGATGAAACCCTGTCTCTTCTAAAAACACAAAAAGTTAGCCAGGCATGATGGCAGGTGCCCGTAATCTCACCTACTCAGGAGGCTGACGCAGGAGAATCCCTTGAACCCCGGAGGCGGAGGTTGCCGTGAGCCTAGATCACACCACTGCACTCCAACCTCAGTGACAGAGTGAGACCTTGTCTTAAAAAAAACTGGTAACTGGCTGGGCCCAGTGGCTCACACCTGTAATCCCAGCACTTTGGGAGGCCAAGGCAGGCAGATCATGAGGTCAGGAGTTCTAGACCAGCCTGGCCAATGTGGTGAAACCTCATCTCTACTAAAAATAAAAAATTAGCAAGACGTGGTGACACACGCCTGTAATCCCAGCTACTTGGGAGGCTGAACAGGAGAACTGCTTGAACTGGGGAGGTGGAGGTTGCAGTGAGCCTAGATCCCACCACTGCGCTCCAGTCCAGAGCAGGACTTCCTCTCAAAAAAAAAAAAAAAAAGCTGGGCACGGTGTCCCACGCCTGTAATCCCAGCACTTTGGGAGGCTGAGGCAGGCAGATCACGAGGTCAAGAGATCGAGATCATCCTGGCCAACATGGTGAAACCCCGTCTCTACTAAAAATACAAAAATTAGCTGGGCATGGTGACGCATGCCTGTAGTCCCAGCTACTCGGGAGGCTGAGGCAGGAGAATCACTTGAACCTGGGAGGCGGAGGTTGCGGTGAGCCGAGGTTGCGCCATTGCACTCTAGCCTGGTGACACAGCGAGACTCCATCTCAAAAATAAAAAAATAAAAAATAACAAACCTGGTAACTGTGGTGGGCTTTGGGTGGGGGGAATCCGTGGGATTTCTCTTTCCTTTTCTGAATTTTCCTACAACAGCCATGTGCTTGCTGCTTTGGGAACTAATAAAAGAAACTTAAACCCAAACTGCTTCCGTTGAAATGAGTGGACATGGCTGTGGCCTTTCTGCCTAGCAGAGCAGAGGCTGCCCAGGGCAGCAGGTGACACAGGCTGGGAATGGTGTCACCATGGAGATACCAGCCAAGGCTATCACGCCGGTGGCCACGCCCTCACTTTTTTTTTTTTTTTTTTTTTTTTTTTTTTTTTTTTGAGACGGAGTTTCGCTCTTGTTACCCAGGCTGAAGTGCAATGGTGTGATCTCGGCTCACCGCAGCCTCCGCCTCCTGGGTTCAGGCAATTCTCCTGCCTCAGCCTCCTGAGTAGCTGGGACTACAGGCACGCGCCACCATGCCCAGAGTTTCACCATGTTGACCAGGATGGTCTTGATCTCTTGACCTTGTGATCCACCTGCCTCGGCCTCCCACAGTGCTGGGATTACAGGCTTGAGCCACCGCGCCCGGCCACACGCCCTCACTTTCAAAGGCGTGGACTTTGCCTACATCCCAGTTCTCCCCGCCTTGGTGTATATCGGTCTCGGAGGCAGCCCCGGCACCTCCCTCTGGCTTGGTACGGTAAAGCAAGGCTATAGTAGCTCTCTGCTGCCAGGTGGTGGGGGAGTTCCCCCAGTTGGGGCTTTCCAAGACGCTGGGGACTTTTTCTATGCAGCCTCCCCGGATTTCCCGAGGGAAGAGAACAAGGCCTCCCCTGCTGGGTGAAGGCAAGCTAGCATGGCTGAGGATTGTTACAAGAGAGACTTACGCTTAAAACGCTGCCTGGCTTGTGGTGACAAATGAAGACCACCCCAAAGAGAACAAGCAAAGCCAGCTCATCCAGACCTTGTTATTGCAGGGGAAGCGGGCCAGCAAAAGCCAGCAAACGTTTTGAAGAGGTTTGTTCATTCATGTTTTGATGCAGGGTCTTGCTATGTTGCCCAGGCTGGTCTTGAACTCCTGGGCTAAAGCAATCCTCTATGCCTCAGCCTCCCAAGTAGCTGGGATTACAGGCACACACTAGCACTCCTCACTTATGGAAAATTTTAAAAATAAATTTATTTTATTTTATTTTATATTTTTGAGACGAAGTCTTGCTCTGTCACCCAGGGTGGAGTACAGTGGCGTGATCTTGGCTCACTGAAACCTCTACCTCCTGGGTTCAAGTGATTCTCCTGCCTCAGCCTGTGGAGTAGCTGGGACTACAGGCACTCACCACCGTGCCTGGCTAATTTTTGTGTTTTTAGTAGAGACAGGATTTCTCCATGTTGGTCAGGCTGGTCTCGAACTCCTGACCTCAAGTGATCCACCCACCTTGGCCTCCCAAAGTCCTGGAGTTACAGGTGTGAGCCACCGAGCAGGACCCAGAGTCAGTTTTTTTTTTTTAGAAAGGGCCTCGGCACAGTGGCTCACGCCTGTAATCCCAGCACTTTGGGCGGCTGAGGCAGGTGGATCACAAGGTCAAGAGATTGAGACCATCCTGGCCAACATGGTGAAACTCCGTCTCTACTAAAAATACAAAAACTAGCTGGGTGTGGTGGTGCGCCCCTGTAGTCCCAGCTACTCGGGAGGCTGAGGCAGGAGAATCGCTTGAACCCCAGATGCACAGGTTGCAGTGAGCCAAGATTGCACCACTGCACTCCAGCCTGGTGACAGGATAGAGACCTAGGTTGTACAGGCTGCTCTCAGCCTCCTCCTCTCAAGCAATCCTCCTACCTCAGCCTCCCAAAGCACTGGGGTTACAGGCATGAGCCACTGTGCCCTGTCAAGTCAGTGTTTTAATCACTGCACACCCTCCCTGC
Source organism: Sapajus apella (assembly GCF_009761245.1). Lineage (NCBI taxonomy): Eukaryota > Metazoa > Chordata > Mammalia > Primates > Cebidae > Sapajus > Sapajus apella. The sequence goes on from NW_022437028.1 coordinate 4,713,309, forward strand.
CTGTCAGATGAAGCAGCGGCTGTGACCAAGCATTGGTGGGACACCAGGGACGCCGCCCTGTGGCTCATGTCTGCAGCAGAAGCCAGAGGCTGAGGCCTGATGCTGGGGGGGGGGGGGAGGGGGGGGGGGTCTCCCCGCTGGGTAACCTCTGAACTGGCTTTTCCAAACAAGGACCTTGGGAGTGGGAGAACGTGGAAGGAAGAGCCCACCCCTCTGTGGCATACAGCACCAACACTCACCGAGTCACAGGGACTTTGTAGAGACAAGGGTCTTTTTTTTTTTTTTTTTTTTTTTGAGACGGAGTCTCGCTCTGTCACCCAGGCTGGAGTGCAGTGGCACGATCTCCGCTCACTGCAACCTCCGCCTCCCGGGTTCAAGCAACTCTCCTGCCTCAGCCTAACAAGTAGCTGGGATTACAGAAGCGCACCACCACACCTGGCTAGTTTTTTTTGGGCGGGGAGTGATGGAGTTTTGCTCTTGCTCTTGTTGCCCAGGCTGGAGTGCAATGGTGTGATCTCAGCTCATGGCAACTTCCACCTCCCAGGTTCAAGCGATTCTCCTGCTTCCGCCTCCTGAGTAGCTGGGATTACAGGCAGACATGCGCCACCATGCCCAGATAATTTTGTATATTTTTTAGTAGAGACGGGGTTGGTCAGGCTGGCCTTGAACTCCCGACCTCAGGTGATCTGCTTGCCTTAGCCTCCCAGAGTGCTGGGATTACAGGCATGAGCCACCATGCCCAGCCTTTTGCCATGTTGGCCAGACTGGTCTCAAACTCCTGACCTCAGGTGACCCACCTGCCTCAGCCTCCCAAAGTGCTAGGATTATAGGCGTGAGCCACGGCGCCTGGCCAGGGGGGCTTTAAGAACTTTGCATGCTGCTGGCTGCTCCCTGCTGGGATGGACATCACTGCTCCCCAAAGCCTTAGGTTCTCATGGCCTCCACTCATCCTGGGGTCACTTCCTCCCTGAGTTCCAGGCTGGGTCACACAGTCCCAGGTTCCTCCTGCCAGGGGAAGCCTCTAGAAGTTGCTGGCTAAGGGCACCCCTGCAGTTCGTCAGTTTCCAGCCTCCAGACCGTCCTCCACAGCTGCTATTCCTCACTCAGCCCAGCAGTCCGAGTCTCATGGTTACACATCTGTGCAGTTATGTCACCCTGCTGAGGCGGTGACACGCCCTGAAGCTTGTTTATTCTGAATTTCCAGGAGCCATCTGCCCAGGGACACTGCCCTGGACCGGACTGGGCTCTTTCTCCCCTGAGTCCTGCAGAGCTACCCCCAGGCCTCCTCTGTAAGGCCAGTTTCTTTCCCAGGCCAGATCTAAGGGGGCATCTCCTCTAGGTCCTTTTGCGCCTTTCCAATACTTTTGTTGTTGTTGAGATGGAATTTCGCTCTTGTTGCCCAGGCTGGAGTACAGTGGTTCAATCTTGACTCACTGCAACCTCGACCTCCTGGGTTCAGGTGATCCTCCCACCTCAGCCTCCTGAGTAGCTGGGATTACAGGTGTGCATCACCACGCCCAGCTCATTTTTGTATTTTTAGTAGAGATGGGGTTTCACCATGTTGGCCAGGCTGGTCTCGAACTACTGACCTCAAGTGATCCACCTGCCTCGGCCTCTGAAAGTGCTGGGATTATAGTTGTGAGCCGTTACGCCTTGCCTGGGCCACAAACATTTAATTCTTTATGTGTGGAGGCTTAAGCTTCCTGGAGGAGGTTATAGCCTAGGTGTGCCTTGAAGGAGGGACGTGGCAGACAGAGGGTGACAGAGGGAAGAACCTTGAAGAGCTCAAATGGCCAGGGAGTGGGGACTGTGATGAGAGCAGAGGAGACGCAGGACTCAGTCAGGGAGGGCCTTCTATGGCTGGGCTGTAAAACTGGCTTTTTCCTAAGGGCAATGGGGAGCCCTGGAGGGTTCTAGGCAGGGGAGAGATGCATTTTACACCTGAAGCCTGGTTCCCTAGGCCATGAGGGGACTGCATGGCCACAGATAGGAGGAGATGGCCTGGACCTTGGAGTAAGCTGAGGAGAAGCAAGTCCTTGATTACGGGCTCCTCACACCCCGGGCTTCCGTCTCCTCCCAGCAACAGGTGGGACCTCAGCCCCTGACGCCTCCGACGCTGAGGCGAGGGTTTTGCTGCCTGCAGTTGAGGTACCAGACGGACCTCAGCTGTCTGGATCAGAAAGCTCCCAGGGTCCTGGCAGGGGGTAATTGGCCAAGCCTCACAGGGCCAGGGACAATGACACGCTTGTCTTTCCAAGCCTGCTGTCCCCCTGTGAAAACCAACATTCTTTTGTGTCCTCAAAGATATATTAGGCCAGGCGCGGTGGCTCACACCTGTAATCCCAGCACTTTGGGAGGCCAAGGTGGGCGGATCACCTGAGGTCAGGGGTTTGAGACCAGCCTGGCCAACATGCCGAAACCTCGTCTCTACTAAAAATACGAAAATTACCCAGGCGAAGTGGTGGGTGCCTGTAATCCCAGCTACTCGGGAGGCTGAGGCAGGAGAATCGCTTGAGGCTGCAGTGAGCCAAGATCACGCCATTATACTCCAGCCTGGGCGACAAGAGCAAAACTCCATCTCAAAAAACAAAAAAGAAGGGAGTCTCATGTCAGATAGTGCAGGGGAGTGGGACTGTTTCTGACAAAGCATTTCACACTCATGTTTTCATGTTGACTGGGGAAGAAAAAGAAAACCCCATAATCTTAGTCCAGAGTGGTCAGCTCTGATAAAAGATTTAGCAAGGGCCAGGCTCAGTGGCTCATACCTGTAATCGCAGCAGTTTGGGAGGCTGAGGCAGGAGGATCGCTTGAGCCCAGAAGTTCGAGACCAGCCTGGGCAACACAGCAAGACCCCCATGTCTACTAAAAAATAAGAAAATTAGCCGGGTGTGGTGGTGCCCACCAGCAGTCCCAGCTACTCGGGAGGCTGAGGCAGGAGGATTGCTTGAGCCAGGAGGTTGAGGCTGCAGTAAGCCATGATTGTGCCCCTATACTTCGGTCTGGGTGACAGAGCAAGACCTCGCCTCAGCCTCCCGAGTAGCTGGGACTGCTGGTAGATTGAACAAGGAAGAGAGGACGAGGTGGCCAAAAATAATTTTTTATGTCTTCAGCAGGAGGCAGGAGGGTGCCTGTGAATGTCATCAGTGAGTTGGCACCTGTCCCCCTCCACCCTGGGGCTGAAGGCAGCTTCTGCATAAACCCTCCTGAGGCCTGCAGGCCTGCTCCGTGACTCAGTTTCCCCATCATGTGCTGCTGCTGCTTTTTCTCTTTCGTTAAGGCTCCCCCTCCACCCTCCCTGCAGGGTCACTGGGCTGGTGCTCAGAGCAGGGAGGAACACCAACGTGTGGCCTCGGACCTCAGAGCCCTTTCTGCTGGCTCACTGACCTGCTTGCAGCAACTCTGGACTCACAGCCAACGCTGCAAACTAAGGTTCCCGGAGTAATTCTTTTTTTTTTTTTTTTTTGAGATGGAGTCTTGCTCTGTCACCCAGGCTGGGCTGGAGTGCAGTGATGAGATCTCGGCTCACTGCAACCTCCACCTCCCAGGTTCAAGTGATTCTCCTGAGTAGCGGGGATTACACGCACCTGCCACCACGCTCGGCTAATTTTTTGCTTTATTTTTTAGATAGAGTCTTGCTCTGTTGCCCAGGCTGGAGTGCAATGGCACGGTTTTGGCTCACTGCAATCTCCGCCTCCCAGGTTCAAGCGAGTCTCCAGCCTCAGCCTCCTGAGTAGCTGGGATTACAGGTGCATACCACCACACCTGGCTAATTTTTGCATTTTAGTAGAGACAGGGTTTCACCATGTTGGCCAGGATGGTCTTGATCTCTTGGCCTTGTGATCCACCCACCTTGGCCTCCCAAAGTGCTGGGATTATAGGTGTGAACCACTGTCCCCCACCGGTTTGTTTGTTTGAGAGGAAGTCTCACTCTGTTGCCCAGGCTGGAATACAGTGTCACAATCTTGGCTCACTGCAACCTCGGCCTCCTGGGTTCAAGTGATTCTCCTGCCTCAGCCTCCCAAGTAGATGGGATTACCGGCACACACCACCATGCCTGGCTAATTTTTGTATTTTTAGTAGAGACGGGCTTCACCATATTGGCCAGATTGTTCTTAAACTCCTGACCTCAGGTGATCTGCCCACCTCAGCCTCCCAAAGTGCTGGGATTATAGGTTTAGCCACTGTGCCCAGCCTTGTAATCCCAGCACTTTGGGAGGCCGAACTGGGAGGACTGCTTGATGCCAGGAGTTTGAAACCACCCTGGGTAACATAATGAGACCTGGTTTCTACAAAAATACAAAAATTAGCCAGGCATGGTGGTGTGTGCCTGTAGTCCCAGACACCCAGCAGGCTGAGGCCAGAGGCGTGCTTGAGCCCAGGAGTTCAAGGCTGCAGTGAACTATGATTGTACCACTGCAACAGAGGGAGATCCTATCTCAAAAAAGACAAGACGAGAGAGAAAGAGAGAGAGAGAGAGAGAGACAGAAAGATTGTTACCTATGATCCATAAAGAAAAAAAGAAAGAAAGAGCTGGGCGAGGTGGCTCACCTCCGTAATCCCAGCACTTTGGGAGGCCGAGGTGGATGGATCACGAGGTCAAGAGATCAAGACCATCCTGGCCAAGATGGTGAAACCCCGTCTCTATTAAAAATACAAAAATTAGCTGGGTGTGGTGGCACACACCTGTAATCCCAGCTACTCAGGAGGCTGAGGCAGGAAAATCGCTTGAGCACAAGGAGGCAGAGGTTGCAGTGAGCCGAGATGGTGCCACTGCACTCCAGCCTGGTGACAGAGCACAACTCTGTCTAAAAAGGAAGGAAGGGAGGGAGGGAGGGAGGGAGAGAGGAAGAAAGAAAGGAAGGAAGGAGGGAAGGGAGAGAATAAGAAATGGCGAGGAAACCCCAGGAATTTGCATGCACAGAGGTAGGCCCTATGAGGACACGGCAAGAAGGCGGCTGCCTACAGGCGGAGGAGAGAGGCCTCAGGAGCAACCAACCCCACCAACACCTTGACCTTGGACCCCCAAGCCTCCAGAACTGTGAGAAAATAACTTTCTGTTGTTTGAGCCACTCGGCCTGCGGTATTTTACCATGGCAGCCCAAGCTGACTCATGCACCAGGAATTTCCACGGGACTGTGTCACACTTGCAAACGTCATCTGTGACTGTCCTGGTGGGAGGACAGCAGATGTGGGGACCGGGCTCTGCAGCCTTCCCAAATGCAGCTTCCTGCGATTTCCTCCTTCCACAGTGGCAGCCAAATGAGTCAGTGATTTGCAAACACAGAGCTAAAGGAAGATATGGAGAGGAGGAGGTGCCCCGGGGAGAGTGAAGGGCATCTGAGCCCCGCCCTGACCTTTCCCAGGCCCCTGAAGCCCACCTAGCTGACCACAGGGACCACGGAAATTCACTAGAGCAATGTAAACATTAGCCAGGTGCAGTGGCACACGCGGTAATCCCAGCTACTTGGGAGGCTCAGGCACAAGAATCACTTGAACCCAGGAGGCGGAGGTTGAAGTGAGCCAAGATCGCACCACTGCACTCCAGGGGGATAGGGAAAGACCCTGTCTAGAAAATAAATAAAAAGAGAGAGAGAGAGAGAAAAGAAATCCACCAGGGATCCAGGATGGAAAATGAATTCAGCCAAACGATATTTTCTTTCTTTTTTTTTTTGGTTAGACATGGGATCTTGCTTTGCTGCACAGGCTGGCGTGCAGTGATACAATCATAGCTCACTGCAGTCTGGAACTTCTGGGCTCAAGTGATCCTCCCACCTCAGCCTCCCAGGTAGCTGGGACTAAAGGCGTGGACCACTATGCCTGGCTAATTTTTAAAATTGTTTTGTAGAGACGAGACCTTGCTATGTTGCCCAGGCTGGTCTTGAACTCCTGGGCTCAAACGGTGCTCCCACATCAGTCTCCCAAAGTGTTAGTATTACAGGCATGAGCCACTGCAACTCGCCAGATGTTTACTTCTTTTCAGTGGCTTGGTTTGGGTGATAGCCTTTTTTCTTTTTTTTTTTTTTTTTGAGACGGAGTCTCACTCTGTTGCCCAGGCTGGAGTATAGTGGCGTGATCTCAGCTCACTGCAACCTCCGCCTCCCAGGTTCAAGCAATTCTCTTGCCTCAGCCTCTTGAGTAGCTGGGATTACAGGCTCCCGCCACCACACCTGGCTAATTTTTTCGGATTTTTAGTAGAGATGGGGTTTCACCATGTTGGCCAGGCTGGTCTCGAACTCCTGACTTCAAGTGATCCACCTGCCTCAGCTACAGTCTTAAACTAGGAGCTGAGTCATTCTGATATGGGGCAAAGTGGGGTGCAATGTCTTTTTTTATGACTCAGTTTCCTGTATGTCAAGTCTATACACGCATACATTTATTGAATGTAGATTCTCATTTGAATTCCTCTGGGGACGGCTGTCGAGTGAAAACACAAACCCACGCACTCTGGGAACCCCTGCTCCCCGAGCGCACGCACGTGCAGGCTGCAAAGGAACAGTCACATGTGAAACACGTGGATGGCTCCAGCCCTGGGATCAGACACCCTGGAGGAAGTCAGAGGGGCTGCCATAAATCAAGCATTTTACCTGCCAAGACTTCAGGATAATAAACACCCATGTGAAGGACACCTGGCTTAAGAAATAGAACTTTCCCGGTACCTTAGAATCCCTGATTTCCCCTCTCCATTACCACACCTCCCTAAACATATCCGCTTTGCTGAGTTTTGGTTTTCTTCTCTTTTCTTTCTTTTTTATTTTCATTTTTATTTATTTATTTTTTTGAGACAGCGTCTTGCTCTGTCACCCAGGCTGGAGTACAGTGGCATGATCTTGGCTCACTGCAACCTCCACCTCCTGGGCTCAAGCAATTCTCCTGCCTCAGCCTCCGGAGTAGCTGGGATTACAGGTGTGTGCCATGACACCCGGCTAATTTTTGTGTTTTTAGTACAGGCAGGGTTTCACCATGTTGGACTGGATGGTCTCGAACTCCTGGCCTCAGGTGATCTGCCCCCCTCGGCCTCCCAAAGTGGTGGGATTACAGGCGTGAGCCACCATGCCTCTTTCTTTCTTTTTTAGAGACAGAGTCTCCCTCTGTTGCCCAGGCTGGAGTGCAATGGTGTGATCACAGCTTACAATAGTCTTAACCTACTGGTCTCAAGCCGTCCTCCCGCCTCAGCCTCTCAAATAGCTGGGACTATAGGAGTGTGCTACCATGCCCAATTAATGCTTAATTTTTTTGCAGGGACGCTATATTGGTCAGGTTGGTCTTGAGCTCCTGGCCTCAAGCAGTTCTCCTGCCTCGGTCTCCCAAGTAGCTGGGACTATAGGCATGAGCTACCGTGGCCAGCTGCTGCTTTTTTTTTTTTTTTTTGAGACAGAGTTTCACTCTTGTCACTCAGACTGGAGTACAATGGTGCAATCTAGGCTCACTGCAACCTCCGCCTCCTGGGTTCAAGCGATTCTCCTGCCTCAGCCTCCCGAGTAGCTGGGATTACAGGCACCTGCAATGACACCCGGCTAATTTTTGTATTTTTAGTACAGACAGGGTTTCACCATGTTGGCCAAGCTGGTCTTGAACCCCTAACCTCAGGTGATCCACCACCTCAGCCTCCCAAAGTGCTGGGATTACAGGCTTGAACCACTGTGCCAGGCCAGCTTTTTTTTTTTTTTTTTTTTTTAA
>NW_022437028.1:4730985-4748440 GCF_009761245.1 Sapajus apella
AAAAAAAAAAAAAAAAAAAAGTAGAGCAGGAGCTTCTGAAATCATGAGCCTTAACCACTTTAAAACATCACCTTGTGAGGAAGATGTCTTTTAAAAGGTACATCTCAGCTGGGTGCCATGGCTCACACCTGTAATCCCAGCACCTTGGGAGGCTGAGGCGGGGAGAACACTTAGGTCAGGAGTTTGAGACCAGCCTGGCCAACGCGGTGAAACCCCATCTCTACTAAAAAGACAAAAATTAGCCGGGCGCTGTGGCTCACGCCTGTAATCCCAGCTCTTAGGGAGGCAGAGGCGGGAGGATAGCTTAAGCCCAGGAGTTCGAGACCTGCCTGGGCAATATAGCGAGACCCCGTTCTCCACAAAAAGGAAAAAAAAAAAAAACAAAAAGACAAAAATTAGGTGGGCGTGGTGGCACATGCCTATAATCCCAGCTGCTGGGGAGGCTGAGGCAGAGATTGCAGTGAGCTGAGATGGCACCACTGCACTCCAGCCTGGGTGACAGAGTGAGATGGCATCTCAGTAAGTAAATAAATAAATAAATCATGAAACAAAAAAATAAAAAAAAAAAAATGAAGATGCATCTTTGAGTCACGGGTAGACATCTTCTCCTGCCCCTAAAAACGGAGCTGTCCAGGGGGATAAGGGATTGTGAGGGGTGTAAAAACGTAAAAGACAGTGGCTCATGCCTGTAATCCCAGCACTTTGGGAGGCCGAGGCAGGTGGATCATGAGGTCAGGAGTTCAAGATCAGCCTGACCAACACAATGAAACCCCGTCTCTACTAAAAATACAAAAATTAGCTGGGCATGGTGGCGAGCACCTATAAACCCAGCTGCTTGGGAGGCTGAGGCAGGAGAATCGCTTGAACCCAGGAGGTGGAGGTTTCAGTGAGCTGAGATTGCACCACTGCACTCCAGCCTGCGTGACAGAGCGAGACTGCCTCAAAACAACGACAAAACCAAAAAACGTAAAAGACGCGTTCTCTTTGGACACGTTTGCTCGTCCCTGATCAAATGTTTCCAAAGAGGATATGTCTATTATGTTGCTTCCTGTGAAGGCCTAGCCCCAAGGTCATACCTAGGGGTGCCTGGGCCCTGCAGACACGGTGACTTTTCCCTCCCTGTGCCCTCTAGCTCCTGCCCAGCAGTGGGGCACAGACACCCACATCCCTGCCAGGATGCTCCGCCCAGGGACTTCTCCTCTAACACATTTTTCCGTCTCCCCCGTGATGAGCCCAGACCGTCCTCCATCAGGCCAGTCCCTTGCAGGCCCACTGTGCATGAGTCCTGTCCCAGCTCTAGAGCCAGGGCTGCCCTTTCAAATGGCTGCCTTCTCTTGGATGCCTGTGGAGACAGCCCGGTCAGAGGACACCCTGTGACCTAGTTAATCGTAGCGCAGGAGAAAGCCTGCACACACTCAGCGACACACACCAGATGCAGAGAGATCCAGGCAGAGGCGGAGACAGCCGTGGAGGGAGGGTCTCAGGTGGTGGGCATGCTTGCCTCCTCTGTGGATAGCGTGGCCTTAACCCTGGCCCACCAAGGAGTCCAGGAAGCTCCCAGCGAGGCCAAGATGACCTCAGAGAGGTAGACGGGAGAGCAGCTGGCTGGATACAGTGAGGGGCACCGGCTCTGGGTTAGACCACCCAGGATCCGCCTCCTGCCCACCAAGTCACTCTGGGTGCCTCAGTTCCCACACCTGTAATTCGATAATAACAACCTCAAGTGGGGATTGCAAGGACTCAACATCAACCCCTTCTACCCAGGACAACTGCTAGTTCCTAAGCCTCAGCGGGGCCTGAAGACTGTCACCAGCTGCAGACTCATTAAGGGGACACCGGGGACAGCTGGCAGAGAGGCAGCTGCCAGAGGTGGGGAGCCGGGAGGCGGAGGGCCAACTCTCTGTAGTTGGCACTCAGTTTTCTCATTGGTAATGACATTATCGAAGCATTTGAATAGCACTTGAACAGAATTACCTCCTGTGTGTGGCTGGCAGCAGTGTGCCCTTCAGAATATAATGTGGCAACACCCCTGGGGAATGTGTGGTTTCTGCTGCGCTCTCGGATGACTTCTGTGCACTGAAAACTTTACTGAAAATGATTACTTAAATTTTTGTTTAACTTATGAAAGTTACAAATTTAGGGCTCACTCCTGTCATCCCAGCACTTTGGGAGGCTGAGGTGAGTGGATCACTTGAGGTTGGGAGTTCAAGACCGGCCTGACCAACATTGAAAAACCCCATTTCTACTAAAAATACAAAATTAGCTGGGCATGGTGGCTATGCCTGTAGTCCCAGCTACTCTGAGGCAGGAGATAGCTTGAATCCGGGAGGCAGAGGTTGCGGTGAGCTGAGATCGTGCCACTGCACGCCAGCCTGGGCAACAAGAGCAAAACTGCATCTCAAAAAAAAAAAACAAAAAAAGGGCCAGGCGCGGTGGCTCACGCCTGTAATCCCAGCACTATGGGAGGCCGAGGCGGGTGGATCACGAGGTCAAGAGATTGAGACCATCATGGTCAACATGGTGAAACCCCGTCTCTACTAAAAATACAAAAAATCAGCTGGGCATGGTGGTGCGTGCCTGTAGTCCCAGCTACTCGGGAGGCTGAGGCAGGAGAATTGCCTGAACCCAGGAGGCGGAGGTTGCGGTGAGCCGAGATTGCGCCATTGCACTCCAGCCTGGGTAATATGAGTGAAACTCCGTCTCAAAAAAAAAAAAAAAAAGGGCGGGCGCAGTGGCTCACGTCTGTAATCCCAGCACTTTGGGAGGCTGAGGTGGGCGATCATTTGAGGTCAGGAGTTCGAGAACATCCTGGCCAATATGACAAAACCCTGTCTCTGCTAAAAATACAAAAATGAACCAGGCGTGGTGGTGCATGACTATAATCCCAGTTACTTGGGAGGCGGAGGCAGGGGAATCACTTGAACGTGGGAGGCAGAGGTTGCAGCGAGCCAAGATCGAGACACTGCACTGCAGCTTGGGTGACAAAGAGAGGCTGTTTTTTTTTAAAAAATATATATTTTTAAATCAACATCTGCCAAGTGCCAGGCAGTATTTAGGGCACTGAAAACAGCAGTGACTACGATGGAGAAAATCCTTGCCATTACGGAATTTATATTCTAATAGGGCACGTGCACACACACACATTTATTGGCTAGAGTTGTGTGTTAGGGATAAAGTCAAGGTAGGCAGGAGGAAAGCGATTGGTGGGAGGATAGGGAGCAGGGACGCCCCAAAGAGAACACGACATAGATTAGGGGTCCCCAAGAACCCCTGCGCCACAGACTGGTATCAGTCTGTGTCCTGCTGGGAACCGGGCCGCGGGGCAGGAGGGGGGTGAGCCAGCCAAGCTTCACCTGTATTTATAGCCACGCCCCTTCGCTTACATCACCACCTGAGCTCCGCCTCCTGTCCATTAGTGGCAGCCCTAGATTCTCATAGGAGCACAAACCCTACTGTGAACTGAGCATGCGTGGGATGTAGCTTGTCTGCTCCTTATGAGAATCTAACGCCTGATGATCTGTCACTGTCTGCCATCACCCCCAGATGGGACTGTCTAGTTGCAGGAAAACAAGCTCAGGGCTCCCGCTGATTCTACATGATGGTGAGTTGTAGAATTATTTCAATATATATTACAATGTCATAACAAAGAAATAAAGTGCACAATGAATGCAATGCACCTGACTCATCCTGAAATCATCCTGACCCCTGGTGCGTAAAAACATTGTCTTCCACAAAACTGGTCCCTGGTGCCAAAAAGGTTGGGGACTGCTGATAGATGACACTGAATGAGACCTGAGTGAGGCAATGGAGAAGCCTCACACATGGACATCTGAGGGAAGAGCACTGTCGGCTGAGGGAACAGCATATACAAAGCCCCTGAGTGAGGGGATGTGCTTGGCACTTTTCATTTAGAGCAAGGAGGCCCATGTATCTGGAATCGACTGTGGGAGGCTGAGGGGTGGTAGGAAAGGAGGCCGGGGAGACAGCCATGTGGAGGCCAGACATGGGAGGCCTTGGGCTTTTATTCTGCGATAACCCTGATTATCTTTTTTTTTTTTTTTTGAGATGAAGTTTCACTCTTGTTGCCCAGGCTGGAGTGCAATGGCACGATCTCAGCTCACCACAATCTCCACAATCCCGATTATCTTTTTAAGGATTTGTCTGGACACATTCTCCTTCTAATGACTGTCATTAAGTTGAAGATGCCCGTTAGTCACCTGTGATTCCAGCACTTTGGGAGGCTGAGGTGGGAGGCTTGCTTGAGGCCAGGAGTTGGAGACCAGTCTGTGCAACATAGTGAGACTCTGTCTCTACAAAAAATTACAAAATTAGTCAAGCGTGGTGATGTGCACCTGTAGTTTCAGCTAGTTGGGAGGCTGGAGTGGAAGAATCACTCGAGCCCAGGAGTTTGAGGCTGCAGTGAGCTGTGATTGCACCACTGCACTCCAGACTGGGCAAAAGAACGAGACTCCATCTTTAAAAAAAAAAAATAAGTCGGGGAGAGCTGGGCACTGTGTCTCACACCTGTAATCCCAGCACTTTGGGAAGCTGGTGGCTGACTTGAGGTCAGAAGCTCAAGACCAACCTGGCCAACATCGTGAAACCCCATCTCTACTAAAAATAATAATTAGCCAGGTGTGGTGGTGCACACCCGTAATCCCAGCTACTCAGGAGGCTGAGGTGGGAGAATCGCTTGAACCTGGGAGGCGGAGGTTGCAGTGAGCAGAGATCGCGGCCACTGCATTCCAGCCTGGGTGACAGAGCAAGACTCCATCTCAAAAAATAGGAAATTAAAATTAAAAATAAAAAGAATAAGAGATTAAAAGATCAGAAAGCAAAGCCCAGTACGTCCACATACATGTCCGCCACACCCAGCCTTTGGCCACCAGAATGATCTAAAACCCAAATTGGGTCACGTCGCTTTGCCCCACCTCCTCCGGGGCCTCTCGCCACTCCTAATTGGCCTTCACGGCCCTGCACGATCTGGCCCCTGCAGGCTCCATCTCTCTCCCACTCCCACCCCCACCTATCCCAGGCTGATCAGGCCACAGCATGCTCCAGCTCTGCTGTCATTCATCCCTCCATCCCTTCAGGAAATGTGGGGCCTCTCTCTGGGCCACTGCCACAGTGAGGATCCAATGGGAAGAAGACAGAGAAAGTTCCTTTTCTCAAAGAATTGTCATTCTAGGGGAGAAACAATATACAAGGCAACAAATCCAGCTAAATATAGATTGTAGGTAAGAACAATAATAAATAGGGACTGGGCGCAGTGGCTCACACCTGTAATCCCAGCACTTTGGGAGGCCGAGGCAGGATTGCTGGAGCCCAGGAGTTCAAAACCAGCTTGGGCAGCAGAGTGAGACCCTGTCTCTATAAAAAATAAACAGATTGGCCCGACATGGTGGCATGTGCCTACAGTCTCAGTTACTTGGGAGGCTGAGGTGGGAGGATCACTTGAGCCCAGCAGTTCCAGACACCTGGGCAACAGAGTAAGACCCTGTCTCTACAAAAGACAAACAGATTAGCTAGGCATGGTGGCATGTGCCTGTAGTCTCAGCGAGTCAGAAGGCCGAGATGGGAGGATCACTTGAGCCCAGGTCAAGGCTGCAGTGAGCGATGATCACACCACTGCACTCCAGCCTGGGCAACACAAAGAGACCAACTCAAAAAAAAAAAAAAAAGAGGGAGAAAGAAAGAAATAAACATGGTGTTAGGGTAGGGAGCAATGGGAGGCAGATCAAGGTATTAGGTGGCCCTTCCAGGGAAAGCCAAGAGGCGTTCAAATCTCAGATTGGGAGTTCACATCTCAGGCCAAATGCCCCTCCCCATCAAAGCCCTTCCTGACCTCCCAGGCAAGGTGTTAGCCTAGTGCCGATATCCTAACAATCCAACCAGTTCCTTTTCTGACGCCAATCATAATGACGTTGAAATAAACGTAAGATTGGCTGCTTGCTGTCAGTTTCCTTCCTACAGGAGAAGCTCCTGTGCCCCTCGCAGTGGCTCTAGACACTCAGTCAATATTTGTTAAAGGCAAAAAACGTGCTGATTACATGATTTCTAACCAGCTTCCGAATGCCATACATCTAATCAGAGCAATACCCCGGGGACAAATTTTACACAGATGAGAAATCCTTATACTCTAGCTATATCTAGGAAATGTTTTTTCGGTACACACTGTGCCTCCCAATATTGAAAATGCAAACAAAGTGTTCGCTTCGGCAGTGCACAGACTAAAACTGGAACGATCCAGAGAAGATGAGCAGGGCCCCTAATTTTAAAAATGCTAACAACAATGTTAGAAAAACTAAAAATGGGATGGAACACCGCAGTGCCTGAGAGGAAACAATTATTAAAATGATAGCATCACCATTCAAAAACAAAAAGTAGCTGGGGGCGGTGGCTCATGCCTGTAATCCCAGCACTATGGGAGGCGGAGGTGGGTGGACCACTTTGAGACCAGGAGTTTGAGACCAGCCTGGCCAACATGGTGAAAACCCGTTTCTACTAAAAATACAAAAATTAGGCGTGCGCCTGTAGTCCCAGCTACTCCGGAGGCCGAGGCAGGAAAATCACTTGTACCCAGGAGGCAGAGGTTGCAGTGAGCCAAGATCGTGCCACTGCACTCCAGCCTGGGTGACAGAGTGAGACTTCATCTCAATAAATAATAAAAGCAAAAATAAAAATTACAAAGAAATCCACTTGAAAACAAACAATAAATTTTCTTTTTTTAAAGAGATGGGGTCTTGCTACATTGCCCAGGCTGGGCTCAACCTCCCGGCCTCAAGCGATCCTCCTGCCTGGGCCTTATAAAGTGCTGAAATTACAGGTGTGAGCCACCAAGCCCAGCCTAAGATAATGCATTTTAAAAATTCAATGTAAACAAGACAAACAGCATCAAGTATGAATGACATTCTGGGCCAATGGAAGCTGGAATGGGCAGGGGGAAAACAGGGCTATCTTAAGTCCTGATCTTGGTACGCCAGCAGCTTTTCAGCCTCACTTCCCGCGACATCACTCAGGAAGTGAGCTAACGGTGAAAGTCAAGGTGTCACTCAAACCTGACCTCTCTGACAATTTGATTGGAAGTCTCTGGATCTGGGGAAAGAGGATTTTGGTTTCAATTTTATTTCCTTTCTACATTCTTCCTCTTTGTGTATAACTACCTTGCCCTCGTGTGATGACCGTCTGGGAGCTTGGCCTCGGTATATATTTAATTTCCTGGGATTTCAAGGATTTGCTAGGAGGAATTCTCTGTGGCTAGTCTTTGCCCTTTCACAAGAGCCTGTGGTTTCCCCAGCAGTCCCTGATTCCCCAACATTGGGGCTGTTTGGTCCCAGGGGAGTGGTTGGAGTTTTTAAGCTCTGAGCTCTGTTTGGGCCCAAGTCCAAAGGGTCACAAAAGGCTCGGTCTAAAAAAAAGAAAAATGTCCTGACCGAGCAGCTCTGCCCTAAAAGTCACCTCCGTCTCTCGTTCTCCCGGCATTCCAACCACATCAGTTCGAAGAGAGTCCTGGCAGCGCTAAAAGCCCTCTTGTAGAGTGGGGTTTTTGGAGAACCATGAAAGGAACCGTGTTCTGCATTTACTAAAAATTAGTTTAGTTTCTAAACTGTGTTATGTGATGGGACGGATGTGAGTGATCGCCGTTACAAGGAAAACACGAACATTACCACACAGGAACAATTCTATGGAAAAACCGCAGATATTTCAAGAAAAGTTTACATTTCAAGAGGAGTTTGTATTTTCCACTCTGGAAAAATAAAAGACCAGTGAATAATGATTGGAAAAAACAGACAAGACAGCTCCATCAGTTTTAAGGGGGAATACAGGCCAATTTCAAGCATTTTTTCCAAATTATATGGAAAGAAAAACACTGTGTAAGTTCTGAATCTGTAGACTTTAATACTTACTATCATTAAAACAAACTGCTTGGCCAAGCGGGGGGCAGTGGGGGATGGCTCACACCTGTGATCCCAGCACTTAGGGAGGCTGAGGCAAGCGGATCACTTGAGGTCAGGAGTTTGAGACCAGCCAGGTCAACATGGTGAAACCCCATCGCTACTAAAAATACAAATATTAGCCAGGTGTAGGGGTGCATGCCTGTAGTCTCAGCTACTCGGGAGGCTGAGGCAGAATCACTTAAACCCTCGAGGTGGACATTGCAGTGAGCTGAGGTCACGCCACGGTACTCCAGTCTGGGTGACAGAGTGAGACCCTATCTCAAAAACAAAACAAAACAAAACAAAAAAATGCTCAAAGCACTTGTGAATCTGAAGTACCTATTTTCTTTTCTTCTTATTTTTTTAGAAACAGGATCTCACTCTGTCCCCCCAGGGAATGGAATGCAGTGACTTGATAACGGTTCACTGTAGCTTTGGGCTCGCCTGATTCTCTTGCCTCAGCCTCCCAAGCAGCTGGGACTACTAGCATGTACCACCACAACCAGAGAATTAAAAAAAATTTTTTTTTTTAGAGATGGGGTCTCACTATATTGCTCAGGCCGGTCTCACACTCCTGGGCTGGAAGGATCCTGGGCTCGAGGGATGCCCCCCAACCTCAGCCTACCAAAGTTCTGGGATCATTACTGATTACCACGACATTCTGGGCTATGGGAGAAAAGATTAGATAGAATGCTAAAATAAGAATGCTCAAAACACTTGCAAGGTTCAAGTATTTATTTTTCTTTTCTTCTTTTGAGACAGTGTCTTGCTCTGCAGATCAGGCTGGAGTGCAGTGGTGTGATCATAGCTCACTGCAGCCTCCACCTCCTGGGCTCAAGCAATCCTCCGCCTCCGCCTCCTGAGGAGCTGGAACTGCAGGTACGTGCCACCAGGCCCGGTTAATTTTTTTATTTGTATTTTTGTCGGGGGGAGGGCAGGGGCTCACTATGTTGCCCAGGCTGGTCTCGAACTCCTGGGCTCAATCGCTTCTCCGGTCTCTGTCCCCCTGAGTGCTGGGATTACAGGGGTCAGCCACTGCGCCTGGCCTTGAATCCCTATCCTCCTGGAATGAGCATTGCATTTCCTCTGACATAGGGACAGTTTCAGTTTCCTCTTCGGCAAAATGGGGTGGGGATTCCCATTTGCAGCTGAGAATTCCCTGATAATAAACCTCGAGTGCCAAACGCCGTTGCGGTGCAGGAACCCACCCAACGGGAGCAGCTCACGGTGACATTCGGAGCCATCTGGAAAAGTAGGCATGGGGAGCCCCAGACGTCATCCCCAGACCCCGCTGCCCAGCAGAGCCAGGTGGCTGGCGTTGTCCGTGTCCCGGCATCAATGCCTGCGTTTGGCCGCAACGCCCCCAGGCCCTGCTCCTCCCACGCCGCCGTGGAGCGGATCTTCCACACAAACGTCCGTTTCGAGAGCGACCTGCTTTCTCGGAAGGCGTCGCGGCCAGATCTCGCCTTCCTGTAGCTCCCAGGCCGGACGTCAGGTCTCCAGTAGCAACCGCGGTCTCCAGCGATGGCCGCCTGAGCACCGCCGGAACCCTCTGCGCAGGCGCGGAATGGCGCAGGCGCGCGGCTTCCGCTCGCGCCCGGCGGAAGGCAGGGGGCGGGGCTTGCGTGATGACGCCACGGGACCGGTGTTCGGGTGGCGGGAAGAGGACGCGCGAGAATGGAGGTGGAGGCCGGAGGTGGTGGCACGGACGAGCTGGGGGCCCAGGACGCTGCTCCTGCCTCCAGCAAGGCCCCTGGGAGCGCCGGCCACTATGAGCTGCCGTGGTGAGGCCCCAGGCCGCAAGGAATGGGCGCGTTTGGATGTGAGGGTGGGCGAGGGGCGGGCCGTGCTCCGAAGAAACTCGGGCCATGGGCTTGTTCTGGAGGATTCCGAGGGAGGAAGAGGCCCCAGGTGCTCGGTCTAAACTCTGCAAGCGGAGTCCCGCTTACAGCAATGCTTATGACAACTAGGGCTACCCCGGGTGGCCACCTTCTCTGACCTAGTCGGTTTTTCAGAAATTTTTGTGCCCAGTAGCATATGACCTAGTGTTTTTAAAAACCTCAGGCTGTTAAAAAAATATTGATTACATGCTGAAAATAATATTTTGACTATTAGGTTCAATAACATTTACATTTGAAATTTAAAAAATCGAGACCCGGATCTTGCTGTGTTGCCCAGGCTGGTGTCCAACTCATTGGCTCTAGTGACCCTTCTGCCTCAGTCTCCCAAGTAGGTGGGACTACAGGCATGCACTACCAAGCCCGGCCAATTTTTTTTTTTTGAAATGGAGTCACACTCTGTCGACCAGGCTGGAATGCAATTGAACCTCTCCTGGATTCAAGCGATTCTCCTGCCTGACTCCCTAGCAGGTGGGATTACAGACGTGTGCCACCACACCCTGCTAATTTTTGTATTTTTAGTAGAGACAGGGTTTCACCATGTTGGCCAGGCTGTTCTGGAACTCCTGACCTCAACTGATCCACGCGCCTTGGCCTCTCAAAGTGGTTACAGGCTGTGAGCCACCATACCTGGCCTAGGCCTGGGGTTTTTGTCTAGCCAGCCATGTACTTGGTACACGTCTGCAGAAACTGCAGGTAAGGGATGAGAAAGGGGCTTCGTTGCACCCATGTTGTCATACCAAATGATGTCAGCGCTGTGTGGTGGGCCTCTTGTGACACACAGATGGGGTTGTGGCACAGTGTCACATTGATCCAGATGGCCTACGCTGGCCCTGCTCCAGCAGCAACAGGTGTTTTTCTGTTGTGGCAGGTTTGAAGCCTTTGCTATGCAATTCTCACGCCCTTAACTTTTTTTTTTTTTGAGATGGAGTCTCACTCTGTTGCCCAGGCTGGAGAGCAATGGCACAATCTCAGCTAACTGCAACCTCCACCTCCCAGGTTCAAGTGATTTTCCTGCCTCATCTCCCAAGTAGCTGGGATTACAGGCACCTGCTATCATGCCCAGCTAATTTTTGTATTTTTAATAGAGATAGGGTTTTGCCATGTTGGTCAGGCTGGTCTGGAACTCCTGACTTCGTAATCTGCCCACCTCAGCCTCCCGAAGTGTTGGGCTTACAGGCGTGAGCCACCATGCCAGCCCCCCTTAACTTTTCAAATGGCACTTGGGCATCTTATTACACTTTATTTGTTTATTTATTGAAACAGAGTCTTGCTCTGTTACCCAGGCTGGAGTGTAGTGGTGCGAGCTCACTGCAACTTGTGCCTCCTGGGTTTGAGCCATTCTCGTGCCTCAGCCTCCAAAGAAGCTGGGATTAGAGATACGCACCACCACATTTGGCTAATTTTTCTATTTTTAGTAGAGATGGGGTTTCACCATGCTGGCCAGGCTGGTCTCGAACTCCTGACCTCAAGTGATCCCCCTGCCTCAGCCTCCCAAAGTGCTGGGATTACCATGCCTAGCTGTCATCTTACATTTAAAACCTGCAGCCATTTGGCATATTTGTACTGAATGTATATAATTTTCTGACAAAGCTCTTGGGATGACCTTTAAGTACTTTTCTGTGGGGGTAGTGGAAGATAACCATGCCAACATTTTTATGCATTTTCTTAATAGGGTTGAAAAATATAGGCCAGTAAAGCTGAATGAAATTGTCGGGAATGAAGACACCGTGAGCAGGCTAGAGGTTAGTGGCTTCTTATTTGTATTTATTTATTTTTAAGACAGAATCTCGCTCTGTTGCCAGGCTGGAGTGCAGTGGCGCGATCGGGGCTCACTGCAACTTCTGCCACCCGGGTTCAAGTGATTCTCCTGCCTCAGCCTCCTGAGTAGCTGGGACTACAGGGGCCCGCCACCACGCCCAGCTAATTTTTGTAGTTTTAGTAGAAAGGGGGCTTCACCATGTTAACCAGGCTGGTCTCTATCTCTTAACCTGGTGATCTGCCTGCCTCGGCCTCCCACAGTGCTGGGATTACAGGCATTAGCCATAGCACCAGGCCCTACTATTTTTATTTTATTTTTTTTGAGACGGAATCTTGCTCTGTCGCTGAGACTGGAGTGCAGTGGCACGATCTAAGCTCACTGCAGCTTCCGCCTCCCAGGTACAAGCAGTTTTCTGCCTCAGCTTCCCGAGTAGCTGGGATTACAGCCGCCCGCCACTACGTCCTACTAATATGTGTGTATTTTTAATAGAGACGGGATTTCACCATCTTAGCCAGGCTGGTCTTAAACTTCTGACCTCGTGATCCACCCACTTCAGCCTCCCAAAGTGCTGTGATTACAGGCATGAGCCATCAGGCCCAGCCAAGTGGCTTTTTAAAAGATTGCCTAAGGCTGGGCGCGGTGGCTCACACCTGTAATCCCAACACTTTGGGAGGCTAAGGCAGGCAGATCACTTGAGGCCAGGTGTTTGAGATCAGCCTGGGCAACATGGTGAAACCAGTCTCTATAAATTTGAAAATCAGCTGGGTGTGGTGGCACGTGCCTGTAGAGTGAGCTTCAAACCAGGCATGGTGGCAAGCGCCTAATCCCAGCTACTCAAGAGACCAAGTCTAGAGGATGTCTTGAGCCTAGGGGTTTGATGCTGCAGCGAGCTATGATCACGCCACTGCACTCTAGCCTAGATGACAGAGCAAGACCCTTGCTCTGAGAAACAAAGAGTTTGGGCTTCATAGTGAGGACAGGGAGAGGTCAAGGATTTCAGTTAAGTAAAAATGTTTTTTTCTTTTTGAGACAGAGTTTCACTCATGTTGCCCAGGCTGAAGCGCAGTGGCGCAATCCCAGTTCACTGAAACCTCAGCCTCCCAAGTAGCTGGGATTACAGGCATGCAAAACCACACCCAGCAAATTTTGTATCTTAGGTAGAAATGGGGTTTCTCCATGTTGGTCAGGGTGGTCCCGAAGTCCTGACCTCAGGTTGTCCACCTGCCTTGGCCTCCCAAAGTGCTAGGATTACAGGTGTGAGCCACCGTGCCAGGAAAATGTTTTAATAGGTGTGTACTTTAGAAAGGTGGTTGTGGGTACAGGGTGGGAGGTGGATTTGAATCGGGCAGAATTGAAAGCACAGGCAGGATTGGAAGCACGGGGATGAGTTAATGGCCCATTATGGCAATCAGACAGAGGTAATGGGCTTCAGAAAGTGCTAGTGGGGATGGAGAGAAATAAAGGGGCCTGGAGACGAGGAGGATGAAGCCCTGGTAATTTAGGTATTCGGGGTGAGGATGAGGCCAAACCAAGATGATGGCGACCTCAGCTTCGTGGGTTGGACAGTCCACGATGGGAAACATGGGTGAAGCCTCGGGTTCGTACAGAAGAATGAAGTGTTGAGTTTTTAAGATGCCGGGGTGAGGACCTGCAGTCCTAGCTGCTCAGGAGACCAAGGCAGGAGGATCTATTGAGCCCAGGGATCCGACGCTACAGTGAGCCTTGATCATGCCACTGCACTCCAGCCTAGGTGACGGAGCGAGACCCATCTCTAAAAGAAAAGAAATGAGAGTTCCACGAGCCACACAGTCCACACGGAGAAATCTGTACCCATGTTTGCTGTACGGGCTGTGTGGCTGGCAAGAGTCAGCTCCTAAAGCTTACAAATTAACCAGGTTTTGTGTTTTTTTTTTTTTTTTTTTTTTTTGAGACGGAGTTTCACTCATGTTACCCAGGCAGGAGTGCAATGGCGCGATCTCGGCTCACCGCAACCTCCGCCTCCTGGGTTCAGGCAATTCTCCTGCCTCAGCCTCCTGAGTAGCTGGGATTACAGGCATGCGCCACCATGCCCAGCTAATTTTTTGTATTTTTAGTAGAGACGGGGTTTCACCATGTTGACCAGGATGGTCTTGATCTCTTGACCTCGTGATCCACCCGCCTCGGCCTCCCAAAGTGCTGGGATTACAGGCTTGAGCCACTGCGCCCAGCCGTTTTGTTTTCTAAGACAGGGTGACACTCTTGCCCAGGCTGGCGTGCAGTGGCGCAATCACAGCTCACTGCAGCCTCCACTTCTCAGGCTCAAGCGATCCTCTCACCTCAGCCTCCTGAGTAGCTGGGAGTACAGGTGCACACCAGTATGCCTGGCTAATTTTGTTTATTTTTTGGGGAGGCAGGGGCTCGCTATGTTGCCAAGGCTGACCTCTAACTCCTGGCCTCAAGTGATCCTCCCACCTTGGCCTCCCAAAGTACTAGGATTACAGGCATGAGCCATTGTGCTCAGCCAAGTTTTAACCTGCGTGTTTACTCTTTTTTCTGTAGTCATCCAGAAGCAAGTTTTAACCAGTTTTAATGATCATTTTCGCTTTAGGTCTTTGCAAGGGAAGGGAATGTGCCCAACATCATCATTGCGGTGAGTACACAGCCCCGAGCCTGTTGAGCGTGGCAGTGTCTCCCCCTGCTGCCCACTGAAGTGCTTTCTTGTGCACAGCGTTCCCTCCGCAGACAGCCTCTCACCATTCCCCGCAAAGGGAAGCGTTTCACTCAAGTCACTTGGGAGGCCTGGAGTTGGTTGCTGTGTTTTTTGTTTTGTTTTGTTTTGTTTTTTTGATGGAGTCTTGCTCTGTTGCCCAGGCTGGAGTGGTGCAATGGCACGATCTTGGCTCACTGCAGCCTCCACCTCCCAGGTTCAAGCGATTCTCCTGCCTCAGCCTCCTGAGTAGCTGAGATTACAGGCATGCGCCACCACACCCAGCTAATTTTTTGTATTTTTAGTAGAGACTGGGTTTCTTCATGTTGGTCAGCTGGTCTTGAACTCCAGACCTCAGGTGATCTGCCTGTCTCTGCCTCCCAACAGGCGTGAGCCACTGCACCTGGCCCCTTTTTTTTTTTTTTTGGGAGACAACCTCGCCAGGCTGGAGTGCAGTGGTGTGATCTCAGCTCACCTCAACCTCCACCTCCCGGGTTCAAGTGATTCTCCCACCTCAGCCTCCTGAGTAGCTGGGACTACAGGGGCATGCCACCACACCCAGCTAATTTTTGTATTTTTTAGTAGAGATGGGGTTTTGCCTCATTGGCCAGGCTGGTCTCGAACTTGTGACCTCAGATGATCTGCCTGCCTCGGCCTCCCAAAGTGCTAGGATTTCAGGCTTGAGCCACTGTCCCTGGCCAGCCCTATTGACCTGTGTGTGTGCTGCGGATGGGATGCGAGGGTTAGAGGGGACAGAGATGCAAACAGTGGTGAGCAGAACACAGGAGCCACCTGCGGTCCTTCTGGTAGTTAGAAGCCCTTACTGGAGATCTCGTTCCTAGGGCCCGCCAGGAACTGGCAAGACCACAAGCATTCTGTGCTTGGCACGAGCCCTTCTGGGCCCAGCACTCAAAGATGCCGTGTTGGAACTCAATGCTTCAAATGACAGGTAGGTCTGAGTCAGGCCTGCAGGGTGGCGGGTGTTCTGCATTGAGAATTGTTACACAGGCAGCCTTTCTCAGCATTGGACTGTATTCGAAGTTGGCCTTGCCAGCTATGTGATTTCCTCCACTCCTTCCCAGTGAAAGAGCATAAGGATTGTTCACTTGTTGACTTGCCGGTTTATTTTTATTATTTTTTAATGCATATTTTTTAAAGCTGTTTTTCTCGGCCGGGTGTGGTGGCTCACGCCTATAATCCCAGCACTTTGGGAGGCTGAGGCGGGTGGATCACCTGACATCGGTAGTTTGAGACCAATCAGGCCAACATGGTGAAACCCGGTCTCTACTAAAAATACCAGAATTAGCTGGGCGTGGTGTCGGGCACCTGTAATCCCAGCTACTTGGGAGGCTGAGGCAAGATAACCACTTGAACCCAGGAGAAGGAGGTTGCAGTGAGCTGAGGTTGCACCGTTGTACTCCAGGCTGGGTGACAAGAGCAAAACTGTCTCAAAAACAAAAAAACAGTTTTCTCTTTTTTCAAGTTTAACATTTTTGAAGAGATGGGGTCTCACTGTGTTCCCCAGGCTGATCTCAAACTTAGCCTCCAGCAGTCCTCCTGCCCTGGCCTCCCCAGTTTCTAGGACTGTAGACTCACGCCACCGTGACAGCTCATTTTAATGGTGGGGTTTTTTTGTTGTTTTTGTTTTTAATAGAGATGGGGTTTCACTATGTTGCCCAGGCTGGCCTTGAACTCCGGGGCTCAAGTGACCCTCCTGCTTCAGCTTCCCCAAGTGCTTAGATTACAGGCGTGAGCCACTGCGCTGGGATATTCAGCCAGTAAATATAATGCAAAATTCCAAAATGTGAAAAAAAGCCAAATCTGAAACATTTCTGGTCTCAAGCATTAGGGATAAGGGATACTCAGCCTGTATATGTAACATGTATGGAAGGCTGGCCAGGCATCGCGGTTCACGTCTACAATCCCAGCACTTTGGGAGACTGAGGCAGGTGGATCTCTTGAGTCCGGGAGTTTGAGACCAGCCTGGGTGACATAATGAAACGCCATCTCTGTATAAAAATAAAGTGTACTGAGGGATGTGTATAAGTTAATGTGCAAATACTATGCCATTTCATATAAGGAACTTGAGCATCCGTGGATTTTGGTGTCTGAGGAAGGGCCTTGCACCAGTCCCCGTGAACACCAAGGGACAGCTTCATATTGTTGGCTCCTTGATTCTTCAGTTTGGGGAAATGTGTGGAGGATGTTGTCATCTGAAGATTCATCGTCTGAGATTTTGCCTGTATGGTCAGTTTCACCATCAGCAGAGTCTAGAATGTTGCTGTTGGTGTCTCTGCAGTTCTTTTTTTGGAGACAGAGTCTTGCTCTGTCGCCAGGCTGGAGTGCGGTAGTGTGATCTCGGCTCGCTACAACCTCTGCCTCCTGGTTCAAATGATTCTCCTGTCTCAGCCTCCCGAGTAGCTGGGATTACAGGCATTAGCCACCACGTCCGGCTAATTTTTGTATTTTTAGTAGAGATGGGGTTTCGCTGCATTGGCCAGGCTGGTCTTAAACTACCGGCCTCCGGTGGTCTGCCTGCCGTGGCCTCCCAAAGTGCTGGGATTACAGATGTGAGCCACCATCCTCGGCCTTCACTGCAGTTACTTCCTGATTCATCTAATAATTAGGAAGAGTCCTCCTCTCACTTCTTTTTCTCTGTGCTGTTGTGGGTGGAAAATGAAAAATTTTGAATTCTCAGCTGTGGTCAGTGAAAGTTTACCAGATAACAAAGGTGGTATATCTGAACCTCTGTTACATCTTTTGAAAGCTAATATGATATCTCAAGCAATGCAGTTAAAAAACTGAAAGATGAGGCACTATGACAGTCTTTGTTGTTGTTGTTGTTTTTGGGCAGGGTCTCTGTTGCCCAGGCTACAGTGCAGTTTTGCCATCATGGCTGACTGCAGCCTCAGCCTCCCTGGCTCCAGCGATCTTCCCGCCTTGGCCCTCTGGATAGCTGGGACCACAGGTGCACATCACCATGCCCAGCTAATTTTTGTATTTTTTGTAGAGATAGGCTTTTGCCATGTTGCTCAGGCTGGTCTTGAACTCCTGAACTCAAGTGAAACCCCCAACTCGGCCTCCCAAGGTGCTGGGATTATAGGTGTGAGCCACTGTGCCTGGCCGACAGTTGTTTCTTTTCTTCCCAGTTTTTTTTTTTTTTTTTTTTTTT
>NW_022437028.1:4748540-4750362 GCF_009761245.1 Sapajus apella
ACCCAGGCTGGAGTGCAATGGCGCGATCTCGGCTCACCGCAACCTCCACCTCCTGGGTTCAGGCAATTCTCCTGCCTCAGCCTCCTGAGTAGCTGGGATTACAGGCATGCACCACCATGCCCAGCTGATCTTTTGTAGCTTTAGTAGAGACGGGGTTTCACCATGTTGACCAGGATGGTCTCGATCTCTTGACCTCGTGATCCACCCGCCTCGGCCTCCCAAAGTGCTGGGATTACAGGCTTGAGCCTCCGCGCCCGGCCTCTTCCCACTGTTTTATCATTCTAGGCAATTCCACCATTCTTTCATTTTCTTATTTTAACTTTTTTAGCATGGTTGAGAGTAATTGATAAATTATGATGAACTCATTGCTAGGATGATGAAATGGCCAGCTGTTTCAAAATACAGGAAGTGAGGTCACTAAGACTCAGAACATAGATTACAAAAAGGTCAAGTGGCCACTGCACTCCAGCCTGGATGACACAGCAATACTCTGTCTAAACAAAACAAAGTATATATATATGTATGGTTTTTTTTTTCCCCCCCCCTGAGATGGAGTCTGGCTTTGTTACCCAAGCTGAAGTGCAGTGGTGTGATCTCGGCTCACTGCAACCTCCACCTCCCAGGTTCAAGCAACTCTCCTGCCTCAGCCTCCCGAGTAGCTGGGATTACAGGTGCGCGCCACCACACCCAGCTGATTTTTGTGTTTTTAGTACAGACGGGATTTCATCATGTTAGTCAGGCAGGTCTCAAACTCCTGACCTTGTGATCTGCCCGCCTCGGCCTCCCAAAGTGCTGGGAACCACCTCCCTGGGCCCTTTTTGTTCTTTGAAAGGCTTCCAAGAAAGAACCATAGTCATAAAAATTTTCAGTCCTCATAAATACTTACAATTGCCCCAAAAAGAAACTCAAAAACGGAAATTGGGTTCTGTAGTCCCTGATACGCTGATTGTTTAAAAGTCCTCCTGAAGGCAACTGAATTAGTCTCAGAAGGTGCCGGTAAAAACCTGTTCTCTGCTCAGATGTGCTTTATAAGTAAAAGGAAAAAAAGAATAAAAAAAAAAAAACCCTGTTGTTCTTTCAGGGGCATTGACGTTGTGAGGAATAAAATTAAAATGTTTGCTCAACAAAAAGTCACCCTTCCCAAAGGCCGACATAAGATCATCATTCTTGATGAAGCCGACAGGTAGAGTGCATTGCCAAGTATATTTTGACCTTGATCTCTAAATCTCTGTTTGGGCTTTATTCAATCAGGATAAAAAGCACTGTTGTAGATTTGCTTTTATCTTCAACAAGCAGTTTCATAGGGGCCTGTGCCTTAAATCTTGTCTTTATTAAGTAACTTCTAAACATTTGTCTAAGATAGTCAATGTGCTGGTTTCAGCATCTCTTTTTTTTTTTTTTTTTTTTTTTTTGTGAGATGGAGTCTTTCTCTGTCGCCCAGGCTGGATTACAGTGGCGCCATCTCTGCCCACTGCAACCTCTGTCTTCCAGATTCAAGCAGTTCTCCTGCCTCAGCCTCCCGAGTAGCTGGGTCTACAGGCATGCACCATGATATCCAGCTAATTTTTGTATTTTTAGTAGAGATGGGGTTTTGCCATGTTGGTCAGGCTGGTCTCAAACTCCTGACCTCAGGCGATCTGCCTGCCTCAGCCTCCCAAACTGCTGGGATTACAGGTGTGAGCCACTGTGCCCAGCTTGTAAAATTTTTTATTGTGGTTAAGTATACGTAATTAACCATAAGATAAAATTTACCATTTTAACAATTTTTTTTTTTTCTTTTTTTTTTTTTTTTTTTTTTTTTTTTTTTTTTTTTTTTTTTTTT
>NW_022437028.1:4750462-4754995 GCF_009761245.1 Sapajus apella
ACTCAGGAGGCTGAGGCAGGAGAATTGCCTGAACCTCCTGAGTAGCTGGGATTACAGGCACGCACCACCATGCCCAGCTAATGTTTTTGTATTTTTAGTAGAGACGGGGTTTCACCATGTTGACCAGGATGGTCTCGATCTCTTGACCTCGTGATCCACCCGCCTCGGCCTCCCAAAGTGCTGGGATTACAGGCTTGAGCCACCGCGCCCGGCCCAGAATTTTTTTTTTTTTTTTTTATTACATTTTAGGTTTTGGGGTACATGTGAAGAACATGCAAGATTGTTGCATAGGTACACACATGGCAGTATGATTTGCTGCCTTCCTCCCCATCACCTGTGTCTGGCATTTCTCCCCATTCTATCACTGCCCAACTCCTCACCCCCCACTGTCCCTCCCTTATTTTACCCCGACAGACCCCAGTGTGTGATGCTTCCCTCCCTGTGTCCGTGTGTTCTCATTGTTCAGCACCCACCCATGAGTGAGAACATTCGGTGTTTGATTTTCTGTTCTTGTGTCAGTTTGCTGAGAATGATGGTTTCCAGGTTCATCCATGTCCTTACAAAGGACACAAACTCATCATTTTTTATGGCTGCATAGTATTCCATGGTGTACATGTGCCACAGTTTCCCTGTCCAGTCTATCATCGATGGGCATTTGGGTTGGTTCCAGGTCTTTGCTATTGTAAACAGTGCTGCAGTGAACATTTGTGTGCATGTGTCCTTATAGTAGAATGATTTATAATCCTTTGGGCATATACCCAGTAATGGGGTTGCTGGGTCAAATGGAATTTCTATTTCTAGGTCCTTGAGGAATCGCCACACTGTCTTCCACAACAGTTGAACTAATTTACACTCCCACCAGCCGTGCAAAAGTGTTCCTATTTCTCCACATCCTCTCCAGCATCTGTTGTCTCCAGATTTTTTAATGATCGCCATTCTAACTGGCGTAACATGGTATCTCAATGTAGTTTTGATTTGCGTTTCTCTAATGACCAGTGATGATGAGCATTTTTTCATATGTTTGTTGGCCTCATGTATGTCTTCTTTTGTAAAGCATCTCTTCATATCCTTTGCCCACTTTTGAATGGGCTTGTTTGTTTTTTTTTCTTGTAAATCTATTCAGTTCTTTGTGTATTCTGGATATCAGCCCTTTGTCAGATGGGTAGATTGCAAAAATTTTTCCCATTATGTTGGTTGCCGATTCACTCTAATGACTGTTTCTTTTGCCGTACAGAAGCTGTGGAGTTTGATTAGGTCCCATTTGTCTATTTTGGCTTTTGTTGCCAATGTTTTTGGTGTTTTGGTCATGAAGTCCTTGCCTACGCCTATGTCCTGAGTGGTTTTGCCTAGATTTTCTTCTAGGGTTTTTATGGTGTTAGGTCTTACGTTTAAGTCTTTAATCCATCTGGAGTTAATTTTAGTGTAAGGTGTCAGGAAGGGGTCCAGTTTCTGCTTTCTGCACATGGCTAGCCAATTTTCCCAACACCATTTATTAAACAGGGAATCCTTTCCCCGTTGCTTGTTTTTGTCAGATTTGTCAAAGATCAGATGGTTGTAGATGTGTGGTGTTGCCTCCAAGGCCTCTGTTCTGTTCCATTGGTCTATATCTCTGTTTTGGTACCAGCATCATGCCGTTTTTATTACTGTAGCCTTGTAGTATAGTTTGAAGTCCAGTAGTGTGATGCCTCCAGCTTTGTTCTTTTTGCTTAGAATTGACTTGGCTATGCGGGCTCTCTTTTGGTTCCATATGAAATTTTTTTTTTTTTTTGGAGACAGAGTTTCGCTCTTGTTACCCAGGCTGGAGTGCAATGGCGATCTCGGCTCACCGCAACCTCCGCCTCCTGGGTTCAGGCAATTCTCCTGCCTCAGCCTCCTGAGTAGCTGGGATTACAGGCATGCGCTACCATGCCCAGCTAATTTTTTGTATTTTTAGTAGAGACGGGGTTTCACCATGTTGACCAGGATGGTCTCGATCTCTTGACCTCGTGATCCACCCGCCTCGGCCTCCCAAAGTGCTGGGATTACAGGCGTGAGCCACCGCGCCGGCGATTTGGCTCTCTTTAAGTCTGTTATTGGTGTATAGGAATGCTTGTGATTTTTGCACATTGACTTTACACCCTGAGACTTTGCTGAAGTTGCTTATCAGTTTCAGGAGATTTTGGGCTGAGACAGTGGGGTCTTCTAAATATACAATCATGTCGTCTGCAAATAGAGACAATTTGACTTCCTCCTTTCCTAATTGAATACGCTTTATTTCTTTTTCTTGCCTGATTGCCCTAGCTAGAACTTCCAGTACTATATTGAATAGGTGTGGTGAGAGAGGGCATCCTTGTCTAGTGCCAGATTTCAAAGGGAATGCTTCCAGTTTTTGCCCATTCAGTGTAATATTGGCTGTGGGTTTGTCGTAAATAGCTTGTATTATTTTGAGATATGTTCCATCAATACCTAGTTTTTTGAGGGTTTTTAGCATAAAGGGCTGTTGAATTTTGTCAAAGGCCTTCTCTGCATCAATTGAGGTAATCATGTGGTTTTTGTCTTTGGTTCTGTTTTTGTGGTGAATTACGTTTATAGACTTGCATATGTTGAACCAGCCTTGCATCCTCGGGATAAAGCCTACTTGATCATGGTGGATAAGCTTTTCGACGTGCTGTTGCAATCAGTTTGCCAGTATTTTGTTGAAGATTTTTGCATCTATGTTCATCATGGATATTGGCCCGAAGTTTTCTTTTCTTGCTGAGTCTCTGCCGGGTTTTGGTATCAGGATGATGTTGGTCTCATAAAATGATGTGGGAAGGATTCCCTCTTTTTGGATTGTTTGGAGTAGTTTCAGAAGGAATGGTACCAGCTCCTCTCTGTATGTCTGGTAGAATTCGGCTGGGAACCCATCTGGACCTGGGCTTTTTTTGGTTGGTAGGCTCTTAATTGCTGCCTCAACTTCAGCCCTTGTTATTGGTGAATTCAGAGTTTTGACTTCTTTCTGGTTTAGGCTTGGGAGGGTATAGGTTTCCAGGAGTTTATCCATTTCTTCCAGGTTTACTAGTTTATGTGCATAGAGTTGTTTGAAATAATCTCTGATGATGGTTTGTATTTCTGTGGAATCTGTGGTGATATCCCTTTTATCGTTTTTTATTGCATCTATTTGATTATTCTCTTTTCTTTTTTATTAATCTGGCTAGTGCTCTATTTTGTTGATCTTTTCGAAAAACCAGCTCCTGGATTTATTGATTTTTTTTTTTTTTTTTTTTTTTTCTTTTTTTTTTTTTTTTTTGAGGGGGAGTTTTACTCTTTTTACCCAGGCTGGAGTGCAATTGCCCGATCTCGGCTCACCGCAACCTCCGCCTCCTGGGTTCAGGCAATTCTCCTGCCTCAGCCTCCTGAGTAGCTGGGATTACAAGCACGCGCCACCATGCCCAGCTAATTTTTGTTATTGTTTTAGTAGAGACGGGGTTTCACCGTGCTGACCAGGATGGTCTCGATCTCTTGACCTCATGATCCACCCGCCTCGGCCTCCCAAAGTGCTGGGATTACAGGCTTGAGCCACCGCGCCCGGCCTATTGATTTTTTTTGAAGGATTTTTTGTGTCTCTGTCTCCTTCAGTTCTGCTCTGATCTTAGTTATTTCTTGTCTTCTGCTAGGTTTTGAGTTTTTTTGGTCTTGCTCCTCTAGCTCTCAATTTTGACAATATGGTGTCGATTTTAGGTCTATCCTGTTCATGTGGGCATTTATTGTTATATATTTTCCTCTAGACACTGCTTTATATGTGTCCCAGAGATTCTGATATGTTGTATCTTCATTCTTGTTGGTTTCGAAGAACATCTTTATTTCTGCCTTCACTTCATTGTTTATCCAGTCAACATTCAAGAGCAAGTTGTTCAGTTTCCATGCAGCTGTGCAGTTCTGAGTTAGTTTCTGAATTCTGAGTTCTAACTTGATTGCACTGTGGTCTGAGAGACTGTTATGATTTCCATTCTTTTGCATTTGCTGAGGAGTGATTTACTTCCAATTATGTGGTCAATTTTAGAGTAGGTGTGATGTGGTGCTGAGAAGAATGTATATTCTGTGGATTTGGGGTGGAGAGTTCTGTAAATGTCTATTAGGTTTGCTTGGTCCAGATCTGAGTTCAAGTCCTGGATATCCTTGTTAATTTTCTGTCTCATTGATCTTTCTAATATTGACAATGGGGACAATGGGGTGTTAAAGTCTCCCACTATTATTGTATGGGAGTCTAAGTCTCTTTGTAAGTCGTTAAGAACTTGCCTTACGTATCTGGGTGCTCCTGTATTGGGTGCGTATATATTTAGGATCGTTAGCTCTTCTTGTTGTATTGATCCTTTTACCATTATGTAATGTCCTTCTTTGTCTCTTTTGATCTTTGTTGGTTTAAAGTCTATTTTATCAGAGACGAGAATTGCAACTCCTGCCATTTTTTTTGCTCTCCATTTGCTTGGTAAATCTTCCTCCATCCTTTATTTTGAACCTTTGTGTATCCTTGGATGTGAGATGGGTTTCCTGGATACAGCACACTGATGGGTT
>NW_022437028.1:4755095-4755645 GCF_009761245.1 Sapajus apella
GAGTAGCTGGGATTACAGGCACGCACCACCATGCCCAGCTAATTTTTGTAGTTTTAGTAGAGACGGGGTTTCACCATGTTGACCAGGATGGTCTCGATCTCTTGACCTTGTGATCCACCCGCCTCGGCCTCCCAAAGTGCTGGGATTACAGGCTTGAGCCACCGCGCCCGGCCGGTTTTGGCTTTTTATCCAATTTGCCAGTCTGTGTCTTTTGATTGGGGCATTTAGCCCGTTTACATTTAGGGTTAATATTGTGGTTTGTGGGCCGGGCACGGTGGCTCAAGCCTGTAATCCCAGCACTCTGGGAGGCCGAGGCGGGTGGATCACGAGGTCAAGAGATCGAGACCATCCTGGTCAACATGGTGAAACCCCGTCTCTACTAAAACTACAAAAAAATTAGCTGGGCATGGTGGCGCGTGCCTGTAATCCCAGCGACTCAGGAGGCTGAGGCAGGAGAATTGCTTGAACCCAGGAGGCGGAGGTTGCGGTGAGCCGAGATCGCGCCATTGCACTCCAGCCTGGGCAACAAGAGCGAAACTCCGTCTCCAAG
>NW_022437028.1:4755745-4776312 GCF_009761245.1 Sapajus apella
CGCGCCATTGCACTCCAGCCTGGGTAACAAGAGCGAAACTCCGTCTCCAAGAAAAAAAAAAATATTGTGGTTTGTGAATTTGATCCTGCCATTTTGATGCTAGCTGGCTGTTTTGCCCGTTAGTTGATGCAGTTTCGTTATTGTGTCGCTGCTCTTTACCATTTGGTTTGTTTTTGGAGTGGCTGGTACTGGTTGTTCCTTTCTGTGTTTAGTGCCTCTTTCAGGAGCTCTTGTAAAGCAGGCCTGGTGGTGATGAAATCTCTGAGTAATTGCTTGTTCGTAAGGATTTTATTTCTCCTTTGCTTATGAAGCTTAGTTTGACTGGATATGAAATTCTGGATTGAAAGTTCTTTTCTTTAAGGATGTTGAATATTGGCCCCCACTCTCTTCTGGCTTGTAGGGTTTCTGCTGAGAGATCCGCTGTGAGTCTGATGGGCTTCCCTTTGTGAGTAATCCGACCTTTCTCTCTGGCTGCCCTTAGCATTTTCTCCTTCATTTCAACCCTGGTGAATCTGACGATTATGTGCCTTGGGGTTGCTCTTCTTGAGGAATATCTTCGTGCTGTTCTCTGTATTTCCTGGACTTGAATGTTCGCCTACCTTGCTTTGTTGGGGAAGTTTTCCTGGATAATATCGTGAAGGTATTTTCCAGCTTGGATTCATTCTCTCCGTCACATTCAGGTACACCTATCAAATGTAGATTAGGTCTTTTCACATAGTCCCATATTTCTTGGAGACTTTGTTCATTCCTTTTTACCCTTTTTTCTCTAATCTTGCCTTCTCGTTTTTCATTTAGTTGATCTTTGACCTTTGATATCTCCTTTCTTCTACTTGGTCAATTTGGCTGTTGAAACTTGTGCATACTTTGTGAAGTTCTCGTGTTGTGTTTTTCAGCTCCATCAATTCACTTATATTCCTCTCTAAGTTGTTTATTCTCGTTAGCATTTCGTCAAATCTTTTTTCAAGGTTCCTAGTTTCTTTGTATTGGGTTAGAACATGTTCTTTTAGCTCGGCGAAGTTTCTTATTACCCACCTTCTGAAGCCTGATTCTGTCAATTCATCACACTCATTCTCCATCCAGCCTTGTTCCCTTGCTGGTGAGGAGTTGTGATCCCTTGTAGGAGGAGAGGGGTTCTGGTTTCAGGTGTTTTCATCCTTTTTGTGCTGGTTTCTTCCCATCTTGTGGATTTATCTACCTGTCGTCTTTGTAGTTGTTGACTTTCAGATTGGGTCTCTGAGTGGACGTCCGGTTTGATGATGAAGTTATTTCTTTCTGTTTCTTAGTTTTCCTTCTAACAGTCTGGCCCCTCTGCTGTAGGACTGCTGAGGTCCACTCCAGGCCCTGCTTGCCTGGGGATCACCTGCAGTGGCTGCAGAACAGTAAGGGTTGCTGCCAGTTTCTTCTGCTATCTTTGTCCCAGAAGCATACCCGCCAGATGTCAGTCTGAGCTCTCCTTTATGAGGTGACTCTTTGGCTATACGGGGTTCAGGGAGCTGCTTGAGGAGACAGTCTGTCCTTTATAGGAGCTCAAGTGCTGAGCTGTGAGCTCTGTTTATTCAGAGCTGCTGAGCAGGTACGTTTAAGTCTGCTGCAGCAGAACTCATAAACACTTTTTTTTTTTCTTACATGTGCTCTGTCCCGGGGAGTTGGGGATTTATTTATGAGTTTCTGTCGTGCTGCTGCCTTTTTTCAGGGCTGCCCTGCCCAGTGAGGAGGCAGCCTAGTCACTGTCTGCCTGCAGAGTCTTTACTGAGCTGCTGCGGGCTCCGCCCAGCTGCTGTGTGAGCTTCCCTGCAGTCCTGTTTATATGGGTGTAATTAGGACTGCCTTGGCAACGGCACCCACCTCTATAATGGTGGACTCTCTCTGTCATGGCGGGCTGCCTCCGCAATGACGGACTACCTCCGTAGTGGTGGACTGCCTCGGTAATGGTAGATGCCCCTCCCCCACAGAGCTGGCCCATCCCAGGTTCAGCTGTGCTTGCTGTGAAACTCTCAATCCAGAGTGGTTTTTTTTGTGGGGTGGGGGGGAGTGGGGGGGAATGGGACCAGCTGTGTCTGATCACCTGGCTGCATGCCTCAGACCTCTCCCCCCCCCCCTTTTTTTTTTCCCCCAGTTGAATGACAACTCGGTCTCCCAGGAGTTCCAGTTGCCTGTTGAAAAGGCGCTGGGATCTGTGTGATTTCCCGTGCGGCAACCCACTGCACCGGCTGAAATAGCCGAGCAGAGATTTGTGGCGCTTTTTTGCCCAGGAATCTCCTGACCTGGCTCCCTATTTCAGTCCCCTTTTTATCAGTTGAATGGGCAACTCTGTCTCCCAGGAGCTCCAGTCGCCGGCTAAAACAGTGCTGGGACCCATGTATTTTGTGCGGAGACCCACCACGCTGGCCAAAACCACTGTGCTGGCCACCCGTCGGGCTCCTCCACCTGGGAATCTCCTGGTCTGTGGGCAATAAAAATCCATCTGAAAATGCGGCATCTCCTCACCCTCCAGGCTTTTGCTGGGAGCTGCAATCCTGAGGTGCTCCTAATCGGCCGTCGTGGATCTGTCCACATTTTAACAATTTTTAAGTGTTTAATTCAGTGGCATTTAGTACAGTCACGATGTTGTGCAACCATCACAACACTGTGGTTGGTATAAATGAAAAATTTGAGGCCAGGTGTGGTGGCTCATGCTTGTAATGCCAGCACTTTGGGAGGCCAAGGCAGGCGGATCACTTGAAGTCAGGAGTTTGAGACCACCCTGGCCAGCATGGAAACCCCGTCTCTACTAAAAATATAAAAATTAGCTGGACGTGGTGGTGTGCACCTGTAATCCCAGGTACTTGGGAGGCTGTGGCAGGAGAATCGCTTGTACCTGGGAGGTGGAGGTTGCAGTGAGCCAAGATTGTGCTACTGCACGCCAGCCTGCGGCAACAGACCAAGACTCTGTCTCAAAAAAAAAAAAAAAAAAAAAAAGTTTTTAAAATGTAGCAGTAATTCGTGTTCTTTGAAGAAAATTTAGATATATTAATACCTTGCTTTCATTTTATTTAGTTATTTTTTTGAGACATAATCTCTCTTTGTTTCCCAGGTTGGAGTAGAGTGACACGGTCTTGGCTCATTGTGACCTCTGCCTTCTGGGTTCAAGTGATTCTCCTGCCTCAGTCTCAAGAGTAGCTGAGACTACAGATGTGCACCACCACCCCCAGCTAATTTTTTTTTTATTTTTAGTAGAGATGGAGTTTTGCCATGTTGGCCAGGCTGGTCTTTCCTGACCTCAAGAGACCTGCCCGCGTTGGACTCCCAAAGTGCTGGGATTACAGGTGTGAGCCACTGCCCAGCCATTAATAGCTTGCTTTATTTTTTCTCTTTTTATACACTATGAATTTTTACATAGTTGAGATCGTAATATATATAATTTTTATATTCTGGTTTTTCCTTTTAATGTTACAGGTAGTGCTGTACATTATGATAATCTTGCAAACATAGGCTTTTTTGTAATTTTTTTTTTTTTTTTTTTTTTGTAGAAATAGAGGTCTCACTGTGTTGCCCAGACTGGTCTTGAACTCCTGGTCTCAAGTGATCCTCTCACATCAGCCTCTTGAGGTGGGAGGATCGCTTGAGCCCAGGAGTTCAAGGCTGCAGTGAGCTGTGATTGCACCATTGAGCTACAGCCTAGGCGAAAGCAAGATCCTGTCTCTTTAAAAAAAAAAACAAAAACAAAAAAAAAGGAAGAAAGAAAGAAAAGCTGGCAGCTGGTGTCACAACTCTTCTTTTTTTTTTTCTTTGGAGACAGAGTCTTGCTCTGTCACCATCTTAGCTCACTGCACCCTCCGCCTGCCAGATTCAAGCAGCTCTGCTTCAGCCTCCTGAGTAGCTGGGATTAAAGGGGCTCGCCACCACACCTGGCTAATTTTTATATTTTTAGTAGAGACAAGACTTTACCATGTTGGCTAGGCTGGTCTCGAGCTCCTGACCCCGTGATTCGCCGACCTCGGCCTCCCAAAGTGCTGGGATTATAGGCGTGAGCCACCTCGCCCAGCCTGTGACTCTTCTCTTGTATTTAATGTCATGAAGGGCTGGAGAGAGAAGCAGTTCCCGCAGGGGTGGTGGCAGCCACTGTAGGTGGTGGTTTTCGTGGGTTTTACTTGAGAGTGGTTCTGATGCTGTAGGTACTAAATGCTGTTTGAGCAGTCTTTGAGAGAGCAGCCTGCAGGTTTCAGCGTTAGAGGGGTGGCCTGTGTACTTCTGATGAGACCCTCGTGTAGGACATTGGACATGTCTTGTGCCCTGGGTTTTTGTTTGGGCCCTGGGTCCCATTTGCAAATCTGTGTTTTTCTTCTCAGCATGACTGATGGAGCCCAGCAAGCCCTGAGGAGAACCATGGAAATCTACTCCAAAACCACTCGCTTTGCCCTTGCTTGTAACGCTTCGGATAAGATCATTGGTGAGTGGGAGCTCTGGGTGGCTGGGGTCCACCTGGTGCTCACTGGGCTTTTTTCTTTTCTGTGGATATGGTCTCCCTCTTCACTCAGGCTGGAATGCAGTGGTGCCATCACGGCTCACTGCAGCCTCAAACTCCTGTGCCAAGTGATCTTCCTGCCTCAGCCATCCGGTAGCTGACACTGTGGGCATATACCACCACACCTAGGTTTTTTGGTTTGTTTTTGTTTTTTTGAGACAAAGTCTCACTCCGTCCCTCAGGCTGGAGTGCAGTGATGCGATCTCGGATCATTGCAACCTCCATCTCCAAGGTTCAGGCAATTCTTGCGCTTCAGCTTCTCAAGTAGCTGGAATGGCAGGTGCACACTACCACACCCGGCTCATTTTTGTTTTTTTTTTTTTTTAGTAGAGATGGGGTTTTACTATGTTGGCCAGGCTGGTCTAAAAACAAACTCCTGATCACAAGTGATCCACCTACCTCAGCCTCCCAAAGTGCTGGAATTACAGGCATGCGCCATTGCACCTGACCTCACCTTGGCTCTCTAGCGCTGGAGGAGTAGGGACTTTCTGATTGCACAGCATGGGCCAAGCACTATATAATCAAGTTTTTTAATTTTTGTAATTGACAAATAAAAGTTGTATATCTTATGCACAATATGTTTTCCAGTATAATCAACTTCTATTTATTTATCTTATTATTTTCTTTTTTTTTTTTTTGAGACGGAGTTTCACTCTTGTTACCCAGGCTGGAGTGCAATGGCGCGATCTCGGCTCACCGCAACCTCCACCTCCTGGGTTCAGGCAATTCTCCTGCCTCAGCCTCCTGAGTAGCTGGGATTACAGGCACGCACCACCATGCCCAGCTAATTTTTTGTATTTTTAGTAGAGACGGGGTTTCACCATGTTGACCAGGATGGTCTCGATCTCTTGACCTCGTGATCCACCCGCCTCGGCCTCCCAAAGTGCTGGGATTACAGGCTTGAGCCACCGCGCCCGGCCTATTATTTTGTTTTTGAGATGGCATCTTGCCCTGTCGCCTCGCTGGGAGTGCAGTGGTGCAACCTCGGCTCACTGCAACCTCTGTCTCCCGGGTTCAAGTGATTCTCCTGCCTCAGCCTCCCAAATAGCTGAGATAACGGGCGTCTGCTGCTATACCCAGCTAATTTTTGTATTTTTAGTACAGATGGGGTTTCCCCATGTTGGCCAGGATGGTCCTGAACTCCTGACCTCGTGATCTGTCCGCCCTTGCCTCCCAAAGTGCTGGGATTACAGGCATGAGCCACCGCGCCCGGCCTCAAATTTTAAATTTAATTTTATATAATCCTATGAGAAGGTGTTACTAGCTTTGCTTTAGAGATGAGGAAACTGGAGCTCATCCTGGTGTCTAGGATCTAAGGAAGACACAGAAAGAGAACAAGCTTGGAGAGGTGGGTGGTTCACCCACGGTCACAGAGCCGCACTCAAGAGTGGTTCACCCACGGTCACAGAGCTGGGACCGGAGCCCCAGGCCGGCCTCCCTCTTTCCCTCTTGGAGGCACACAGGACGTCGTTGATAGCCCGCGCAGAGTGTCACAATCACTTTTGCTCTCCAGATACCTCTCCTGCATTTCATGTTCTCTGAGCCCTTGGCATAGGCAGTATCTGCACGTTGGAACTTGTTGCCTCCAGGAGGCTCCTCTCTGAAATCCTACAGTCAGCCTTCTGTCTGACCTTACTGTATGCCCTTGCAGCTCCCTCCCTCCCTGCAGGCTGTCTCCTTTCTTGGCTTTGAAACCTCCCGCCCCAAGTCCCAGGAGTGCTCTAGTTTGTCAGCTTCCTGCTGGTTTCACATCCTTCTCTTTCTCTTTTTTTTAGACAGAGTCTCGCTCTGTTGCCCAGGCTGGAGTGCAGTGGTGCAGTTTTGGCTCACTGCCATCTCCACCTCCCAGGTTCAAGTGATTCTCCTGCCTCAGCCTCAAAACTAGCTGGGATTGCAGACACACACCACCACGCCTGGCTAATTTTTGTGTTTTTGGTAGAGACAGGATTTCACCATGTTGCCCAGGCTGGTGTAGAACTCCTGGCCTCAAGTGACCCACCCGCCTTGGCCTCGCAAAGTGCTGGGATTACAGGCGTGAGCCCCCGCACCTGGCCCGTCCTGACACAAGCTGCCTACACAGCTTTCGTTTCTCGTCACTTGCCGCTTTCTTTGCCTCACTTCTGCCCTGCTGAAATCCAGCCGAATGAGCTCATTAATCTGACATCCCCTTTCTCCACCCAGGCCTCTGTTGCAAACAGGCACATGAGCTAATGTGATGCCCACGGGGTCATGGCCACCAGCCCCGACAGGGCTCCCAGTGATGTCGGGAATCATTTGCATTCTTTTCCCTTCCCCAGATCACACTAATTTGTGCATTGATTCATTCAGCCATTCGGCAAACACTCTGTTCTTAGTAACTGCCAGGCACCATGCTAGTGGAGAACTCACGGAGTTAAATGAGAAGTATTCCCCACCTTCCAGATGTCAGCAATGAAGGGGAGAAAGGTGTATTCCAAGTTCTTGATTTGGTCGGGCACGGTGGCTCACGCCAAGGCAGGTGGATCACTGGAGGTCAGGAGTTTGAGGCCAGCCTGGCCAACATGGTCAAACCCTGTTTCTACTAAAAATACAATGATTAGCTAGGTGTGATAGCGTGCGCCTGTAATCCCAGCTCCTCAGGAGGCTGAGACAGGAGAATCACTTGAACCTAGGAGGTGGAGGTTGCAGTGAGCCAAGATCATACCACTGCATTCCAGCCTGAGCAACAGAGTGAGACTCTGTCTCAGGGAAAAAAAAAAAAGAAAAAAAGCTGGCCAGGTGTGGTGGCTCACACCTGTAATCCCTGCACTTTGGGAGGCCAAGGCAGGAGGACTGCTTGAGGCCAGGAGTTCGAGACCAGCCTGGGCAACATAGCAAAACCCTGTCTTTTTAAAAAAAAAAAAGAAAAGAAAAAAAAAACTGGGGCTGGTCCATTCAGAATGAATTGTCATGTGCCCAGAAGGGCTATGTCCAGCACACAGCAATTCCAGAGTCCACTTGGGCCATGGCTGACTTATCTGAGGGCTTGTGGCATATGGATGTGTCTCTACTGGAGGATCATTGATCATTTCCTCATTTCCCCATCTGGAAGCTGTGGCTAGCCAAGGCCATGCCAGGTAATGCCCGCTGAGACCTCTCATTGCTTATTCATTGATACCTTGACATGTCACCCTGTTTTGCCTGTCTCTCTTTCTCTCTCTTTTTTTTTTTGAGATACAGTCTCACTCTGTTGTCCGGGCTGAAGTGCAATGGTGCGATCTTGGCTCATTGCAGCCTCCGCCTTCTGTCTCACAAGATTCTCCTGCCTTAGCTTCCCAAGTAGCTGGGATTGCAGGCATGAGCCACCACACCTGGCTAATTTTTGTATTTTTAGTAGAGATGGGTTTTCACCTTGTTGGCCAGGCTGGCCTTGAACTCCCAATCTCAAGTGATCCTCCCACTTTAGCCTCCCAAAGTGCTAGGATTCAGGCGTGAGCCGAGGTGCCCAGCCTGCCAAGTCTCCATTGAGTGCCTGGGACTGTGTGGATCGTGCAGCTGCAGCCTTGTAACTGAAGAGCTAGCAGGGTAACGTGGGCCTCTGCAGGGAAGCCTCACTGCCGTCCCGTCTCTCTTCAGAGCCCATTCAGTCCCGCTGCGCTGTCCTCCGCTACACGAAGCTGACAGATGCCCAGATCCTCACCAGGCTGATGAGCGTTATCGAGAAGGAGAGGGTGCCCCACACTGATGACGGCCTGGAAGCCATCATCTTCACGGCGCAGGGAGACATGAGGCAGGTATGTGGGCTGCTACCAACCAGGCGTGGGTGTCCTGGGCCTGCCATGTCCCTTCCATGGGGAAGGGGAGGGAAGTCACAGCTGCACAAGGCACAGCCAGATTAAGGGATGGAGACCTGGCACTCTCCTGGGACAGTGGGCTGTCTTGCTGGGACTCCAAGAAGAGATGCGGGGAAGGGATGAGGTGGGCAGATCACCTGAGGTCAGGAGTTCAAGACCAGCCTGGCCAACATGGCGAAACCCCATCTCTGCTAAAAAAGTATAAAAATTAGCCAGGCGTGATGACAGGCGCCTGTAATCCCAGCTACTTGGGAGGCCGAGGCAGGAGAATCACTTGAGCCTGGGAGGTGGAGGTTGCAGTGAGCTGAGATCATGCCACTGCACTCCACTTTGGGTGACAGAGTGAGAATCTGTCTCAAAAAAACAAAAAGGCACCCTTGGCCTGATGCCGTGACTCACACCTGTAATCCCTAGCACTTTGTGAGGCAGAGGTGGGAGGATTGCTTGAGGCCAGTTCAGGGCCAGCCTGGGCAACACAGCAAGAACCTGTCTCTACCTGCCTGTGCCCCGAAAAATAAATAAATCATTAAATTTTTAGAAAATAAAAATCACTGTTGACATGTGTTTGCTCCTGAACAGGCGCTGAACAACCTGCAGTCCACCTTCTCAGGATTTGGCTTCATTAACAGTGAGAATGTGTTCAAGGTACAAGCGCTGGTGTAGGCAGCACGGTCAGCAGAAGCCGTGCTTCCCCGAGGGGGTCGGTGGTGCTGAGGGGCTGGGCTGGCAGCGGGGAAGGACACCTCGCTTTGGTGGCTGCCAGGGAGCCCACCCTGCTCCCGTTTGTCCTCTCCCTGTCGCTGCTTTTGCTACACAAGCAGGAGAGCTGGGGGTGGGGGACCTGAGACGTCACTTGTGTGTGGTGGGTGAGGGAAGATCATTGATGTGTCACGCCCAGGGCTGGGCAATTTCCGACGCTTCTTACTGGATCCCAGCAACTTCCCTGCACAGAGGTTCTTCCCATCACATTGTGGGTGATGACATGGGCCCAGGGGATCCCCTGGTCCCTAAAGGGCAGGCAGGAGCACCGTGCTATTCCCCAGCAGCCTTCAGATGCCCCACACTGGGATTTTTTGCAGTGCTGTGCCCTGCTTCCCACTTCTGCTCCTGGAGGGTAGGTAGCCAGGCTGAGGAAAAGGCCTCTCACTCTCCCACGTCTGCAAAGCATTTTTCTCTTGGGAATTCTTTTGAAAACTGCTTCTGCATCCTGATAACTTGGCATCTAAATGCCATTTGGGAGACTAATTTCCCTGATTTGGGGGTAGAAACTGGGAACAGTTGTCTAAGCTTTCAGTCTAGAGCTCTTTACCAGGTTTGTGGACAACAGACAAACTATTTTCGAAGCGTCTGGGTACACCTGGGCAGTGAATGTGTTTCTAAGGCCACTTAAGAAAGGGAAGCCCGCTCAGAAACAGGGGTGATGGTTCAGTGCCTGTTTCTTCTTGTAGGGTCACCGAGGGCTCAGGAAACCATGGCTTCAGCTGGGAAAAGACAAGGGCAGGTGGGGGTGCCCTCTGGAGCCATCAGGAGGCTTTCATTGAGAAGATTTAGGGGTTGACATTGTACCACAGCAGAGGCTAATGCCAGTGGGGAGTGCTGGGGGGAGGACAGAGCCCCGGAACCATCCATCCTCCTGCTGGAGTAGCGAGACCCCTCCTTTAGGGTGTCGGGCTGAGGCTGGGGACCCTCTGCAGGGAAGGTCAGTTCCTACTCCAGGGTGTAGATGAGAATTGGCCCAAAGGACCTCCCAGTTCTAAAGTGAATTCCAAGTGGTTCTGGGCAAATGACCCCCTGCCAAGTGATGCAAGACAGGTGACTGCTGGCTTCAGTGCTGCCCCCGTGAGCGTCCTTCCCAGGCCCATGGTTGCTCTCGTTCATCTGTCTTGTGTTTGGGAAATTTATCACCCTGGTGCTGGAAGCATTTCTCTTTGGTGGTGAGAGGAGCATTCCCCAAACTCATTCTGGTTGCTGGCGAATTTGATGAAAACAGCAGGTAGGCGGGGCATGGTGGCTCACACCTATAATCCCAGCACTTTGGGTGGCTGAGGCGGGTAGATCACGAGGTCAGGAGTTCGAGACCAGCCTGACCAACATGGTGAAACCCCATCTCTACTAAAAATACAAAAGTTAGCCGGGCATGGTGGCACCCTACTCAGGAGAATCGCTTGAACCTGGGAGGCTGAGATTGCACCATTGTACGCTAGCCTGGGCGACAGCGAGACTCAGCTAAAAAACAAAACAGCAGGTTGAGAAGCTGGACCCAGAGATTGCCTGGAAGTTGGTCCGTCAGGGTCTCCCCGCTCATGCTGTTCCTCCCACCCTCACGGCCCCTGACTGCTTTCCTTTCCCTTTGGGCAGGTGTGTGACGAGCCCCACCCACTGCTGGTGAAGGAGATGATCCAGCACTGTGTGAACGCCAACATCGATGACGCTTACAAGGTCCGCCTCCTTTCCCCCCGCACCCCCGCCGCATCCTTGCAGACGAACCTCTCACTTCTTGGGCAGAGGAGAGTGGGAGCCCTTCTGGTGCCAGGAACGTTATACACCTCACTCCATTAAAAATCATAGTTGGGAGGCTGAGGCAGGAGGATTTCTCGAGCCCTGGAGGTCAAGGCTGCTATGAGCCGTGATTGCATCACTGCACTCCAGCCTGGGTGACAGTGAGACCCTGTCTCAGGGAAAAAATATTAATATCATGCTATGTGTTAATCTGTCCAGTAGCTGGAAAAAAATGCTAGGAGTTGGGTGCACGTTACTGATGTGAAAATTGATTCAGAGAGGCTGAATTCCTTGCCCTAAATCACTGTGTTTATTTCTTATTTATGTATTTATTATTTTTTTAGAGACAGGGTCTTGCTCTGTTGCCCAGGCTGGAATGCAGTGACTCGGTCACAGCTCACTGCAGCCTCAACCTCTCAGGCTCAGGCGATCCTCCTGCCTCAGCCTTTTCCCAAGTAGCTGGGACTATAGGCACGTGTCACTACACCCAGCCCTAAATCATACTGTTTAAAAGCAGTAGAGCCGGGCACGGTGGATCACCTGAGGTCAGGAATTTGAGACCAGTGTAGCTAACATGGTCAAACTCCGTCTCTAATGAAAATACAAAAATTAGCTGGGCTGGGCAAGGTGCCGCATACCTGTAGTCCCAGCACTTTGGGAGGCTGAGGCAGGTGAATCGATTAAGCCTAGGAGATGTCCAGCCTGGGAGACAACGAGATTCTGTCTC
Organism: Sapajus apella; assembly: GCF_009761245.1. Lineage (NCBI taxonomy): Eukaryota > Metazoa > Chordata > Mammalia > Primates > Cebidae > Sapajus > Sapajus apella. The sequence continues at coordinate 4,767,288 of NW_022437028.1, forward strand.
ACCAAAAAGAAAAAAAACAGTAGAACTAGAATTCAGAATGGTATTTTTCTCCTGGAATTATGTCCTCTGCCAGAGAAATTTGTCAGCACAAGTCAGAAGGAAAGACCAGCCTAGCTCCCTCTCCAGTTAAGCCATCTCTCTGGTTAAGTGGGGGTGTCCCCATCCATTCCCATCGGCACAGGCATTCTGGGACCCAGCAGCCCCCAGCCAGCCAGGCAAGGAGGGACCAGGAAGATTGCAGCCTGACAGTGGGACTGGGCTTGTAAGCAGATTCCAGCAGGTGTGGCTGGGGTTCAGATGACCTCAAGCCACAGGGATGGCATTTGTGTGGTTCAGGGTCATTGGTCCAATCGTAGGTTCCCTCTGCCTACTAGGCTGGAAGTTGACTGGGTTTAGGGCAGAGTTCCACCTAATGTGAAACTGAGTGCACGGCGAGGAAACAGGCAGAGACCCAGGGCCATGTCCCTGAGTGGACCTGAAGAAAGCCTTCAGATTTATGGACACAGCTGTTCAGCTCCCTGAATTCACCCCAAGAGGCCAAAGCAAAGGCAAAAAGGCCTGTCTCCAGACCCTGCAGCCTGTCAGTGGGGGGGTGGGTGGGAGGCAGGAGGCTGCTCGGCCTGCAGGGTTTGCCTGGTGACTGCAGCTGGGCGAAGCCAGCAGACGAATGTTCTGCTTTTGCAACTCTGCTGTACCTTGTAATCAGATTAATAAAGCGTTTTAAGAGCTCTGCATCAAGAGATTACATGACTGTGGTAGTAGACCATTTTACAACACAACTTAAAATATTTGCATTCAGCTCCCCTATACCATAAAAAAATGAATAAACAAACATTTGCAATAGGCTGGGCTCAGCAGCTCATGCCTGGAATCCCAGCACTTTGGGAGGCTGAGGCAGGAGGATTACTTGAGGCCAGGAACTTGGGACCAGCCTGGGCGATATAGCAAGACTCCATCTTTATATTATTAAAAAAAATAATAAGCAAAACAAAAATAATTTGCAAAGTTATCTCTGTATCTGCCAGGAAGATCAGTTAAAGTACCCCTATGTGACCTGAAGGGCATGCCCCACCAACTGTGGTGAGTCTCAAAATCACATGGCTTCTTGCAGTTTCAAGTTGTTAAGCAGCCGCCTCTGTCTCCTTTGTCTAGATTCTCGCTCACCTGTGGCATCTGGGCTACTCACCAGAAGATATCATTGGCAACATCTTTCGAGTGTGTAAAACTTTCCAAATGGCAGAATATCTGAAACTGGAGTTTATCAAGGTCAGTGAGAGTCTGGGAATGCCGCTGTTCTCAAGAATGTGGGCCATGGTGGCCAGGCGTGGTGGCTCACGCCTGTAATCCAAACACTTCAGGAGGTCGAGGCGGGCAGATCACCTGAGGTCAGGAGTTTGAGACCAACCTGACCAACATGGTGAAACCCTGTCTCTACTAAAAATACAAAAATTACTTGGGTGTGGTGGCACGTGCCTATAATCCCAGCTACTTGGGAGGCTGAGGCAGGAGAATTGCTTGAACCCGGGAGGCAGAGGTTACAGTGAGCTGAGATCGAGCCACTGCACTCCAGCCTGGGTGGCAAAGCGAGACTGTGTCTCAAAACAAAAAAAAAAACAAGACGGTGGGCTTGGCTTTCTCTGTCTGCTCACAGGACTGGCACCTCGAAGGTTCTCTGGTTCCCAACTGCAGCGTGAGGGAGGGTATGTCTTAGTCCCTTTGAGTTGTTATAAAGGAATACCGGAGACTGGGTGATTTAGAAAGGAAGGAGGTTGATTGGCTCTCAGCTCTCCAGGCTGTACATGTAGCATGAGGCCAGATCTGCCTCTAGGGAGGGGTTCAGGCTGCGTCTGCTCATGTTGGAAGTTGTAGGGGGAGCCTGTGCGTGCAGAGATCACCTGTCGAGAGAGCAGAGGGAGGTGTCAGGCTCATTTGAACAGCCAGCTCTCCAGGGAACTAAGGGAACCAGAACTAATTTATTGCCTTGGGGTGGGCAACAAGCCATTCACATGGGATCTTCTTTATGACCTAAACATCCCCACGTTGGGCATCAAATTCCAAATGAGATTGGGAGGGGACACACGTCCGCACTGTGTCAGCATGGCTGATTGTCCTGGGCCAAGTTTGTTTCACCCAGTTCTGATTTTCTTCCTTTGAGGCTATCTTGTCAGTCGATTGATTTGTTTTGTTTTGTTTTGTTTTGAGATGGAGTTTCTCGCTCTTGTTGCCCAGGCTGGAGTGCAGTGGTGCAATCTCGGCTTGCAACCTCTACCTCCCAGGTTCAAGCGATCCTCCTGCCTCAGCCTCCCGAGTAGCTAGGATTACAGGCACGCACTGCCACATGCAGCTTTTTAAAAATATTTTTAGTAGAAATGGGGCTCACCATGTTGGCCAGGCTGGCCTCGAACTCCTGACTTCAGGTGATGCACCCGCCTCAGCCTCCCAAAGTGCTGGGATTACAGGTGTGAGCCACCTCGCCTGGCTGATTGATTGATTTTTAAGGTCAGATTAATTGGGGTTTAATTTACATGGAGTAAAATTCAGCCTGTTAGGGACAGGACAAACGTACTCAGTCATGCAAACGCTGTCACAATCAAGATGCAGAATCTGTCATCCCAGAAAACTTAATGTGCCCATTTGAAGTCAGCATCCTCCCTGCCTGCCACCTGGAAACCACTAATGTACTTTCCCTTTGGGAGATATAATTTTCTGGAATATCGTGTAAGTGGGACCATGTAGAACTTAGCCTTGTGAGTTTGGCTTCTTTCACTTTAGCAGAAGTTCCTTTCAGGTGTGTACACGTTGGTGCCACTATCCATGCTTCAGTCCTTTTTCTTTTTTGAAACGGAGTCTCACTCTGTTGCCCAGGCTAAGTGCAGTGGTGTGATCTCAACTCACTGCAACCTCCGCCTCCCAGGTTCAAGTGATTCTCCTGCCTCAGCCTCCTGAGTAGCTGGGATTACAGGTGTGCGCCACCTCACCCAGCTACTTTTTATATTTTTAGTAGAGACGGGGTTTCACTGTGTTGGTCAGGCTGGTCTGGAACGCCTGACCTCGTGAGGCACCCACCTCAGCCTCCCAAAGTTCTGGGATTGCAGGTGGGAATTCAGTCCGTTTGATCACGGAGAGGTAGGTCATCTGTGTGAATGTACCACAGCTTGCTCATCTGTTCAGCAGCTGGAGGACATTTGGGCTTACAGATTGTGGTGGCTGTGAATAAAGTCACTGTAAACATTTGCGTATATGGATTCGCGTGACTGCAAATGTTAAGTTTTTATTTTTCCCAAGTAAATTCCCAGGGGTGAGATTGTCTGGGCCAATGGTAAGTGTATATTTTACTTGATAAGGAACTGCCAGACTGTTTCCCAAAGTGGCCTAGTGCGTGCATCCCACCAGCATTCCAGAGGATCCTCAACCTAGCCACCACGTGGAGTGCTCAGTTTGGTTTTTAAGCCATTCTAATAGGTGTGTAATGATCAGATGCGGTGGCTCATGTCTGTAATTCCAGCACTTTGGAGGCCGAGGTGCGTGAATCACTTGAGGTCAGGAGTTTGAGACCAGCCTGGCCAGTATGGTGAAACCCCATCTCTACTGAAAACACAAAAATTAGCTGGGCGTGGTAGCACACGCCTGTAATCCCAGCTACTCAGGAGGCTGAGTAAGGCAAGGGAATTGTTTGAACCTGGGAGGCAGGCGTTGCAGTGAGCCAAGATTGCACCACTGCTCTCCAGCCTGGTCGACAAGAGCGAGACTCCATCTCAAAAACAAAACAAAAACAAACAAACCTAATAGGCGTGTGATGAGATCTCATAGTGGCTTCAATTTGCATTTCCTTAATTAATATCTGAGCATTTCCTATGTCTTGTTTGCCATCCAGAATCATCTTTGATGAAACATCTTTTCAAATCTACCAATTTTTAATTTTAATCTATTTATTTATTTAGAGAGCAGCCAGGTTTTGTATTTTTGGTAGAGATGAGTTTTCCCTGTGTTGCCAAGGCTGGTCTTGAACTCCTGGGCTCAAGTTATCCTCCTACCTGGCCTCCCAAAGTCCTGGAATTACAGGTGTGAGCCACTGTGCCCGGCCTTTATTACTAAATTTTTGAGAATTCTTTATATAGTCCGAATGAGAGTTCCTTATCAGATAGATGTTTGATAAATACCTTCCTCTAGCAGGGCCTTTTTTGCCTCCCACCTCATTTTCTTAACAGTATCCTTGAAAGAACTACCAGCATCTTTTGAAGACACAAATTGAACTTTAGGTAAACATCATTCATTGCATCTTAGCATTTATTTTCCGGCTGGAGCATGCGGATTTTGAACAAACTACTAGTTCAGTTCGTTTCTGTTTTTATTTTTTATTTTTTCAGTTCAGATTTTAAAAAAGAACTCCCCCACTTATTAACCAGATTTGAATTGGTTTGTTTTTCAGGAAATTGGATACACTCATATGAAAATAGCAGAAGGAGTGAACTCCCTTTTGCAGATGGCAGGCCTCCTGGCCAGGCTGTGTCAGAAGACAATGGCCCCGGTGGCCAGTTAAAGCAGAGACTTCGCTGACTGACTTACAGGTGCCCTATCCTGAGATGCAAGAGCTCTGGTCTTCCGACGGGGAAAAATGCCGCCTCAGGCTGGAGCCAGCGTGACTGCCCACTCCCATGGCTGGCTGGGCGCAGTGGCTCACGCCTGTAATCCCAGCATTTTGGGAGGCCGAGGTGGGTGGATAACCTGAGGTCAGGAGTTTGAGACCAGCCTGACCAACATGGAGAAACCCTGTCTCTACTAAAATACAAATATTAGCTGGCTGTGGTGTCAAGCGCCTGTAATCCCAGCTTCTCAGGAGGCTGAGGCAGGAGAATCCCTTTTGCCCAGGTGGTGGAGGTTGCAGTGAGCCAAGATCGCACCCTTGTACTCCAGCCTGGCAACAGGGACTACATGTCAAAAAAAAATGCCAAACTCCCGTGGTTTTCATGTTTGCTTGTGGGCCATCTGAGTGTTTGCATTCAGCCTCTGCCGCAGCGACGCGGTGATGGGTCGGAAAGACGCAGAGAAGCTGAGGGCGGTACCTGGTCGGTGTGCGAGCTGACATTTGAGCTGATTGAGCCATGCCTTGTTTGTCGGCCATAAAGTGACCACGTGAAGCCTCGAGGAAGAGCAGCTTCCTGTCCCTGCCAGCCTTGGCAGCCTGCAGGTAGGAAGGGCGATTAGATCGGAGACACAGCTCATCTCAGTTCTTTTATATTTTTCTTTTATTTATTTTTGTCACACACACAGCCTGGGTGTAAACTCAGTTCATCTCAGTTCTTCCAGAAGCCTGAAGGGACCACTTTCCTGGGGCGAGGGCAGGGTTTGCGTCATTTCCTATTTAGACCAACTTCTCAGAATGGCCAGGCGGTGAGCCTTTCAGAAGGAGCCGCAGAGTGGAGAGGTACAGCAGAGCCCTTGGGAAAACACCGTGATGCCCTTCCTGTGTTCATATTAACTTGTAGAATTGCCTTTTTTTTTTTTTTTTTTTTTTTTTTTTTTTTTTTTGTAAGATACTGTTTTTTTCTCTTTTTGATTTGTTTTGATTTTTGAAATAGGGTGTCACTCTGTCGCCCAGGCTAGAGCGTAGTGGGCCAGTCATGGCTCACTGCAGCCTCAGACCTCCTGGGCTCAAGTGATCCTCCCACCTCAGCCTCCCGAGTAGCTGGGACTACAGGCATGCACCATGATGCCCAGCTAACTTTAATTTTTTGTAGAAATGGGGTGTCACCCTGGGTGCAGTGGCTCACACCTGTAATCCCAGCACTTTGGGAGGCTGAGGTGGGCGGATCACACGGTCTGGAGTTCAAGACCAGCCTGGCCAACATGGTGAAACCTCATCTCTACTAAAAATACAGAAAATTAGCTGGGTATGGTGGCATGTGCCTGTAATCCCAGCTACTTGGTAGGCTGAGGCAGGAGAATTGCTTGAACCAGGACCCGGGAGGTGGAGGTTGCGGTGAGCTGAGATCACACCACTGCACTCCAGCCTGGGCAACAGACCAAGACTCTATCTCAGAAAAAAGAAACGGGGTCTCGTAATTATTGCTGGGACTGGTCTCATGCTCCTGGCCTCAAGTGATCCTCCCACCTCAGCCTTCCAAAGGGCTGGCATTATAGATGTGAGCCACCATGCCTGGCCCATTTCAGTACAGTGGCTCATGCCTATAATTCCAGCACTTTGGGAGGCAAGGCCGGCAGATCACATGAGGTCAAGGGGTTCCAGGCCAGCCTGGCCAACATGCCAAACCCCATCTCTACTAAAAATACAAAATTAGCCAAGCATGGTGGCGCACGCCTGTAATCTGAGCTACTCGGGATGCAGAGGCAGGAGAATTGCTTGAATCCGGACCTGGGAGGTGGAGGTTGCAGTGAGGCAAGATGGCGCCACTGCACTTCAGCCGGGGCGACAGCGAGACTCCCGTCTCAAGAAAAAGAGAAACTTGCCCCTCAGCTTGTGCAATCAGTCCTTCAGGGGGTGAAGTAACAGGCAGGTGGCAGTTGGGTTCTGGATGTTTCTTTTGATTTCCTAACTTATGATAATTTCTTCTCAAGGGAAGAATCCCTGGGCCATCCTAGAAAGATGCCTGGACTTGGGGACCAAGGTCCCATCCTCAGCCCTAATGCTCTCAGGGTCTCTTTATTTTTATTTTTTTGTAGAGACAGGGTTTCACCATTTAGGCCAGACTGATTTTGAACTCCTGACCTCAGGTGACGCACCCATCTCGGCCTCCCAAAGTGCTCGGATTACAGGCGTGAGCCACCATGCCTGGCCAGGGTCTCTTTTTATTAAACAAGAGCTGTGGCTGTCATTCCTTTAAGGTTTTGTGTTCTGTATTGCTTTTTGAGACGAGGTCTCCCTCGCCCAGGCTGGAATGCGGCAGTGCAGTCACAGCTCACTGCAACCCTCTCCTGGGTTCAAGCAGTTTTCCTGCCTCAGCCTTCCAGGTAGCTCAGACAGACTACAGGCATGCACTACCAAGCCCGGCTAAGTTTTGTATTTTTTATACAGATGGGTCTTGCTATGTTGCCCAGGCTGGTCTTGAACTCCTAGGCTCAAAGAATCCTCCCACCTTGGCCTCCCAAAATGCTGGGATTCCAGGTGTGAGTCACCGCACCCGGCCCCTTAAAAGGTTTTTTTTTTTTTTTTACCTGAAGCAGGGGAAAGCAGACACAGGATAATCATGGCTTTTAAACTGAAATGGTTTTATTGAGATGTTTCGGTTGGAGGAGACACTTTCTCTGGCAGCATTTCTGACTCAAGGTCCCTCTGGGCTCACACTCTTCCCATGAGACAGTCACATCCCTGTCCAGTCAGCTCCGCAGAGGCCAACCCTGGAGCAAAGGCGGACTGGGGACCGTGGCGAGGCCCTACTCCGCTCCGTTCTGGCCAGCGCTTCTCTAGACTCTAACTTGTACTGTTGTCCGTAGCAAGGGACATTTCCACTGGAAGTTCATAAAGATGGCAACAGCCTCATTTCTTCCTAAGTGAACTGAGGCCCAGAGGAGGAGGAGGTTCCCATTAGGGAAACAGCCAAGGCTCCACCTACCCAGGATGGTGAAATCAACTACATGTAATGCTTTCTAAGAGACAAGACAGAAATCTCTAAATCCAGAATATTAAATATGGCTCCACCTCTATAAATTATCTGTCCAAGCTTATCCTTACAAACCCCAGCAACCAACAATAGCAGTTAGGAATCCAAATTAATAGCAAAAAAAGGGCACAGATACCAGTGTTGGAGAATGGTTTTGGTTACGCGGACAGGGTGACCGCTTATCCTAAATCCTGGGCATCCATCGTCCACACCCGGAGCCAGGTTATCCTCGGCACCAGGTGTCCGCCCCACAAAGCCCGTATCGGGAGACGGCTTAGTGGCAGGGCTGCAGCTCCCACAAGTTACTGTCCTTTCCCGGGCTGTGTGTCCATGGCCAGGTGGTCCTCAGGGTGGCTGGTGCTCCTTCCAGGAGCTGTGATTGCAGTGGGCTTGAAAGTTGAGTAGCTCTGGGAAATGGTCCTCGGAAGGCAGTGACAGGTCCGGGAGCACAGCGGTCCCCTGGGCTGTTCGCCTTGGCTCCTGAAGTGAAGAGGAAAGGGTTTGTAGGTGAGGTTTGTCGTGATCAGTATTTTGTTTTGAGAACCAGAGCCACTGGTTTGGGGACAGCATTGAGCCTTCCTGCTGGCTGAGAACAGAACCCATCCATCAATCGCTGGGTTTTGTTTTTGTTGTTTTTTTTTTTTTTTTGAGACGGAGTTTCGCTCTTGTTACCCAGGCTGGAGTGCAATGGCGCGATCTCGGCTCACCGCAACCTCCGCCTCCTGGGTTCAGGCAATTCTGCCTCAGCCTCCTGAGTAGCTGGGATTACAGGCATGCGCCACCATACCCAGCTGATTTTTTGTAGTTTTAGTAGAGACGGGGTTTCACCGTGTTGACCAGGATGGTCTCGATCTCTTGACCTCATGATCCACCCGCCTCGGCCTCCCAAAGTGCTGGGATTACAGGCTTGAGCCACCGCGCCCGGCCTTTTCTTTTCTTTTTTATACTTATTTCATTTTTGTGGATAACAGGGTCTCACTATATTGCCAAGGCAGGTCTTGAACTCCTGGGCTCAAGCTGTCCTCCTGCCGCTGCCTCCCTAAGAGCTGGGATTACGGGTGTGAGCCACTGTGCCCGGCCTCCCTGCTTTCCTTCCCCTTTCCTTTCTCCTTTCCCTTCCCCTTTCCTTTCTCCTTTCCCTTCCCCTTTCCTTTCTCCTTTCCCTTCCCCTTCCCCTTTCCCTTCCCCTTTCCCTTCCCCTTCCCCTTTCCCTTCCCCTTCCCCTTTCCCTTCCCCTTTCCCTTCCCCTTTCCTTTCCCTTCCCCTTCCCTTTCCTTTCTCCTTTCCCTTCCCTTTCCTTTCTCCTTTCCCTTCCCCTCTCCTCTCCTTCCCCTTCCCCTCTCCTCTCCTTCCCCGTCTCCTTTCCCTTCCCTTCTCCTTTCCCTTCCCCTCTCCTTCCCCTTCCC
>NW_022437028.1:4786312-4806980 GCF_009761245.1 Sapajus apella
TTCCCGTCTCCTTTCCCTTCCCCTTCCCTTTCCTTTCCCGTCTCCTTTCCTTTCCCTTCCCCTCTCCTTTCCTTTCTCCTTTCCCTTCCCCTCTCCTTTCCCTTCCCCTTCCCCTTTCCTTTCTACTTTCCTTTCCTCTTTCCTTTCCCCTTTCCCCCCTTCCTTCCTTCCATTTTCCTCTTGTTGCCCAGGCTGGAGTGCAGTGGCACAATCTCAGCTCACAGCTACCTCCCCTTTCCGGGTTCAAGCGATCCTTTGGGACCACAGGTATGCGCCAGCACACCCGGCTAATTTTTATATTTTTAGTACACACGGGGTTTCACCATGTTGGCCAGGCTGGTCTCGAACTCCTGACCTCAGGTGATCTGTCCACCTCAGCCTCCCAAAGTGGTGGAATTACAGGCGTGAGCCACCGTGCCTGCCCTCTTTTGTTTGTTTTTGTTTCAGGACAGGGTCTTGTTCTATTGCCCGGGCTGGAGTGTAGTGGTGCAGTCACAGCTCACTGCAGCTCAGCCTCCTGGGCTCAAGCTAGACTCCCACCTCGCCTCCAGGTAGCTAGGACTACACGTGTGTGCCACCACACCTGGCAAATTTTTGTATATTTTGTAGAGATGGCATTTCACCATGTTGCTCACTGCTGTCTCCGCTGCTGCCACCCTGGCACAGATGGTACCCGTGCCTGGGTCCTTTCTGGACTTCCTGTCCCCACTCTCCCAGTACCCATTTTCCCAACAGCCAGAGAAATTGAATTAAAAACATCCAGCTGGTCTTCTGTCCAAAACCTTCCCCTTGGCTGGGCAGAGTGTCTCACACCTGTAATCCCAGCACTTTGGGAGGCTGAGGCCAGAAGATTGCTTGCGCCCAGGAGTTCAAGATCAGCCGGGCAACACAGCAATACCCTGTCTCTCAAAAAAGAAAAAGAAAACCAGCCAGGCGTGGTGATTCATGCCCGTAATCCCAGCACTTTGGGGGGCTGAAGTGGGCGGATCACCTGAGGTCAGGAGTTCGAGACCAGCCTGGCTAATGTGGTAAAACCTGACCTCTACTAAAAATGCAATGGCCTGGCACAGTGGCTCACACCTGTAATCCTAGCACTTTGGAAGGCTGACGCAGGCGGATCACTTGAGTTCAGGAGTTCAAGACCAGCCTGGCCAATATGGTGAAACCCTATCTCTCGCCACTGCACTCCAGGCTGGGTGACAGAGTGACACTCTGTCTCAAAAAAATAACAAAATTAGCTGGGTATAGTGGCAGGCGCCTGTAATCCCAGCTACTTGGGAGGCTGAGGCAGGAGAATCGCTTGAACCTGGGAGGTGGAGGTTGCAGTGAGCTGAATCATACCACTGTGATTCAGCCTGAGAAACGAGCAAAACTCCATCTCAAAAAACAAAAAACCACCTTTGTATCTCCCTCCCGTCTCATGCAGTAAAACCCCAAGTGCTGGCCCTGCCGGTCAGCCTCCCCACATCCGGCCTCCACCTCCACTAGTCTCCCCTCAGCCCCTCCCCAGCCCCTGGCTTTGCTTAGACCCGTGGGGCTCACTCCACCCGGGGGCCTCTGTTGTCCCCTCTGCCTGGATGTCCTTCCCCCCCAACGGGGTGAGGAAGGGAGCTCCGAAAGGCTTCCCTGGCCTCCTTAAATTGCAACACCCTGTCTTGCCCACAACCCCACACTACTTCCTGCCCCCCTGCCCTGCTTGATTTCTCTGCGGGACCTACCACCAGTGGATGTGCCGTCTCCCTCTGCCCACACACTCGGCTGTTCCCTTGGGCTGGGGGTCCTGCAGCCTGGAAGACCTCTAACCCTTGGCCCACAGCAGCTGGAGAGCAGAGGCCGGCCTACCTTCTTGGTCTGTCCTAGGCTTCTGAGACCGCCACCTCCCCGTTCACGTAATCCGGTTCCCCATCCTCCTCCTCATCTGGGCTTCCGGCCGGGCGGGGGGATGCTTCTCTCTGGACTTGCCCTGCAGACCAGTGGGCAGACAGGTCATTGAGTGGTTCACATGGACACACCCATGACTGTTCCCCCAACTGGGGTGCCGGGCTCAGACCCCAGACTCCACAAAACAGCCTGTGGGAAATGCCACGCCAGACAGGTCCTGGCGGTGTGTGTCTCTCCCGTCTGGGATTTGCCAGAGATCGTCCTGCTCTGAGAAAAGGTGGAACGTGTTACTGCATGCATGCAGCTGGCAGAAGTTGCAGTGAGCTGAGATTGTGCCATTGCACTCCAGTCCCCAGTGATGATGGGGTCCTCCCTGCAGAGAGGGAGGATAGGACCCCTTCGCCCACTCCCACCGAGGAGGCTCCAGGAGCCAATGAAGCCTCCTCTGAGGATTCGCCCTGCCTGGGAGGACCTGACCCCACCCCGGAGGCCAGGGCAGCTGCTGAGGGCTGTCATGCGTGGTTCAAGGTCTCTGCAGCTGCTCTTGCACCCCAGGCGTCACTGCGGGGTCAGCTGGCCCGGCTGGAGGAAAGCCCACTCTCAGCCCCGCCCTTCCAGGCCAGTCCCTCAAGCCTGCCCTAAGTGGGCCGACCACCCTGCGTCCTCTTCTCCCGGCCACCTACCCATGGCCCTCCTGGACTCTCGCCACTGACGGATGGATGCTGAGTTCTGATAATCCTCAGATTCCTCATCTTCTTCCAGGGGGACAGAGGGACAGGGACTGGAGGTGGGGTCAGTCTTCAGAGCTGGCAAGGGACTGTGTTCTCCGCAGAGGCCACCTGTGCCCTCCTGCTGGGCACCTGCAGAGGGAGGATAGGCCCCCTCGGCTCAGTCCCACTGAGGTGCAAGGAGCCGACGGAGCCGCCTCCAAGGATGCTGGGGGCAAGGCTCTACCCAAAGACACCCAGGGATCCGAGAGCCTTCAGGCTTCAAGGTGGGGTGGCCTTTGATCAGTGGGGAGTGCAGGGGCGCTTGGCCAAGTGGTCTGCCGCTCCCGGCCCCAGCCTGCCCCTGGCTGGGCGGTCTTACCTGGCTCTGTCGTTTTCTGCTTGCAAATGAGCACATTCTCGTAGGAATTGGCATCATCATCTGCAGGAGAGAGCGGAGTGGGCATGGGGCTGTGTGGACTCTTGACAGGCTTGGCTCACCCTCTGTCCTGCCCTCCCTCTGCAGAGGACCCCCCCGCCAAGCCCTACATCTCTGGGTACCCGAGGGACCTCAAGCCTTCTCCTGGAAGAGCTTCCTAATGGGCGCTGGCCTGGCACCCTGCAGGCTTTTCCCTGAGCCCTGAGCTCTTTTTCTTTTCTTGTGGAGACAGGGTCTTGCTCTGTCACCCAGGCTGGAGAGCACTGGCAAAGTCGTAGCTCACTGCAGCCTCCAGTTCCTGGCTCAAGCGATCCACCCCTCAGCCTCCTGAGTAGCTGTGACTACAGGCGTGCACCACCACACCCAGCTAACTTTAAAATATATTTTGTAGAGAGAGTATCTCACTATGTTACCCAGGCTGGTTTAGAACCCCTAAGCTCAAGCAATCTTCCCAAAGTGCTGCGATTACAGGCATGAGTCACTGTGCCAAGCATCCTTCTCTGTCTTCTAAGAGCCCCTCCAAATGCATTGGGGAGGGGGCACTTGGGGAGAGGTTTGCAATTCAGGCCCACGATGGGTGGCTGGAAGGAGGAAGGGAGGCAGGGGGCAGCTCAGAGGCTCGTTTCTGGGGCAACTAGGAGCTCTCCCTAGAGCCACTGCCGGGAGGGATCTGGACTCTTCCAGACAGGGCAGGGCGGGCTGGGAATGCTTTGCTCGGGGACCCAGGCTGAGTGTGGCATCTCCGAGCCTGGCACCCCGTCTTGGTCCTGTAATGGGGAAGCTGGGCTCTGACTGATGCCCTGCCTGATGTCCATCAGTAATGACAGGGTCCTAAGAAATGAGCACTGCTGGCAGGGCGCGGAGGCTCACACCTGTAATCCCAGCCCTTTGGGAGGCTGAGGCAGGAGGTGAGGAGTTCAAGACCAGCCTGGCCAACATGGTGAAACCCCGTCTCTACTGAAAACACAAAAAATTAGCCAGGTGTGGTGGTGTGTGCCTGTAATCCCAGCCACTTGGAAGGCTGAGGCAGGAGAATTGCTTGAACCCGGGAGGCGGAGGTTTCAGTGAGCCAAGATTGCGCAACTGCACTCCAGCCTGGGTGACAGAGGGAGACTCTGTCTCAAATGAAAAAGTGGAAGTGGCACTGGTGGGGGCAGAAGAGGACCCCTGAACACCTACACCGGCATGGCCCAGGTGGGAGCCAGGCCAGGGAGCTGGACTCAAGCCCAGGGCCCTGCACCTCTCGGCACGCACCACCCACACTTACTCCTGTTACCGTTTCTTTTCTTTTTTTAATTGAGATGAAGTCTTGCTCTGTCACCCAGGCTGGAGTGCAACGGCATAACTCAGCTCACTGTAACCTCCACCTCTTGGGTTCAAGAGTGTCTCCTGTTTCAGCCTCCCGAGTAGCTGGGATGACAGGCATGTGCCACCACCATGCCCAGTTAAATTTTTTGTATTTTTGTAGAGACAGGGTTTCACCATGTTGGCCAGGCTGGTCTCGAACTCCGGACCTCAAATGATCCACCCACCTCGGCCTCCCAAAGTGCTGGGATTATAGGTGTGAGCCACCGTGCCCAGCCTCTCAGTTGCCCTTTCTATAAAGGAAAAGCATTCAGGGCCCAAGGCTCTGGTGTTCTCAGCCTGCAGGGATCACTGTCCCTGGTACCTCTGGGCTCATCAGGAGATGCTCAGTCCTTGTACACAGGGGCCTGGTCTCCCCTGACCTCCCCGAGCCAGCCCTCTAGTTCCCTGCCACTGTGGCCCACTCCTCTCCCCCACGCCCTGTGCCCACAGCTCCCTCACTGACCCGCCTGCCCCCTGGCCCTCCTTGGCCCCCACCTGCAGCGACAGCCTCCTTCTGTCCACCCACCCTTCTCTGCCAATTCACCCGAACCCAAGCCCAGCCTCCTCTCCTGCCCGGAGTGTGGCTTCTGCCCCAGCTCCCACATCACTTCCTCCCCCACCTCTGGCTTCGTCCTCCGCCTCACCTTCGGGGGGCTTTGAGAACCGCCCCCAGTTGTAATACTCCATGGCAATGGGGTCTCTGGCCAAGAGAACAGACAGCACAGGTTTCCAGGCAGGCTGGAGGGCGGGGTGGGAGTCCTCATGGGAGGCAGTGTGGCCAGGGCTGCTCCCACTATTGCTCTTCTTGGGGGCCGTGGGGACTCTGCCAGGATCTCCTGATTCCCCCACCCCCACTTCCTGGAGCCCTGGAGCCACCGGGGAGGCTGGAGGGAGCAGATGCCTTGTGGATCCACCTTTTTTTTTTTGGGAGACGGACTCTTACTCTGTCACCCAGGCTGGAGTGCAGTGGCGCTATCTCAGTTCACTGCAACCTCTGCCTCCTGGGTTCAAGCAATTCTCCTGCCTCAGCCTCCTGAGTAGCTGGGATTATAGGTGTGCACCACCACGCCTGGCTAATTTTTATATTTTTCTAGAGACGGGTCTTCACCATGTTGGTCAGGCTGGTCTTGAACTCCTGGCCTCCGGTGATCCGCCCGCCTCAGCCTCCCAAAGTGCTAGGATTACAGGTGTGAGCCACCTTGCTATGTGACCTTAGGCCAGCCCGCATAGTGTGCCCATCTGTGAGATGATACAACACACTGAGGGGTCCTGGGTGTCCTGTCACTTGTCTTTGGGTGATGCTGAATGAGTCTCCATTCCCCGCCCCACACACCCCATGTCCCAGAGCAGGGCCAAGTCCGGTCCCACAAAGCCAGGGTCACCTGAGAGTCAACAGGGCCACCCAAGCCCTGCCTGCCAGGAGAAGGAGGGGAACCTGGATGCCAAGTTCTAGTGCCAGAGGCGGTTCCTAGACCAGGAAGCCCAGGGCCACATGGGCAGGTGGGGCAGTGGGAGAGGAGGGGCCACTCACACATAGGCGTCCTCCAACCCGTGTCTGCTTCCTGCGGGAGGAGGCGAGAATCAGGCCTGAGCCCCTGGGCTCCAGCCCCTCCGTGGCCTCCTGTCTCCCTGGGAGCCCACCTACCTTTGCTGAAGTTCTGGTACCTGGAAGATGCTGGATCTGGAAGAAAGAAAGGCCCAATCATCGCCTGCTCCCCGGCCCCAGCTTTCCACCCAGCTCGGGCTCCACGGCCCAAGGCGGAGCAAGGTGTTTCCTGGGTCTGAGCCTTTGCCATGCTCCCTGTCCCCTTCATTGGGCATGTGCGGGTGCGCACCCTCCCTGGGCCAGGCCACCCCGCCCAGCCTGTGAGTCTGTGCTGGGGAGGCCTCCCCTGGCCCCGCAGCCGCCACTGCACGAGGCCTGTCCCCTCAGGTGTTGGCCTTAGTCCCAGCTTGGCTAGGCCTGTCCCTGTCCCTGCCCTGTGCCACTCACCCTCCAGGCTGGGGGAGAACTGCAGCAGCTTGTCCTTCCTGCGGGGGGAGGGGGTTGAAGGAGGGACTGTGGGGTGAGGCCTCCCAGAACACATCCCCCCATACCCCTGGTGGGACCATCATAGTTGAGCCCTGGGGCTCAGGGGCCAGGGGAGGGAAGGAGGGAGGTCTTGGCCTGGGTTCACCACGTGGGGACCTCCAGGACCTACCTTCCTTGTCACTTCCTGGGGGCTGTGACCTACCTTGCGGGTGCCGTCTCCGCCAGGGGTCCTGGCCATGCCTGCCCGACCACTGCGAAGGACAGGAAGTGTGGTGTTGGCTGGGCCCCCAGGCTAGCCCAGCCCGTCACGCCATCACCTGCCCCCCACCTCAGGCCTGGCCATGGTGTCAGGGCAATGGGGACTGAGAGAACTGAACAAGGACACCCCCAACCCAGAGCCCAGCCTGGGACCCTTGGAGACTCACAGGAGTAGGTCTGGGACCCCATAAAGCTCTGTTGGTCCTCACGCCTGGAAACACAAAGGCTGTGCTGAGCCTGGGCCTGGCCTCTCACAGCCCGGGGACACAGGGACAGGGGAGGTGGATGGGGACAAGGAGGGAGAGCAGAGGGATGGACCTGGGCGACAGTGGGGAGGAACTTCTGCCCTTTCAGGCCTCAGACTCTCGGCTCCCCCTGCAACCCCCATTCTCTGGTCACTCTGCACATGGGGTGCCCACCGCTCATACAGGGCCCTGGGCTGGAGCCCCGCTCTCAGCAGCCCCATCCTCAGTGTGGCCTCAGCGGGCCTGCTGGGGGGTCCCAGGCCCCTGGAGATGGTCAGAGGGGTCTGTGGACAGGGCTGGGGAGGCAGCCCTGAGATCCCGGGGCATAAGGATGAATAAAGACCTGCTCAGGGGCCCAGCGGTGACTTGGGGTAAATTATTTCAGCCAGGAGTGACAAAGAGGCTGCCTCCCACCTGCCGGTGCCAGGGAGTGTTTTCAATTCCTTAAAATAGCACATGTGGCCAGGCGCTGTGGCTCACGCCTGTAATCCCAGCACTTTAGGAGGCCGAGGCAGGTGAATCGCTTGAGGTCAGGAGTTCGAGACCAACCTGGCCAACATGGGGTAACCCCGTCTCTACTGAAAATACAAAACAAATTAGCCAGGCGTGGTGGGTGCCTGTAATCCCAGTTAGGAGGCTGAGGCAGGAGAATCACTTGAACCCGGGAGGCAGAGGCTGCAGTGAGCCGAGATCATGCCACTGCACTGCAGCCTGGGTGACAGAGTGAGACTCCATCTCAAAAAAAACAGCACATGCTCTGGGGACATTCAAACCCACCATTTACTTCCAAATAACTGGCAAGACAAGTTCAAGGCTTAGCAGACACAGCTAAGTGCCCAGCCGTTGCCTGATCTCCCTTCTTCCTTTCAGAAGAAACTTTGATTTTTATTCAGATAGCCTGTGCTCATGTAAAAAGCTATCCTGGCCGGTGCGGTGGCTCACGCCTGTAATCCCAGCACTTTGGGAGGCCGAAGTGGGTGGATCACAAGGTCAGTAGTTCAGGACCAGCCTGGCCAAGATGATGAAACCCTGTCTCTACTAAAAATAAAAATATATGTATTAGCCAGGCATGGTGGCGCACGCCTGTGATCCCAGATACTTGGTAGGCTGAGGCAGAAACTTGCTTGAACCCGGGAGACTGCACTCCAGCCTGGGCAACAGAGCAAGACCCCATCTCAAAATAAAATACAGCAGGTTTTGGGGCTCCTCCTCTGAACCAAAATGGGTACCTGGCCCAACCTTCCAGGAGCGCCTGGAGGACTGGGGCTCAGGGTGGCCTCCTTTAGGAGAGATACCCTGAATCCACAGGAGAGAGTCAGACGTGGCTTCCTGGGAGAAGCAACACAGGAGCTGGGCCTGTGCTCACAGCAGTCACTTCACGAAGGCCGGTGGGGCCGAGCCAGACCGAGGTGACAGATGGAGAGACAGGCAAAGGCCTTCCAGGGAGGGGATCAAACAGCCCCCCCACCACATGGGGACCTGTGGTGGTCTGGCCTTGACCATCTGTGGCTCTAAGATCAATCATGGGGCCAGGGGTGGGCAGGGCCTGAGGGAATAGGGGACAGGGGATGCCTCCGAGGAGTCAAGGGCATGGGGGACGCTGGGGGGCGACGCTGGGGTGGGGGGTCGCAGGCAGGCCAGAAACCGTGTGGCCAGAAAGACACAGAAAGGTCTAGGCCTGGCCCACGGTGAGCAAGGCTGGGAAGATTCTATTTTCAAATCTCACTGTGGTTTTTCAGTTGCAAAAGGAAATGAGGAAGGATGTGTGTGCGTGCATGCATGCGTGGGTGGGTCATGAGTGACTGCTCGGGGGTGAACATGGACCTCCGGGTTCTCTGAGCCTGCAGTCAATCATTCTGTTTTTTTTTTTTTTGAGACAGAGTTTCACTCTTGTTGCCCAGGCTGGAGTGCAGTGGTATGATCTCGGCTCACCAAAACCTCCACCTCCCGGGTTCAAGTGATTCTCCTGCCTCAGCCTCCCAAGTAGCTGAGGTTACAGGCATGCGCCACCACACGCAGATAATTTTTGTATTTTTAGTAGAGATGGGTTTCTCCATGTTGGTCAGGCTGGTCTTGAACTCCCAACCTCAGGTGATCCGATCGCCTCGGCCTCCCAAAGTGCCGGGATTACAGGAGTGAGCCACCGCACCCAGCCGGATGCCTGGACTTCTAGAGGGCACAGGCAAGCTGAAGAGTGGCTAGCCCCACAGCCCAGGCATCCCCGCCTCCCAAAGCCCCCCCAACCCAAGCTGCAGCAGGGCCTGGAGAGCGTCTGGGCACTTCCTTTCCCTCCTCTGATGCCTAGGGGCTGGCTAGAGACTGGCACAGAGGTGTGAGTGAAGGGGTAAAGGACGAGGTGCCAGGAATTCCCTTGGGGATACCCATGCCCAGGGTACGTGAATACACCAGGCCAGGGACATCGAGGCAACTCACAGACTTCTCTGCTGGTAGATTTTCTCTGACCTCTTTGCACCTGCAAAAACAAGCCAGGATTAGCAAGGGTCCAAGAGCAGCTGCGAACTGAGGTCAGATACTCCCCGCCGTGTCTTGTCTCCCAGCAGCACTTGGGGCCAAGCTGTCAATTACCAACCACCTGATATTAAAGAATATTTGGGGCCAGGTGTGGTGGCCCCAGCACTTTGGGAGGCCAAGGTGGGAGGATCACCTGAGGTCAGCAGTTTGAGACCAGCCTGGCCAACATGACAAAACCCCATGTCTACCAAAAACAAAGAAATTAGCTGGGTGTGGTAGCAGGTGCCTCTAATCCTAGTTACTCGGGAGGCTGAGGCAGAACGGCTTGAACCCAGGAGTCGGAGGTTGCAGTGAGCTGAGATTGTGCCAATGCACCCCAGCCTGGGCGATGGAGCAAGACTCTGTCTCAAAAAAAAAAAAAAAAAGGCTGGGCGCGGTGGCTCACGAATGTAATCCCAGCACTTTGGGAGGCTGAGGCAGGCGGATCACCTGAGGTCAGGAGTTCAAGACTAGCCTGGCCAACATGGTGAAACCCCATCTTAAAAAAAAAAAGTATTTGCTCAGCGTATTTTAGAAGAGGAGAGGTTGGAAAAGCGGGTGCCACAGGCAGCCCCGACTCCCCTCCTTTGTCTGGGGCAATTTCTCTGGCCCAAGACACCGCAGCTGACCCAGCAAAACAACACCCCAGGTGCATGTGACCGATGTCTTCAGGGGGCAGTTTATGGGTTCAGGGGTCACCTCAGGAGGGTCATCGGCCCTTTCTGACCACAGCCAGGCCTAGGCTGACAGGGTCTCTGGGATGCACTGCCCATGCTTCTCTCCAGCACGCCCCCGGGCCCCCGCCTACCTGGACGGAAGCAGCGCACACACAGGCTGGCCGCCACCCCCAGCAGCACCAGCAGCGCTGCCCCGGGCCACAGCAGTTCAGTCCCTGGGTTCATGCTGGCTCCTGGTGTCGCCTCCTGTGGTTCTGAGATGGGGGGTGCCCGTGAGCAAGGGGAACCTTTTTCAGGAATCCCACCCCATACCCCCACTGTGCCGGAACAGTCACATAGCTGAGTCCAGGCTGTGGAAAGGCCACCTCCCCTCCTGGCTGCTGGCCCAGCCCAGCATCACCCTTGATAAATGCTGGAAGGTTCTGGGGGCCCACAAGATACCCCCACGTGCATGACCACAGCCCTACACACAGCCCCACTTAATCCAGACAACCGCCCTTTGAAGGTGAAGTTCACTGCCTTTCACAAATTGAGAAACTGAGGTTAGCGAGCTCACATCTGCTAAGAGGAAAGACGGGATTCAGGACGTAGCGTCCTGCCCCAACCCTGGCTCTGCCCATCACATTCATTGTCTCTAGTAAACCCACCCTGGCTCCTGGGGGTGACAGTCACAGTCTGTGGCCACCACCCATACAGAAGCACCCGGAAGCCCCCACCCATCCCAGGGCAACTCAGGGCTCCTCTCTACCCTCCTCCTGCCTTGGGGTCCCTCTGAGGCCCACCCAGGATCAGGGAATGGGTCTTCCATTCCTGAAACAGCTGCAAGCCCAGATTCTGCCTGTGGTGAGAGCTGGGAGGAGGGGAGTCAGGGAAGGCTTCTTGGAGGAGGTGGCCCAAGAGCATGAGGTGGAGAAAGGTAGGCCGGGCGCACTGGCTCACACCTCTAATCCCAGCACTTTGGGAGGCTGAGGTGGGCGGATCACAGGGTCAGGAGATGGAGACCACCCTGGCCAACATGGTGAAACCCTGTCTCTACTAAAAATACAAAAAAAAATGTTGGAGCATGGTGGCTGGCGCCAGTAGTCCCAGCTACTCAGGAGGCTGAGGCAGGAGAATTGCTTGAACCCAGGAGGCAGAGATTGTAGTGAGCCAAGATTGTGCTGCTCCATTACAGCCTGGGCGACAGTGCGAGACTCCGTCTCAAAAAAAAAAAAAAGAAAGTTGATCCTTAGAGGGATGAGGCCCAGGGCCCTGCTGCAGGTGTCTGGAGGGGGTGCCAAGGCTGGGCTGGAGACGTGATGTTGTAGGGAGGGGGCCCTGAATCCCCGGCCGGCACCTGGCCGGCTTCTTGGTCTGTGGCTGGTCCCAGCCTTGAAACCACAGCGTGATGACCAGGCCTCAGCAAAGACACATGCACACCACACGCCGTGGCCTGGTGGATGGAAGCGCGGCCCTCTCGAGTGCGCTTCCAAGAACTGCTGCAACCATAAATAGCCCCAGGCCAGGCGCAGTGGCTCACGCCTGTAATCCCAGCACTTTGGGAGGCGGAGGCAGGGAGGATCGCTTGAGGTCAAGAGTTTGAGACCAGCCTGGGCAACACGGCGAAATTCCATCTCTACAAAAAATACAAAAGAAAATAGCCAGGCACGGTGGTGTGTGCCTGTAGTCCCGGCTACTTGGGAGGCTGAGGCGGGAGGATCGCTTGAGCCCAGGGAGGTTGAGGCTGCAGTGAGCTGTGATCGTGCCACTGCACTCCAGCCTGAGCAATAGAGGACATTTTATTTCAAAAAATAATAAGGAGACCTGGTCCCCTGGAGATGGCCAGGGACAGAGTTGAGGGTGGTGGGGGTCTTGGAAGAGGCTGGGCATGGCGGGCATTTGTGGAGCCGACGCTCCCGAGTGTCCACCCTGCTTCCACTATGCGCTTCCCATCCTGGCCACCAGTGAAGGCTTCTCCCCACCCTACAGCTGGGGAAGATGAGGCTGGGAGCAGTAAACAGGACTTAAAAGGAGGAGTTCCAGCCGGGCGAGGTGGCTCATGCCTGTAATCCCACCACTTTGGGAGGCCGAGGTGGGCAGATCACACAGGAGTTCTCTACTAAAAATACAACAAATAGCCAAGTGTGGTGGGGGGGCACCTGTAGTCCCAGCTCCTTGGGAGGCTGAGGCAGGAGAATCGCTTGAACCCAGGAGGCGGAGGTTGCAGTGAGCAGAGATTGTGCCACTGTACTCCAGCCTGGGTAAAAGGACCAAGACTCCCGTCTCAAAAAAAAAGGAGGAGCTCCAGGCTGCCTACCTCCTGCCTTGGGTTCCCCCGGAGGCACACCAGGGCCTGGGCTGTCCGGCTTGAAAGCTGCGTGGCCTTTGACGAGTCTCAGGACCTCCCCGGACTTCCCAAATCCCTGCGGAAAGATGAGTCATAATCTCCGTGTGACCCTGAGTCTGTCAGGGGCCCATCACAGAGAAGCCAGCAGGCCTCCCCGCAAAAGCCAAGTGAGTCAGTGGGAACAAGTGAATTTCCTACCCTGTGACTGGCACGACCCAGGTCACCCCAGGAGGTGGTCTGAGGAAGCTCCGCTCTCTCCTCCCCAGAGCCTGCCTGGGCACTGCCCTTCTCCCTCCCCAAACCTCAACCTGCCTCAGTGCCCCCAACCCAGGGTGTGCCTCCAACCCCTCCAGCATGGCCCAAGTTCATCCCAGGCTTGTGAGGTTGGACTCATGGGACCAGATCTTGCCTGTGTCTGGGGCCCCCCAGCCTCAGGTTTCTCATCCATAAAATGGGGTTGGGCTGGGTATGGGGGCTCACACCTGTAATCCCAACACTTTGGGGGGCTGAGGCGGATCACTTGAGGTCAGAAGTTGGAGACCAGCTTGGCCAACATGGTGAAATGCTGTTTCTACTAAAAATACAAAAATTAGCCAGGCGTGGTGGCGCATGCCTATAGTTCCAGCTATTTGGGAGGCTGAGGCAGGAGAATCACTTGACCCCAGGAGGCAGAGGTTGCAGTGAGCCGAGATTGTGCCACTGCACTCCAGCCTGGGACACAGAGTGGGACTCTGTCTCAAAAATAAATAAATAAAATGGGATCAGGCTGGGAGTGGTGGCTCATGCCTATAATCCTAACACTGGGAGGCCGCGGCAGGAGCATCACTTCTGGCCAGGAGTTCGAGACCAGCCTGGGCAATGTAGCAAGACCCTATCTCTTAAAAAAAAAAAAAAAAAAAAGAAGAAGAAGTAAAAATGAGCCAGGCACAGTGACACAAGCCTGTGGTTCCAACTACTCAGGACACTGAGGCGGGAGAATCGCTGAAGCCCAGGAGGTGAGACTGCAGTGAGCCAAGGCTGTACCCCTGCACGCCAGCCTGGGCCACACAGCAAGACCCTGTCTCTAAAAACAAAAAACAAATTTCACAGTCGTGTGTCTGCCCCCAGACTGAGTGACTTCTGTGCTGTCTCTCTGTCTCTGCCTCCCTCTCCGAGTGTCTCTGTCTCGCTCTCACTTTTACTCTCCCATGCAGGTTCTGAAAGCAGGTGGGGTGACATGGAGGGAGCGGAGGATGGGCCCTCGGAGGCCCCCAGGGGCCGGCGGGGCTGGGTGGGGTGGGGAGCGGGGATCGCCGCAGACCACGGATCTGCAGAGGCCAAAATAGCACGAAGGGGAAGTGGGCACTTTTCATATGAACAAAGATTGCACAGAGCCGGCTTCGGGGAAGCTCTCGGGGCTGGGCTGGAGGAGGTACAGTGTCTGGGCCTCCCTCCCGGAAGGCCGCTCCGAGACCACCCTGCCCGTCTTCCCAGCGGCTGCGGACACTGGGGTGCGGGAGGGGCAGCCTGACTTGAAGCCCTGGACAGCTTTAACCACTGGGCTCTTCTCTGGGGTCTGTTTTTTTTTGTTTGTTTAGTTTTTAATTGTATTGAGTTTTTTTTGTTTTTTTTTTAAGAGATGGGGGTCTCACTGTGTTGCCCAGGCTGGTCTCCAGCTCCTGACCTCAAGTGATCCTCCCACCTTGGCCTCCCGAAGTGCTGGGATGACAGGTGTGAGCCACTGTGCGCAGCCGGTCCTGTTGCTTTTTCCAAATAATTGTGGGCTTCAAATGAGGCTGGCTGGGTGGGAGAGAGGGGCGGGTGCGGCAGGGGCCTGTGCAGCCCTGGTCCCAGGGGCAGAGCTGAGGGCCAGGCAGGGGGCTGGGCGGGGAGGCGGGGGACGTGGTCTCCACCTGACCTGGAGCCAGACCCGGGCCCTGACCTGCAATCTCACCGTTTTCCCCTCACCTGTGTAGGGGTAACAGTCCTATTTTGTGGATGAGGAAACTGAGGCTCCCGGGCCAGGCCAGCCGCTGCTTTGGCCCTCACCTGCCCTCAGTCTCTGACAGTGAGGGGACTGCCATGGGATGTCCCAAGGCTGTGCAGGCCGGACAGGTGAAGGCGAGGGCCGGAGAGTGGCCAGAACCCCAGAAACAAGCTGACCCCTGAAATGCTGCAGGGTCTGGTGCCAGGGCGGGAGTGGGGGCCTCGGGAGGGGGCGCTAGGCATCCAGGCCTCCTCCCACCCCACCCAGTGGAGCCAGGTGCTCCTGGGGGATGGGGGACAGCCCGAGGACCCAGGCACCCCTGGGACAGGCTTACCTGAGAGTCCAGGGCTCCTCACCGCGGCCACCCCATCCTGAGCCCGCACACCTGCTCCAGCGATGCCAACACCACTGACACTGGCGGGCGGACAGGGCGGGGTTTCTGCCAGCCACTGAATCATCCGCACATCCGCTGCTCTGCCGGACAGGCTCAGCTATGAGCAGGGAGGGGGAAGGGGGGGAAGCGAGCGAGAGAGAGAGAGGGAGGGAGAGAGAGAGAGAGAGAGAGGGAGAGGGAGAGGGAGAGGGAGAGGGAGGGAGAGAGAGAAGAGGGGGAGAAAGAGCTGGGGTGAGAGAGAGACAGGGAGGGAGAGAGGACAGAGAGAGAAAAGAGAAACAGTGAGAGAGAGAAAGAGAAGATAAGAGATAGGCGCGCGGTGGCTCACACCTGTCATCCCAGCACTGTGAGAGCCTGAGCCGGTGGATCACCTGAGGTCAGGAGTTCAAGACCAGCCTGGCCAACATGGTGAAACCTCGTCTCTAGTGAAAATATAAAATTAGCTGGGCATGGTGGCAGGCACCTGTAATCCCAGCTACTCGGGAGGGAATTGGGAGGCTGAGGTTGCAGTGAGCTGAGATCACGCCACTGCCTTCCAGCCTGGGTGACAAGAGTGAAACTCCCTCTCAAGAAAAAACAAAAACCAGAGACAGAGAGAGCAGAGAGACACAGAGAATAGGAAAATACGGACACACACTAACACACACATAAACACAAAAACTCACACAGAGAGGAGGAGAGATACACTCTAACAGATAGGAAGCAAGAGACTGAAGCTGAGGTGCTTTTGCAGATGGCAGACATGCAGACACACACACGCTGAGAAGACACACACTAGGCCGGGCGCGGTGGCGCACGCCTGCAATCCCAGCACTTTGGGAGGCTGAGGTAGGTGGATCACCTGAGGTTAGCAGTTTGAGGCCAGCTTTACAAATGTGGTGAAACCTCACTACTAAAATTACAAAAAGAATTAGCTGGGTGTGGTTGGATGAGCCTGTAGTTACAGCTACCCAGGAGGCTGAGGCAGGAGAATCACTTGAGCCCAGGAAGTGGAGGTTGCAGTGAGCCGAGATCACGCCACTGCACTCCAGCCTGGACAACAGAGTGAGACTCCATCTCAAAAACAAAACAAAACAAAACAAGCCAACAAACAATTTTAAAATAATAATAATTAATTAATACCTCGATGGCCTTGGGCAGCTGTTTAACGGTCAGTAGCGCAAGGCAGTCCACCAACTTGCAGGATGTGGCTTTACTGACCTCAGGTGCCAGGGCGTCCTGGGCTCCGCAGGGGCCTGTCTCATTCTGTTCTCACGTCTGTGTGAACGGCAGCCATGGCATCCGCCCCAGGGCTGGACACAGGGACGGCGCTGGGCAGGAGTGGGCTGTGGTCCCTCTGCATGTGCTGTCAGCCCGTTCTCCACGCCCCTTGATGCCGGGAGCCTCATCTGTGCAGTGGGGTGATGAGGCCCCAGGGCTGGGGAGGAGCAGGGCTGTCCTGCCACCCCGCCGCCTTCAGCTCCCTCTCCGTCCACTTCTCCACCTGTCTTTGATCACTCGTCCCGTCTGCCCTGACCTTGTAGTCTCTGCAGGGGTCTCTCTGTCCCTGCCACGCCCACCTGTGTCCCGAGTCCTTTGCTTCTGTGTCTATCTGTTTTGTCCTCTGGGACTCTTGCTCCTGACACTCTGTCTCTATTCTTTGCCTGCTTTTTTTTTTTTTTTTTTTTTTTTTTGAGATAGGGTCTCACTTGGTCCAGAGGTAAAGCTGGATTTGAACCCAGACCCCAAAGCCTGGCTTCCTCACTGGGACCCCCTGCCTGGCTCCTCTTCACAGAATGGGAACAAGCCTGCCTCAGTTTCCCTCCAGCCCCAGACTATGCACCTGGACTGGGGTTACCTGTTGTCTTTTTTTTTTTTTTTGAGATGGGATCTCACCCGGTCACTCAGGCTGGAGTGCAGTGGTGCGATCTCGGCTCACTGAAACCTCCACCTCCCAGGCTCAAATGATCCTCCCACCTCAGCCTCCAGCGTTAGCTGGAACCCCAGGCATGTGCCACCACATAATTTTTGTATTTTTTGTAGAGACAGGGTCTCACTATGTTGCCCAGGCTGGTCTTGAACTCCTGGCCTCAAGCTGTCCTCCTGCCTCAGCCTTCTAAAGTGCTGGAGTTACAGGCGTGAGCCACTGCACTGGGTCCCACTGAACCCACTGTGTATCCCACCTGCTGGAGACACCAGGGAAGAGCATGACAGTCCCCTACCTCCTATAAGTCTGTCATTGCAGAACCTGGGCCCCCAGTCCTGGACCCCTCTATGCCTGGGTCCCTGGCTCTGAGGTCCCACTCTTACCTTGGGGCTGGGTTTGGCCGGTGTCCGGGACGTGGCCACAGAGATGGGCAGCTGGGCCCGCTGCTGCCACCTGGTGGACAAGGAGGGTAGCACATGCTCCAGGAAGATTCAGGACCACGTTTTCTTCCCGCGGTAAACCGGTAAGAAGACAGAGGCTGGCAGAGGCGAAGCTGGATTTGAACTCAGACCTCAAAGCCTAGCTTTCTCATTGGAACCCCCTGCCTGGCTCCTCCTCACACAGTGGGAACAAGCCTGCCTCAGTTTCCCTCCAGCCTCAGACTATGCACCTGGACAGGGGTTACCTGCTTTTTTTTTTTTAGATGGGGTCTTGCTTGGTTGCCCAGGCTGGAGTGCAGTGGGGGCGATCTTGGCTCACTGCAACCTCTGCCTCCTGGGTTCAAGCGATTCTCCTGCCTCAGCCTGAGTAGCTGGGATTCCAGGTGCCTGCCACCATGCCCAGCTAATTTTTTGTACTTTTAGTAGAGACCAGGTTTCACCATGTTGGCCGGGCTGGTCTCAAACTCCTGGATTCAAGTGGTCTACCTGCCTCGCCCTCCCAAAGTGCTGAGATTGAGACAGGGCCTTGCTCTGGAGTGCAGTGGCAAGATCATAGCTCACAGCAGCCTTGTTGTTCTGCACTCAAGTGATCCTTCCATCTTTACCTCACTTGTAGGTGGGACTACAGGCACACACCACCATGCCTGACTCATTTTAAAACTTTGCAGTGATGGGGTCTCACTATGTTGCCCAGGCTGATCTTGAACTCCTGGGCTCAAGCGATCCTCCTGCCGTAGCCTCCCAAAGCGCTGCGATTACAGGTGTGAGCCATCGTACCCACTCTATCTGCTCTGTTCTCGCTCCCTGCTTCGTTGGTGGGCCTGGGCACTGGTAGATGCTGGAGGGGAATGGTCTGTGAATGGGCCTCATATGCGGCTGGGTGCGGTGGCTCACACCTGTAATTCCAGCACTTTGGGAGACCGAGGTGGGTGGATTACCTGAGTCAGGAGTTCGAGATAAGCCTGAGCAGCATGGTGAAACCTCGACTCTACTAAAAATACCAAAATTAGCCAGGCGTGGTGGCGCAGGTCTGTAATCCCAGCTACTCGGGAGGCTGAGGCAGGAGAATCACTTGAACCCGAGAGGCAGAGGTTGCAGTGAGCCGAGATCGCGCCACTGCACTCCAGCCTGGGCAACGAGCAAAACTCTGTCTCAAAAAAAAAAAAAAAGGGGCCTCATATGCAAAACGACCTTACAGACAAAGTGTGGTGTTTTGTTTTTGGAGATGGAGTCTCACTCTGTCACTCAGGCTGGAGTGCAGTGATGCAATCTTGGCTCACTGAAGCCTCCACCTCCCGGGTTCCAGCGATTCTGTCTCAGGCTCTCTAGTAGCTGGGATCACAGGCACCTGCCACCACGCCCAGCTAATATTTGTATTTTTAGTCGAGTCGAGGTTTCATCATGTTGGCCAGGCTGGTCTTGAACTCCTGACCTCAAGCAATCCACCTGCTTCAGTTTCCCAAAGTGTTGGGTTTACAGGTGTGAGCCACCATGCCCAGCCAAGAAGTGTGGTCTTGCGCGGCTGGGAGACAAGATCTCTGCACTGTTGTCCTTCAGATCCAGGACTTGCCTGTCACAGGGAAAGGGGAGGCGTGTTCTAGCAAGACAATGAGAGGCAGCTCTCCAGAACCGGCAAGAACGCTATATGCGTCATAGTCTATAATTTGGGTGATAACATCAAGGCTGGCATGCTCTTGGGTGCCCCCCCCAGGGTGGCTCACACCTGTAATCCCAGCATTTTGGAAGGCTGAGCCAGGAGGATTGAGCCTGGCCTGGCCAACATGGCAAGATCCGGTCTCTACAAAAATACTGTAAAAATTAGCCAGGGCTGGGCACAGTGGCTCACACCTGTAATCCCAGCACTTTGGGAAACTGAGGTGGGTGGATCACCTGAGGTCAGGAGTTCGAGTCCAGCCTGGACAACATGGTGAAACGCCATCTCTACTAAAAATAGAAAAATTATCTTGGCATGGGTGGCACACGCCTTTACTCCCAGCTACTCAGGAAGCTAAGGCAGGAGAATTGCATGAACTCAGGAGGTGGAGGTCACAATGAGCCAAGATCATGCCACTGCACTCCAGCCTGGGTGACAGAGCAAGACTCCATCTCAAAAAAAAAAAAAAAATTAGCCGGGAATGGTAGTGTACCAGGAGGTATGATGTGCCACTAAACTTCAGTCTGGGGTGACAGAGTGAGTCCAAACCCAAGATGTTTTCTGGAAGAGATGAGAAGACAGTGTAGCAATCATGGGGACTCCCCCCCATAACCAAAAAGAAGAGTTTCTTTTTTTTTTTTTAGAGACGGGGTTTCACCATGGTTTTGATCTCCTGACCTCGTGATCCACCCGCCTCGGCCTCCCACTGGGATTACAGGCGTGAGCCATGGAGCCCAGTTTCTTTCATTTCCCCTGGGAAGGGATCTAAACTGTTGATTGGCAATCAGGTCTTTCCAAAGGCCACCAAGAACACAGTGGGTTGCTGGTCAGTTTTCTCCTTGTCTATCTCAGCTGAGATCAGATCACTGCACGTTTGTTTCCAGGTAACAGTCACCAGGTGCTGTGGGCCTCCGGTCCTGAGCCCTGCAGGCTTCACGTCCCCTCTTCCCTTTGGTTAACAGTTGTTTCTGGTCCTTATCTCTTCCCTCCTGTCGTCCTTTTCCTCCCTCTCTCTTTCCTTTCTCTTTTCTCTCCCCTGCTTTCCTTTTTTTTAGAGGTGGGGTCTCACTGTGTTGTCCAGGCTGCAGTACACTGCTGTGATCTCAGCTTGCTACAGCCTCAGCCTTCTGGGCTTGAGCCAATTCTCCCATTTCAGCCTCCAAAGTACCTAGAGGTACAGCTGTGCACCACCGTGCCGAGCTCATTATTATTTGCAGAGATAGGGGTCTCACTCCATTGCCCAGACTGGTCTTGAGCTTTCGGACTCACGCCGTCCTCATGCCTCAGCCTCCCAAAGTGCTGGGATCACAGGGCCAACGTACCTAGCCTTCCCTTTTTAAAATTTTCAAATTTATTACCCTATCTAAAGTTACCTAGGATATGCTTCCCTTTTTTTTTTTTCTTGAGACAGAGTTTCACTCTTATTGCCCAGGCTGGAGTGCAACGGCAAGATCTCGGCTCATCGCAACCTCTGCCTCCTCGGTTCAAGCAATTCTCCTGCCTCAGCCTCCCAAGAACAAGTAGCTGGGATCACAGGCATGCACCACCACGCCTGGCTATTGTGTATTTTTAGTAGAGACAGGGTTTCTCCATGTTGGTCAGGCTGGTCTTGAACTCCTGACCTCATGATCCACCCGCCTCGGCCTCCCAAAGTGCTGGGATTACAGACGTGAGCCGCTGCGCCTGGTCATCCTTTCCTTTTGAGAGCAAAACTACTCATGTCGCAGAAAACAAAAGCCCAATGCTTGCAGCCCTTGGCAGAATTATTGGATAGATGAAAAACTTTAAACAGCTGCTGAAGAGAATGCTTAACCACAAGGGCGGTGCAGCTGGGGGGACGCTGGTGGGGATGGCATTAGGTGGGGGACGCTGGTGGGGATGGCAT
>NW_022437028.1:4806990-4827519 GCF_009761245.1 Sapajus apella
GTGGGGATGGCATTAGGTGGGGGACGCTGGTGGGGATGGCATTAGGTTGGGCACAATAGTAATTGTGGTTTTTATCATTACTTTCAATGCACAGCTGCGCCTGTAAATCCCAGCTACTCGGAAGGCTGAGGCTTGAACCCGGGAGGTGGCTGCAGTGAGCTGAGATCATGCCACTGAACTCCAGCCTGAGCGAGAGTGATGCCCTGCCTCAAAAAAACCATCACCAAAAAAAAAAAAAAAAAAAAAAAAACCACCACCAAACAGAAAAGCCTAGACAGTTCATGTTCACGTGCAGTGAGGCTTTTTTTCCCCACAACTCCATCGTTTTTGGTGTATTATTTTTTAAACCGCGATATAAATAACACATGCAGGCGACGATGTGAAGAGGGAGAGCTTGTGCCCTATTGGTGGGCATATAAATGTCCAAACCCGCCATGGAAAAAGGTTTGGAGGCTCCTCACAAAACCAAACATTGAGCTTACCGTGAGATCCAGCACTCCCACTGCTGGGTACATACCCCAAAGAAAGAAATTTGGCCCGGCGTGGTGGCTCACAACTTCCATCACTGCACTTTGGGAGGCTGAGGCAGGAGAATCAGGAGAATCGCTTGAACCCATGAGGTGGAGGTTGCCATAGCGGGAGGAAGCTTAGGCCAAGAGTTCCAGACCAGCCTGGGGCACGTAGTGGCACCCCCATCTCTACAAAGAATTTTTAAAAATTAGTGGGGTATGGGCCAGGTGCGGTGGCTCACGCCTATAATTCCAGCACTTTGGGAGGCCGAGGCAGGAAGACCACCTGAGGTCAGGAGTTTGAGACTAGCCTGGCGAACATGGTGAAACCCCATCTCTATTAAAAATACAAAAATTAGCTTGGCATAGTGGTGGGCACCTGTAATCCTGGCTACTTGGGAGGCTGAGGCTGGAGGATCGCTTGAGCCCAGGAGTTCCGGGCTGTAGTGCGCTATGCAGATCGGGGGTCCGCACTAAATTCAGCATCAATATGGTGACCTCCCGGGAGCAGGGGACCACTAGGTTGCCTAACGAGGGGTGAACCGGCCCAGGTCGGAAACGGAGCAGGTCAAAGCTCCCGTGCTGATCAGTAGTGGGATTGCGCCTGTGAATAGCCACTGCACTCCAGCCTGGGCAACATAGCAAGACCCCATCTCTAAGAAAAAAAAAAATTAGTGGGGTATTAGTACCAGCTACTCAGGAGGGAGGCTGAGGTGGGAGGAGGCTGGGGAGGTTCAGGCTGCAGAGAGCTGACTGTGCCACTGCACTCCTGTCTGGGTGGCAGAGGGAAATCCTGTCTCCAAAACATCTGAGTCCTAGCAGCTGCTCTTGGGTAGAAAGCAGTTCAAGCAGCAGTTACTCGGCCCCCACCTGAACAGCACCTGGCCACCTTACTCAACTGTAGCCGTGGTCCCAGGTCCCCCATCACTGGACAATGCTTCCATCTGTAGGCAGGCGAGCTCTGCCTTGGCCAGGCCCTTCCAAAGCCAGCCCGGTTTCTGAAGCATGCATTCATGCCCTACACCTTCCCTCCCAGCTCTTCTTTGTCTGCAGAAGTCCGTTTTAACATTACCCAGCAGCAAACTAAAGTGGCACCTCCCCAAAATCAGGATCTGCTTCTCAGGAGGCAGCAGCCCTCCCCGCCATGAGGGGTACCCAGAATTTCCTCTGCAGACAAGCAGTATGAAAGCAGCCACAGTTGTGTAAATACTTGATTTCTGGCTGGGTGCGGTGGCTCACGCCTGTAATCCTAGCACTTTGGGAGGCCGAGGTGGGTGGATCACCTGAGTTCAGGAGTTCAAGACCAGCCTGGCCATCATGGTGAAACCCCATCTTTAAAAAAAAAAACAAAAACAAACAAACAAACAAAAAAACAAACTTGACTTCTTCCATCTTGAGAAAAAAAACAACAACAACAAAAAAAAACTTATGTCCCTTTACCTAACAGCTAGGTAAAGGAACGGCTAGACTTTCAAGATTTCCACCTGGTTGGGAAAATAATG
This sequence comes from Sapajus apella, assembly GCF_009761245.1. Classification (NCBI taxonomy): domain Eukaryota; kingdom Metazoa; phylum Chordata; class Mammalia; order Primates; family Cebidae; genus Sapajus; species Sapajus apella. Next base: position 4,809,002 of record NW_022437028.1, read on the forward strand.
CTTTTAGCAAGCGAGGGGGAAAACTGGCATTCTATTTCCAATCATCACCAGCTTTTCAAACCTCACTCAAAAAAAAAAAAACAACTCACTCATCCCGGAGTTAAAATTAAAGTAGACTCTTCCATTTCAATGCTGCTTCCCAAATTTAAAATCGGTCCATTTCATGAGCAGCTGAAAAGAACTCAAAAATAAAGGCAGGCATTAAATATTACGTAAGGTTTTCTTTTATTTAAAAGATCATTCACAAAATACCATATCCATAGATTCACTTTCTGTCATATAGCTGAAGTGTTAAGTGTTTGGAATTCCATTCTCACACTGCAAAGTCAACTGGGTTGCCCGGAGGTTTAGATGCATTTGTTTTGTTCTTTATCTTATCCACACTGAAGATGTAAGTAGGTCATCTGAAAGCATCGGGTTTGATTACACCACATAATGCATGTCTTTCTGAAGTTAAGTATTGGTGTTACACAAATGGTTCTTATCTTGGAAGCAGAGAAGCCGACAGGTGGAGGGAAGGAGAGAGAGAGTTCTGTGGATTGCTGAGGCCTTGTCACAAAGACACAGTGGGAGAAGCCAAGGATGGCGGCTGGTGACCAACTACTAAGCACACAACGCTGGGCGCCCAGGCCACCCTGGCCCCGCCAGCACCCGGCGAGGGTCTCTTTCCTAGGCGCCTGCTGCCGGCCGCCCCTGAACTGCTCCCCACAGGACAGACTGGGACGTGGGTACTGAAGGGTGTTTCATCTGTTCACACGGAGGTGTTAAGCTCAGAAGCCTACGCCCTAGCACTAACCCCCAGGTAAGTGCTAAATCCTGCACATGGGAACAACCCAGTGTGTCCCAGACCTAGACAGCTGCAGTCCTCTACGGCTAGCTGAAGGGTCCCGACAGCTCTGCACAGTACAGCTCATTTCAACAAGAGATGAGTGAAGTGCCAGATTCCAGACCATTTTGGCTCTGAACTGAAGGGGAGGTGGGAAGCACAGTATCTCATCATGTCGCCTAGACCAGAACAGACCAACACAAACACGCAGCCAACAGGAATGGGGGGAAACGCCGCGTCTGCGCCAGCACCACCCCTCCACCCCCAAAGTGCCTCGGCCCAGCAGAAAAGAAAGAAACCAGCTCGCCGTTCACTGCACCCAGCCGGAGGGGAGCGCCGACCACGCCTGGTGAGAGGAGTTTACCAGCTGGGACTCTGCCTCGAAAGAGCGGCAACAAACGCGCGTGAACGCCTGCGAGCACTCGCCGTCTTCTCCGTGGACTCCCTACCGCTGTTCCAGGCCCCCACTCTCAGTTCTCACTGTTTCTCTCACGAGCCTATCTGCTTGGACAGTCCACTGGGGAGGGGTCAGGGAGCCAGGACTCCCTTCCCAACAGCAATGGAAAGGACCCTGCAGAGAGTTTTATCCTAGTGGGCCTGCGATTCTGTCTGTCACAGCTGAATACCAACAAGGAGCAGTTCCATCTGTCAGTGACTTCTGGTTTTTGTTGGAAACCCCAGCAATACAGAACTCCACATGCAGGTCAGAAGAGAAGCACTGAGGAAATGAAAGGAGACGCCTGGAGTCGGGCCAGGGGCTAAAGTAAAAGAGAAAGCAAAGGAGAAAAATGACGCAGCACCGCAGCCCAAACGACTCCCCACGGCGGCCACCTCCGCTCCTCCGCGGAACCCCATGTGCTGCTGGGAAAACAAGGAGCAGGAGGAACAGGACAGAAGGGAAATGGGGAAGCAGCGGAAGAAAGAAAAAACTGCACAGACAGGCACTAGAGAGATACAGCAAAGCCCAGAATGTACTAAAAACCACTTGTTAACAGCCGACATGCACTCACAAGCTGTTTCCGCTGTGAGGGGGCCAATGGCAGGCACGGGAGTGGTGGCGGCAGGACGCCCGGGGACTCACCAGGCCGTGGTCCTGCTCTCACCGCCCACGCCCCATTCCCTCCCAACCACAGGCTCATTCTTGCTCCTTCTGAACAACTTCCTCTCTGGGCCTGGCACCCCCGAAGATAGCAGAGTTGGGATTGGCTACTTGATTGAGGGGCGTCGCGACTGTTCGAGGTTTAAGCTGGAGTCGTGGTCTCTGTGCTCTTTCCTCTGGGGGAGAAAAAGCAGTTTGTCAGAGAGGATCCCATTCCACATCCAGGCCAAACGACCACGCTGATGCTGTCAGCAACCCAGCCCACGTTCTAGACTTCACCTGGCCTGCCACCCCCTCAGCAGGTGCTCTAATGACCAAGATGAACCTGCTACTGCGGAGAACGTGACGATCTATGCTGACAACTTGTGTGCCGCAGGAATGCAAGTCCCCGTGGGGTGTGAACGGGCCACGATCATCCCGTCAGGAAAAGACGCCCTCCGCCAACACTCGAGCCCCTACCTTCTGTCGGTTCTCTGAAATCCATGTTGGATCCGCGCAGGGGAGGGCCATCTCTGAAGCGGCTGCCCATTGGGGGGCCTGTTCGCCGGTCACCTGGGCGACTACCTCCCCTGCTCCCTAAGAAGTCATCCCTGAAGCCTGGGGAAGGAGGAGGACATTGAATTACTTTTCAAACGATCACCTCCAAGCTGCTTATAGAATAATGTTCTGGGAGTTGTTTGAGGTTAATCTGTAAAATTTTTTTTTTTTGAGATGGAGTTTCGCTCTTGCTACCCAGGCTGGAGTGCAATGGCGCGATCTCGGCTCACCACAACCTCCGCCTCCTGGGTTCAGGCAATTCTCCTGCCTCAGCCTCCTGAGTAGCTGGGATTACAGGCACGCACCACCATGCCCAGCTAATTTTTTGTATTTTTAGTAGAGACGGGGTTTCACCATGTTGACCGGGATGGTCTCGATCTCTTGACCTCGTGATCCACCCGCCTCGGCCTCCCAAAGTGCTGGGATTACAGGCGTGAGCCACCACACCCGGCAATCTGTAAATTCTTTAGCGTGTCCAGTATCTGAAGTCTCTCCAAAATCAAGTGCATTAAAAATGGGTCCAAATGCCAACGTGTGGAGTAATGACAGCACTAACAGACTTTCCAAAGAAAAAGGAATTAGCATCTTAGAAGAGAAAACAAATTAAGCAAAACAAGAGAGCCTCACAGCAGGCTGAATTCTATTTTCTAATATAAATCTACAAAGCTAGTTTAAAAGATAAACCTGAAATTTAGAACTATTTATAAGTTAGAACACAAAATCAGAAGAAAAAGCTATATGAAGAAAAAAAAATGCCAGAATTCTCACTGGTGGGTAGAAGGAAAGAATATTTTCTCAAGGGTCTCAAGGGGCCTTTATTGTACTTAAGTGAAAGCGAGACATTAACTGTATAATCTACTGAAGTTAAAATTTGGTAAAAAGAGTAGTTTACGCCTTACAACCCCAGCACTTTGGGATGCTGAGGTGGGAGGTTCACTTGAGCCCAGAAGTTCAAGACCAGACTGGGCAACACAGTGAGACTCAGTCTCTACGAAAAATATATTAAGTTAGCTGGGCATGGTAGTGGTGCCTGCCTGAGGGTTCCAGCTACTCAGGAGGCTGAGGCAGGAGAATCGACTGAACCCAGAAGGTGGAGGGTGCAGTGAGCTGAGATCATGCCATTACACTCCAGCCTGGGTGATGAAGTGAGACTGTCTCAAGGGAAAAAAAAAACATTGGCAAAAAGAAATTAAGCCATAATCAAACAAATGATTGGTGCGGTGGCTCAGGCCTGTAATCCCAGCACTTTGGGAGGCCGAGGCAGGTGGATCATGAGGTCAGGAGATTGAGATCATACTGGCCAACATGATGAAACTTCATCTTTACCAAAAATACAAAAATTAGCTGGGTGTGGTGGCGGGCACCTGTAATCCCAGCCTACTCAGGAGGCCGAGGGCACAAGAATCACTTGAACCCAGGAGATGGAGGTTGCAGTGAGCCAAAATCATGCCACTGCACTCTAGCCTGGCGACAGAGCGAGACTCCATCTCAACAACAAAAAAAATGAGCTTGCTGCCGCTGGCTGCGCACTCAGGGGTGACCGCTGCTACTCTCTGCAAGGGCAGTGCCGTGACTGAGCTTTCAGGGAGTTTGTCTTGGAGAAAAACCCTCAGAGCCTGCGGTATGCACTATACAGTCATCCTCATTATCCACAGATCCCCTATTTGCAAATCCATCCAGTCGCTAAAATTCATGTGTCATTCCCCAAGCTGCGTACCAGCAGCATTTCTGCAGTCAGGCTTGGACCTGCGCAGATGTGATGATCCCAGCTGAGGCTGAAAAAGACCGGGCTCTGCCTGTTTCCATTCCTAACTGTCAAGTCTTTTTGTGGTGAGTGTCGGGTGTTCTGCCCTTCTGGGCTTCTGCTGGTGGCATCGCTGTCTAAAGTGGCCCCACGTGCAGTGGGAAGTGTTCTGTTGCTCCTAAGTGTGGGCTCGCTGTGAGGTGCCTTACAGACAAAACCGGCATGGGACGAGCTTTCCAACAGGCCGAAATGATGGCACCACCGACTAGCGGGCCCTGAGTTTAGTGTGAACACTACGCATTAAGTGGATCAACAAACATTAACTGAGGCGTATTTAGAACGAAGGTCACATAAAACAATGTTAGGTGCGATCAGCTGATGAAACGCTGTGATCTGAGGCTCACAGGAGCAGCTCCACACTGGCTCATCCAGTGCTCCAGCCCCTCCACAGAGCCACTGCAGATGACCAGCGCCGACTGGGTAACTCGTGGGGAGGGCCAATTTCTATTATTTAAAGGTGGCAAGGGTTTTGGAAACCAGTCAAGTGATCTCACACCCGGTTCAGAGACTTGTGTTAAATCACACCAATTTCAACAAAACAAGTAATGAAAACAAGTCTCGACTGATTGAGGCCAACAGGAGCACTGCTTTAGGGGAACATACTGGGAGGCACATAGTCAAGAAGAAGGTCTTTACAAAGTCTTTTAGCCACCACATCACACAGTTCATTGAACAAGCCTAATTAGTATTCAAACGCTGAACCTGACGTTCCCCCAAACTCAACTGTGAAGTGTACCTTTCCTTTCCATGTGAGTACAAAGTAAATTTACACCTTCTATACAAGATTAAATCATTTCCGCCACCAAGGTCTGGCATGAGACATATGTGCTCACACCCACACTAGTGAAGCAGGGAAACACAAGTGCCACTTGTGTGTTCAGGTGCCTGACGGGGCACGACAGAGCCCAGCAGAGAAAACTATCAGTGTGCATTAAAACCAAGTGAGAGCCTCATTTCAAAACCTCCTAGGGAATAAGCAGTGGGAAAATTAGGAATGAAAAGCGAGGTCTGACATGAACAAGACTCTCACCAAATCTGCTGGTGGGTTTTTAGGAAGCAAACTATTCATGAAAATCTTCGGTTTTCTTTACAAAGCTTAGTTTAACACAGGCTATTTCTGATGGTGGAATGCCTTTGCTTGCTTTGTACTTTTCTGTTGCTCTATTTTGTTTTCTTACAATGAGCATGTATCATTAAAAAAACAGCACCGTCCTATTAAAAAGTAAAAAAGCTCTATTCTTGCAAATAACGTGTAACGCCTCAAATCAGCCATTACTCCGTCAAGTGAGTCCACGTAGGTTTGAGATGTCGCCAGAACGCTGCAGTTCCCACTGGAACTGGGGGCAGCAAGGCCAGGGCTGTGTTCACTGTGTCTCTGCTTGAGTGCCAGTGGCGAAATTAGGCCACGGGTAGGAAGACATTCGTATCTGGGTGACCTCTACAGCACCTGCGAATACCAAAAGGCAGGTGAAAGGCCGTTCCCGAGCTGCCGGCCGGCTCCGAGACAGCTGCTTCAGGTTCAGTCAGAGACTAGCCTATACATAAAATCACAGACTGACTGGACCATACTGCACTTTTATGAATAAGCTCACTTCTGATTGGCTACAGGACTTTTACGAACTATATTAGTCAACAGATCATCAGTCATCTGTTTAGCCACAGCTGGGTTTTTAAAAAATCTCAGACTCACAAGACAGCACACACCAGCCCCTCCCGCACTTACCCATTACTGTACGCCAGTTTTGTTCTGATGGGAAGGGTGCAGAGCATGAGAGTATATCCCAAGGTTGTTGGGAAGAAAACAAATTTTTCTTTCCCTACCTTTCTGTATTACAACTGACATTATCATTGTGTAAACATAAAACATTTTACACTTTTGCAATAAAAAACCAGAAAGTAGAGATGAAAAAAATGCTGCAAATCACCCTGCAGAGCAGAGGCCTGGTTCGGGGAGTGGTGCTTTGCGCTGTGACACCAGCTGGTCTGCCTGGAGTTGGCTAAGAAAGCTAATGACGACGTGAGGCATGTCCACTCTCAAGGGATCGGACCCCCAATCCTCCAAGGAAAAAAAAATAGGCCATCAGGACTACCTTTCACCACGTATGAGAGCCCAAACCTCTATCCCGTTTTCTGGAAGGAACAGTATACTTCTCTTGGTGCCATACACAAAACTACCAAGGAGATCCCCCGGCTAGAGTCTGAGAAAAACTGCTGAGCGAGACCAAGGGCCCAGGCCTGGCGCATCTAAGGAAATGCAGGCGATCACAGGTGACCACAAAGGAGCACAGGCCTCACTGGCCCAGTGTGGAGCCTTCAAGGCCTGCCCCCACAGACTCTAACAGAGGCTTACCTGCTTGCCTGGGCACCTTCCAGGAGAGGTTGTTTGTTAAAGGAACGAAAGTGGTAGTCCCACCAGGCGGGCTACTCACAAGAAACAGACAACAGCAGCAAGGCCCCTGGGAAAAGTTATGTGGTGATACTTTAAATACTGACACCGGAATTGAAGTCACCCCGGGAATCCCATTCACCTCTAGATTCTCGGGAGCTACCCATTCCTGAGGATACACAAAAAAGATAAAGTTGAGGAAGTGTCATTACCTTGCTGCACAAACATGGAAAAATTCATTTGGAAGACATATAATTCATGTGATGGGAGGGTCAATGAAATCATTCTAAGAGTTTTTGCTTCCAACAGAAAAAAAAAAAACCCAGGCTTGCAGAAGCATCAGCCATTCTTTCTAAGATTTTATGCAACCTTCTAAGAGCTCGCAAGAACCTATCACACCTATGAGGTAATCGAGTTCCACTGGGAACATTCAAGAGTTGCAACTGGTAGGCATACTGCAAGTTTGTATGAAGTTCAGCTTTAGAAGAACCAATCACCTCTGTCATCTGGTCCACCTTTTCTGAATCCAAAGCCACCTTTATCTTGTTTTCTGCCTTCTGCAATGTCCACACGAAGTGACCGATCGCCCAACAGCTAATAATAAGGGGAAAATAGTGTTAAGTATTGGCAAAGAAAAGAATCTCAGCTGCTATGGCAGAGAAACTGAGGATACTTACTGCACCATCGTATGTCAAGGCTTCCTTAAGGGAATCCACTTCATCGAATTCTACATAGCAGAATCCTGGAAAAGACAAGACCACGATTTCCTGAAGTAATTCTGGATTAAAGACATGGGGGGATCCTGTTCGTAGGATTTCTCCACAGCACAACTACCACTCTGCTGTCTAGATGACAGTAGGCTAGGGGAGCCTGAAGGAGCACCTTTTACTTTCCGTAGACAGAGCTGACTGGCACTGCTCCCTCTCGATCATAATCAGTCAGAAAATGCTAACTGAACATGCACTGAAATAGCAGCTGCATTTCTAGAAAGCTTTCTTCTTGAATGTTTTAACCATAGTATTAAAACCTTCCTCAGGCCAATGGCAGCTGTTTTGACTTCTGAATGACTATTTAATCTAAGTGAGGATTAGATTTCACAGATTTCAAATCTGATATCCTAAAATGCTTTGAAGAAGAGGCTTAAAGTGCCTGTTTAACTTACTACTCAGGTAGCTGACAGCAAATTTGCTTCACAAAGCTAAAAATATACCTTCGGCAACCAGGGTGTGCTTCTCTGAATGTTAATGAAAAGACAGACGGCCTGGGTTCAAGTACGTGTTACTGACAACCCATGTCTCTGATGTCAGATTCTGACGCTGCCCCTTCCTTGCTGCCTGGGGTCTAAATCTAGGTGGACGACTCCCTGGATGCTCACACTGCACCCTGCATCCCCTCTCCCCAGCATCCTTGCCCTGTGCATTAACTTCATCATCGCACTTCATCTTCGAAGCCACTAGACCGCAAGTGCTTTGAAGGCCTGAGTCCAAACTCGCCCTGTTCACCAACTGTGTGTAAAGCCAACTGCCTTGGCTGGAGGGATGTCCCCCCAGCTCTCTTCCCTAAGTGGACTTAACTTTGGGAAACATGGAGAACACTACCCCGGCTTCACAGAGGCAGCAGGAGCCACATCATGAAGCTCGCCCTCCAGAGCTGCGCAAGTGAAGATGTTCTATGAGCCAAACTCCAAAGCCTGCGGCGACTGACCCAGCCCAAAGGCTAGGCTCACCCACGCATTTCTACCCAAAGTTGAATTCCTAATGCCTGCTAGCAAGCAAACTTGTGGAGCTTATTTCCACAAGTGTAACTGACATATCTGCTTTCACTGTTTGATTACACACTCCATGGGGCTTCAGATTCCGAAGTCAAAAAGATTAAGAATGCCACTGACACACAAAACCTCCCCGGTCAGCAAGGCCTCCTCTACTGCTGGGACAGCTCCCCACCACAAGTCACTCCGTACCTGTCACAGATGTGCTTCTTGGTGGAACATGTGGACCAAACACCCCAAGACCCAGCATCACGCACTTAAATACCAAGCACACTTCCTTCAGGAAGCCCTGCAGGCAGAATGCCGCTCGGATTCCTTCTTCCTCTTCCTCTCTTTCCCGCACCCTACAGACACACCACCTCTGAAATCTCAGCCAGCCCTCCCAAGCACACTCTCCAAATTTACGAACACATACTGACAACACTGGCTGCTTCTCTTCTGGATTTTGTAATAACTGGATGCCTGCACTACCAAGAAAAATCTACCCGGCATTCCAGGTGGAACATGCCTAAGAGTTCTCGGCTCTGTTCCCCTCTCTCCTGGGGAACTCCATTACTGGCAGACACAGGACTGCTGTGGAGGTCAGGCCCACGAACTTGGGTGAATGCCACATATTTCACAGACTACATTGTATAGAAAACATTTTCCCCTAAGTGAACTGAAGACCTGAGTTGAAGAGCTACATTTCTTTCAGCTACTCAGACCAGGCAAATCTTTAAAACACTTTCCTGATTAGAGGCTCTGGTTCACTGATCTGTTTTTATTTAGAACCCGTTCCCATCCTCCCCCACCCTTTACAGTTATATACAATAAGAACCCCCCAAACTCACCTTTAAATTTGTCTGTGTCTTTGTCTCTGACTAGCCGTACACTCCTTATGCTGAGATCCTTAAAGATCGCATCTATGTCACCCTGCACCGTGTTAAAAGGTAGATTTCCTACGTATGCTGTGTAGGGGGGCTCTGTAGGCAACTCCTTCTGGCTACGGGAACCATGGCCACCAGCACTGCCGCGGGACCTAGAAGGGGAGAGAGACAGGACTCAAATGTGCCCAGAGTAAACAAGCAAACCAAGTCAAGTTGTCTTCCACTGAGCCACCTGGCCAGCGCCCCGGTGAGGCACTCTGCTCGAACGCACCATAAGACTGTTACGGCGAATGGCCTGAGAAAGAACAAAAAAAGAAAAAGAAAAAATCTGTAAGATGAACTATGTCTCTGTCACCCGGGCTCGACTGCAGTGGCGTGATCTCAGCTCACTGCAACCTCTGTCTCCCAGATTCAAGAGATTCTCCTGCCTCAGCCTCCTGAGTAACTGAGATTACAGGCATGCTCCACCACGCCTGGCTACTTTTTGTATTTTTACTAGAGATGAGGTTTTACCATATTGGCCAGGCTGGTCTCGAACTCCTGACCTCAGGTGACCTGGCTGCCTTGGCCTCCCAAAGTGCTGGAGCGTGTGCCACCATGCCCAGCCTAAACATAACATGCCTTCCTAAGACAACTGCTTCTCTCCTATTCACTCAGAATCTGCTATCTGCAGTATTTACACTCTAAAACCTAAGCAAATACCCTCCTTCACACACCATGGTGCTAAGAAATACGGAAAGGGACTGTCTAGAAGTAATGCTGGATTCAGAGGAAGGATTACTGAAGCTGCTTAACACATTCACACATAATGAAATGATTTCCCCTTACTGCTCGACTATGGGCATAAGAATGTCCTAATAAGGCCGGGCATGGTGGCTCACTCCTGTAATCCCAACACTTTGGGAGGCAGAGGCTGGGGGATCACTTGATGTCAGAAGTTCGAAACCAGCCTGTCCAACATGGCGAAACCCCGTCTCTACTTAAAATACAAAATTAGCCAGGCATGGTGATGCATGCCTGTAATCCCAGCTACTCAAGAGGCTGAGACAGGAGAATCGCTTGAACCTGGGAGTCGGAGGTTGTAGTGAGCCAAGATCGTGCCACTGCATTCCAGCCTGGGCAACAAGAGCAAAAACTCCATCTCAAAAAACAAAAAACAGAATGTCCTAATACAAATTTTCAATGTTACAGAGCAAATATTCATGTACATAACACTCTCATGCAATACTTCACGGGGTCCTGAAATACGTGGTGTACCTTACCAATCCATTCAAACCTCGATGTCACTTCCTCAGTTATATCAAGCGTTTACTTTGCATAGGTATCTGTTTAAATCCAGCCTGTCACTTACTAGCATTATGACCTTGAGAAGTTATTCAATTTCTCTAAGCTTTATTTTATTTGTAAAACTGAGTTAATCCTAACATAGTACTTTGGGAGGCCGAGGTGGGTGGATCACCTGAGGTCAGGAGTTTGAGATCAGCCTAACATGGAGAAACCCCATCTCTACTAAAAATATAAAATTAGCTGGGCGTAGTGGTGTGCACCTGTAATCTCATCTACTTGGGAGGCTGAGGCAGGAGAATCGCTTGACCCCAGGAGGCAGAAGTTGCAGTGAGCCAAGATCGCACCACGGCACTCCAGCCTGGGTAACAAGAGTGAAACTCCATCTAAAAAAAAAAAAAAAAAAAAAAAAAAAGAAGAAAGAAGAAAGAAAGAAAAAGAAAGAAATCAAAATATAGTATACATAGATTGTATCAAAATGACCCAGGAGAGACTTAAAGTCGTTAGGAGTGAAGTGCCGACAGCCAACATTTGTTTTCACGCAGGTCACCATAAAGGGCATGTGTGCAGGCATGCAGACAAGCAGGGCACAACAGTCACTTCTGCATCCACCAGCGTCATCCCACTCTACCATTATTTCAACCTTATTGTAGACTCGAAAATTTTCAAAATAAAAGGTTTGGAAAACTCAGGAGGAAAAAAAAAATTAAGGGAGTGATGTGTTTTTGAAACAGACATTTAACCCATTTCCTGTTTGCTCCAAAAATACTGTGCTGGCAGCCAGCTGTTTTTTCCTAAACGGGAAGTACGTTTAAATAAATGAGATCCTTCACAACAATCAAAGACCTGCTCAACGTCACCCCCCTTGCAGGGGAAATACTAATACCCATCTTAGAGAGCAACCTGGTCTTTCATCCATATACTGCTAGAAACATCATAATGGAAACTCCACTTCCTCCAGAAGGTACATTCCAAGTGTCTCAAATAGTGAACAAGTATTACTCACCAAAGCATTTTTATGAAGATGGGTTGACCAAGCTGTAATGATTCTTTGATGGTAAAAAAGTTTTACGTTTCATAATTCAGAAATCTGATACTTTCCAATAGGAAGTTCCACGTTATGTTCTAAGACCACCGGAAAATAGGTTTACGAGAGACTTGCATTCTACTTGCCCACTCCTCCCACCTTTCCAGATCTAGTAAATGCAACTTATTTTGCATTTCAATAACCTTTGCCAATACTACTCTATCATTGCCATCTCCAAGACCATAAATCCTAAAATATTTTCAATAAGATACTATTTAGAACTGGATAATAAATACATGAGCTACAGGCTGGGCGCCATAGCTCACGCCTGTCATCCCAGCACTTTGGGAGGCTGAGATGGGTAGATCACCTGAGGTCAGGAATTTGAGACAAGCCTGGCCAAAATGGCAAAACCCTGTCTCTACCAAAAATTCAAAAAACTATCTGGGTGTGGTGGTGCACGCCTGTAATCCCAGCTACTCAGGACGCTGATGCAGAATTGCTTGAACCTGGAAGGTGGAGGTTGCAGTTAGCCGAGGTTGCAGTTAGCCAAGGTTGCGCCTGCACTCCAGCCTGGCGACAGAGCAACACTCCGTCTCAAAATACAAACAACAAAAGAAGAGATACAGTATAAGGCCGGGCCCGGCGGCTCATTCTTGTAATCCCAACAGTTTGGGAGGCTGAGGCAGGAGGATCCCTTAAGGCCAGGAGTTTGAGACCAGCCTGGGCAACACAGTAAGACCCCATCTCCATAAAAAAATATAAAAAATTGGCCGGGCATGGTGGCTCATGCCTATAATCCCAGCACTTTTTGGCAGGCTGAGGCAGGTATATCACAAGGTCAAGAGATCAAGACCATCCTGGCCAACATGGTGAACTGCCATCTCTATTAAAAATAGAAAAATTAGCTGGGCATGGTGGCGCGTACCTGTAGTCCTACCTACTGGGGAGGCTGAGGCAGAATAGCTTGAACCCAGGAGGCGTAGGTTGCAGTGAGCCGAGGTCATGTCACTGCACTCCAGCCTGGCAACAGAGAAAGACTCTGTCTCACAATAAATTAAAAAAATAAAAATACACGCACACACACAAACTCTCTAACTCTAACTCACTCTCTCTCTCTCTCTCTCAACTGTGTGTGGTGGCCCAGACTTATATTCCCAGCTACCTGGGAGGCTAAGGTGGGAAGATCACCTGAGCCCAGGAGGTTGATGCTGCTGTGAGCCTGGGTGACAGAGGGAGACTGTCTCCAAACTGAAGAAGAAAAAAAAAAAAAGAAAAAAGGCCAGGCGCAGTGGCCCACGCCTGTAATCCCAGCACTTTGGGAGGTCGAGGTGGGTGGATCGCTTGAGGCCAGAAGTTCAAGCCCAGCCTAGCCAACATGGTGAAACTCTGTCTCTACTAAAAACACAAAAATGAGCCAGATGTGGTGGCATACACTTGTAATCCCAGCAACTCTGGAGGCTGAGGTGGGAGGATCGCTTGAACCTGGGAGGTGGAGGTTGCAGCAAGCCGAGATTGTGCCACTGCACTCCAGCCAGGCTATAGAGCAAGACTCCCGCTCAAAAGTGAGAGAGAGAGAAAAAAAAAAAAAGATACAGAATAAACATGTGGAAAACCATAAAAATGGAGGGTGAATGTTAAAAAAAAAAACACAAAACAAACTTTAAATTCATTACTCAACATTAAACATCTAGTGATGCTTAATGATGTTAAAAGATTCCCTTGTGCCAGGCGTGGTGGCTCATGCGTGTAGTCGCAGCACTTTGGGAGGCCAAGGCAGGTGGATCACCTGAGGTCAGGAGCTCAAGACCAGCCTGGCCAACATGGAGAAATCCTATCTTAAAAAAAAAAAGATTCCCTTGTGTGTAAGTAGCTCACAACCGTGTAGGGCATATATAACATGTATATATACAGTATGTGTGTGTCTATAAATGTGTAACATACATAAAAACTAAATTAACCAGGTATCATTTTTTTAAAAGCTTAAGGGTGAGGATGAAGAGAGATGATAAACTCTCGGGTGTTTGAAGGTGCAAGGGCTTGCTAAATGTGCTCAAGCTTACAGAGCAGAACAACTGTGGAACTGAGATCAGGCCAGACTTGACCCCTGACTGAGCACAGGAAGCCCAGCTGAATGCCAGAAGACCATGGGGCACTACTGAAAATGCACTAGGATGGCAGGAGTGGCTCTGGCTTTGGAGAAGATAGAAAAATCTGGTTTGGGGCAAACCATTTTGAAAAGTGAGCACATACTAAATGGCCGCACCTAACAGCTAACTGATGACGTAATTCTGGAGCAAAGATACACCAAAGGCCACCAGCTTGTTCAACTCACTCGTGCGTCACACCCCCACCAGTGGCTTAATACTCTAGACTTTTCAATAATTAACTGAACAGCCCTGATATTCCCGCGTCCTACCAGACGTAGTAGTCCCTTCCACAGGACTTAAGCACTTGTTACCTTGTCATCCCATGCAATGAAATCACCAGGGGGCAGCGCAGCGGGGCCATGTGACTTTACTCAAGCTAGCACTGATGAAGTGTCCACTGTGTGACAGTCACTTGAGACACAAGGGTGACTAAGACAAATAAACCGTGTTAGGCCAGGCGCGCGTGGCTCACGCCTGTAATCCCAGCACTTTGGGAGGCCTAGGTGGGTGTATTCACAAGGTCAGGAGTCTGAGACTCGCCTGGCCATGTGGTAAAACCCTGCCTCTACTAAAAATACAAAAATTAGCCAGGTACGGTGGTGCGCACCTGTAGTCCTGGCTACTTGGAAGGCTGAGACAGAAGAATTGCTTGAACCCGGGAGGCAGAGGTTGCAGTGAGCCGAGATTATGCCATTGCATTCCAGCCTGGGCAAAAGAGTGAGACTCCGTCTCAAGTTAAATAAATAAAAACAAATAAGGTGTGTTTTATGAAATTCCTACGTAGGTCAGTAACACATGAGAGAACAGATTCACCTGACAACCTTAGCTAGCTTGATGTAGGACCTCTGCCCAATTGCCTCTGTACCTACGTTTTCTTGTCTGTTATATTTCAAATCCTAATTTTATAAAGCTTAAAACTGATCATAAAAAGATTTCATAAGTACCAAGTAGTATATAAAAGTTTAATAACAGTTCTAAAATGTTCCTGGGCAGAGCAAACAGGTTTGAGGCTATGCTAGGCCAGCAGGAGTGCATGTAAAACAGGATACAGATCAGCAGAGCGTGCCAATCCAGAACAGACGCCTGAAGTCAAGGTCTGTGCTGCAAACTCCCCGCCACTACTGAGCACCGATCCCTTTTGCCGTCAGGGACAGTCTATGGATTATGAAGATTAAAGTAGTAAATTACAGCCTCAGTGATTTAGAAAATCCCACTTTCGGCTCCAAGTGGGACTAATATCCTTCACAGGCAAATCACTTTTCCTTACTCAAATCAAGCACGTATCTGCAAGTCTACGAAGGGAGGAGCAGAGTGTACAGAAGACACAAACCTAAGACCCAGTTTCTGCCCTCAAGGAGCTGGTAATTTGGAAAGGATAAATCGCATCACAAGCAAAGGGCTGCAGAAACACCAGGAGACAGCAATGAGAAGTCTCTCCCGGTTGGAGCAGTTGGGAGCAGGATATACCCCACAACACAGAGCAACACAAGTGGGACTCCACTTCCAGACAGCAGACGGGGCCAATACTGAACCCTTAGGATGATGAACCAGAAAAGATCTGTAGGTGTCAAAGGAGACTAAGAGGGGGTAACTATGAACAGAAACCAATGCAGGCCTGGGCGTAGTGGTTCAGCCTATCATCTTAGCACTCTGGGAGGTACAGGCAGAAAGGTCATAAGGTCAAGAGATTGAGACCATCCTGGCCAACATGGTGAAGCCCCATCTCCTCTAAAAATACAAAAATTAGCTGGGCGTGGTGGCCCGCACCTGTAGTCCCAGCCACTTGGGAGGCTGAGGCAGGAGAATTGCTTGAACCCGGGAGGCAGAGGTTGCAGTGAGCAGAGATTAGGTACTTAAATATTTTTCCAACTTTTTTGGTACTGACAAAAATACCTAGTACATTATCACTTAATATACATGCATACATAATATACATGTATGTGTATTAACTAAAACGGAGTCTTGCTCTCTTGCCCAGGCTGGAGTGCAGTGGCATGATCTTGGCTCACTGCAATCTCTGCCTCTGGGTTCAAGCAATTCTCCCTGCCTCAGCTTCCTGAGTACCTGGGATTACAGGTGCCTACCACCATGCCCGGCTAATTTCTGTATTTTTCAGTAGAGATGGGGTTTTGCCACATTGGCCAGGCTGGTCTTGAACTCCTGACCTCAGGTGATCTGCCTGCCTCAGCCTCCCAAACTGCTAGGATTACAGGCATGAGCCACCACACCCAGACTATTCCATTTTTAAAAATGCTTGTCAGGTACCCATTAAACTGATTTGATTATTCACCTACAGGACATGACAGGCATTTACAAAGCCTTATTCTAGATGGACAGTCAACACTAGAGAACTTTTGCTTTACATGGTTAAGACATTTTTTTTTTTTTTTGAGACGGAGTCTCGCTCTTGTTACCCAGGCTGGAGTGCAATGGTGCGATCTCAGCTCACCACAACCTCCACCTCCTGGGTTCAGGCAATTCTCCTGCCTCAGCCTCCTGAGTAGCTGGGATTACCGGCACACGCCACCATGCCTAGCTAATTTTTTGTAGTTTTAGTAGAGACGGGGTTTCACTGTGTTGACCAGGATGGTCTCGATCTCTTGACCTCGTGATCCACCCGCCTCAGCCTCCCAAAGTGCTGGGATTACAGGCGTGAGCCACCGCGCCCGGCCAGTTAAGACATTTTTAAAAAATCTGTTCATAGACAGAGTTTCACTATGTTGCCCAGGCTGGTCTCAAAAATGGCCTCCAGTGATACTTCTGCTTTGGCCTCCCACCATGCAGGCCATGGTTTGCATGATCTTTTGGAAAGTGTGAGGATGTGCCTGTAAACTCAGTTACTCCAGAGGCTGTAAGACGGGAAGATCATTTGAGTCCAGAAGTTTGAGGCCAGCCTGGGCAACACAGTAAGAGCCTGTCTCTTAATAAATAAAAAATGCTTGAGATTTGCCATTCCACATACTATCAGCTCCCAGTCATTTTATGAAAAACTTCATGATTTTGTGCAATGGAGGATTTGATAATGATCTACATATAACTCACAAATTTACAGTTTAAGATGTTTATAATCTATTAAAAATTATTTAGGTAACTATAAAATGCCATAAACAGATCTCCATTTAAAACCTAGAATTCGGCTGGGCGCAGTGGCTCACGCCTGTAATCCTAGCACTTTGGGAGGCCGAGGTGGGTGGATCACCTGAGGTCAGGAGTTCAAGACCAGCCTGGCCATCATGGTGAAACTCCATCTTAAATAAATAAATAAAATAAAATAAAATAAAATAAAACCTAGAATTCAAAGGCATTCAGAGTCATAGCTAACACAGTTCTTCTCTTCCTCACTTAATATTTGAAAAATAATTTAAGATCTAACTCACTTGCACTAAAGTACACTTCTATGTATCAACACCTAACATTAATACTTTGCTAAAATCAAATTTATCTTAATTTATAGCTATTTCACACATGATGCTTATAAGAACTAAATGTATTAAAAAGTATCTGGGAACCTCCTCTTGCTTTAAAAAGAACAAGAGGTTCATGGTGGTTCACGCCAGTAATCCCAACACTTTGAGAGACTGAGGCAGGCAAACTGATTGAGGCCAGGAGTTCAAGACCAGCCTGGGCAAAATAGCAAGGCCCCATTTCTATAAAAAATACAAAAATTAGCCGGGCATGGTGGTGTGCACCTGTGTAGTTCCAGCTACTCGGGTGGCTGAAGCACGAATGCCTGAAGCCCTGGAGGTGGACTGCAGTGAGCCATGATGGTGCCACTGCTCCCAGCCAAGGCAACAAAGCCAAACCCTGTCTCAAAAAAGAGAGGAAATTTAGTAGGCAGGACAAAGGAATAAAAAACATGTACTGGACTACTGGTACTATTAACAAATGATCCATTTTTCAGATGTGATGATGTTGTGATCATATTTTTTTACAAAGATTTTTCCCTTTGAAATGCATGCTGAAGTACTTCTAGATGATAATAACATATACATTTCCTTTCAAGTAATCCAGAAGTATGTGGGGAGGGAGTGAGAGGTACAGAGGTCACTGAAAAACAAAGAATAGGTAATGGGTACACAGGAAAGGTTACTATATCATGCTTTGGTTCATGGTTCACATTTTCTACATTTTTCTGTGATACATTTTGCATATTCAAACAATCCAACTATACAAAGTAATCTTTGCAAAAACTAGGAAAAACGGAACACTGGGTAATGGGAAAACTGTCAGATAAAGAAAAGAAAACTAAGCCCTCATCTGTTAGAAACATACTCAAGTATGAAGAGGCCAGGCGTGGTGGCTCATACCTATAAACTCAGCACTTTAGGAGTGCCAAGGTGGGTGGATCACGAGGTCAGGAGTTCAAGACCAGTCTGGCCAAGATGGTGAAACCCTGTCTCTACTAAAAATACAAATGTTAGCCAGGCACAGTGGCAGGCGCCTGTAAATCCAGCTACTCAGGAGGCTGACGCAGGAAAATCACTTGAACCCAGGAGGTGAAGGCTGCAGTGAGCCGAAATTGCACCACTGCACTCCAGCCTGGGCTGGGTGACAGAGACTCCATTTCAAAAAAAAAAAAAACACAACGTAATATAAGATACATCTACTAGGGTAGCCATAAAAATTAAAAAAAAAAAAAATTGTTTTAAAGTACATAATATTTACCATCACAAAGATGAGGATTAAAATTCTTAAAAACAGGCCGGGCGCGGTGGCTCAAGCCTGTAATCCCAGCACTTTGGGAGGCCGAGGCGGGTGGATCACGAGGTCA
>NW_022437028.1:4832519-4847539 GCF_009761245.1 Sapajus apella
TGAGACGGAGTTTCACTCTTGTTACCCAGGCTGGAGTGCAATGGCGCAATCTCGGCTCACCACAACCTCCGCCTCCTGGGTTCAGGCAATTCTCCTGCCTCAACCTCCGGAGTAGCTGGGATTACAGGCACGCGCCACCATGCCCAGCTAATGTTTTGTATTTTCAGTAGAGACGGGGTTTCACCATGTTGACCAGGATGGTCTCGATCTCCTGACCTCGTGATCCACCCGCCTCGGCCTCCCAAAGTGCTGGGATTACAGGCTTGAGCCACCACGCCCGGCTAACCCCTTCTTTATAAAAAGAAAAAAAAAAAGTACTGGGTGTGGTGGCTCACGTCTGCAATCCCAGCACTTTGGGAGGCCAAGACAGGCAGATCACAAGGTTAGGAGATCAAGACCATCCTAGCTAACACAGTGAAACTCGGTCTCTAATAAAAATACAAAAATTAGCCGGGAGTTGTGGCACATGCCTATAGTCCTAGCTGCCGGGGAGGCTGAGGCAGGAGAATTTCTTGAACCCGGGAGGCAGGGGTTGCAATGAGCTGAGATCACGTCACTGCACACTGCATTCCAGCCTGGGCAACAGAGCAAGACTCCATCTCCAAAAAAAAAAAAAGCACCAGTCAGGCTATTTTGAGGTTATACTGAGCTATGACTGTGTCACTACACTTCAGCTTGGATGGAAAAGAAAAGGAAAAAGGTTGAAATGGTCAATTGTTATGTATATTTATCACAGTAAAAAGAAAACTAAATAATGACTACAAGAGAGTTCCAAATACTAGTCTCTACCTTTGTTTACATATGAAAATGTTAAGATTAACTTTTAAATGTTAGGGAAGTGAAGGACTAGAAAATTCCAGCTCAATCTAGACCCACTGATATTCTTTCATTAACAAAATACTACTCAGCGACGGCCGGTAAGTACTTTGGGAGGCCTATTTTACAAAGGATTTAGCTCAAGTAGCAGCCTTTACATTTTTGCAGTCTCCGAAGAGTGCCAAGATGTAATCCTTTGGTTCTTTTCTGCCCTCGAGAGCCACACCTTTCTTCCATTCCGCAGTCCCAGAGGCTTAAGAGCTGATATATCACTGCTGCTAAGGCTTCTTTCCGAAGTCATCTACACTAAAGCTGCTGAGCTCTTCCTCCTAAGATGACGTTTCAGAGCCTGGCCATCCCAACTACCACCTCCTCCTTCACAGGCTGCAGTGTGCTGATGCCTTAAACTATGGTTCCCACAATGGTTCACAATATTCCACATTCATAAAGCAAAGGCCTATGCGGATCTCACAACAGGTCCTTGTATTAACACAAACCAAGGCAGGGGCACCAAACTGCATTACTCATGCTTTTCCAGCATGCACTTGAAGTATTTAAAATAGAAAGGAAGAAAAATCACAGCTTCAATTAGGAATATCCTTGGTAAAGCAGTAAAAATGAATCGTGACCCACTTCTGAATACCCTATGTTATGAAACACGGCACTTCTGCTGCATACAAAAGCATGATGGCTGCTCCAGGAGAGGCGGCTGAGCTACACAAGCCGAACTAGCTATTCTTTCCACAGAACACAATTTTTCACCTGAAGGAAGTGACAACAAACTATGGTTATTCAGGCATGGCTATCAGTTTTTAAAAAATGAAGTGAGTCTGCTGCTTGAAGTAAAACAACACTATTTCTTTTTTTGTTTGTTTTGAGATAGGGTCTTGCTCTGCTGCCCAGACTTGAGTGCAGTGGTGCAACCACAGCTCACTGCAGCCTCAGCCTCCAGGACTCAAGTGATCCTCCAGCCTCAGCCTCCCAAGTAGCTGGGACTACAGGTACACACCACCACATCCAGCTCATTTCATTTTTTTGAGAAGACCAGGTCTTGCCATATTGTCCAGGCTGATGTCTAACTCCTCGGCTAGAGTGATCCTCCTGCCATGGCCTCCCAAAGTGCTGGGATTACAGATGTGAACCACACCTGGCCAAAATAACAGTATTTTTGCCAACAGTAAAATCCGAGCTTTCAAGCAAAAAACAAGAGTTTCAGATAACTTGTGGCCATCAACATAAGCCTGACAGCCTTTCAATACTCAAGAGACTTTTGTAACATCTATGGGGACATTAATGAACAACTTTGACACTATGTAACAAAATGTGTCAACATTTGGAAGACCTGTATCTCTCTGCCTGGCTCAGTGAACAGGTATTTTCCAAATCACCAACACATTACAAATGTATGCCTTGATAAAGGATCTAATCAGAGTGCAGGATAAACTACTTTTTTTTTTTTTTTTTTGATATGGAGTCTCACCCATATCCAAGTGCCATATACCGTGGTGCAATCTGGGCTCACTGCAACCTCCGCCTTCCAGGTTCTAGTGATTCCACAGCTTCAGCCTCCCAAGTCGCTGGAACTACAGGTGCCACCACCACACCGGGCTAATTTTTGTGCTTGTAGTAGAGACAGAGTTTCACCCTGCTGGCCAGGTTGGTCTTCAACTCCTGACCTCAGGTAATCCACCTGCCTCGGTCTCCCAAAGTGCTGGGGTTACAGGCATGAGACACCACACCCGGCCAAATGATTAATTTTTAATGTATGGGCATGAAGAGTTTATTAATAAGGTTTCAGGTTCCATGTTGCAACAAACCTTCATAGAAACTACCGCCTGCTGAGTTTTGGTACAGAATCAAATACGAGTATCCAGAATTACCTGATTACTCCTCCCATTTCCAACTATTTATCTGTGAAAGTCTTGAACTTCTCCACACAAGTCAACCAAAGCAACACATCCCAAGAGTGAAGACAGATGCCGGTGTGAGGAACCAGTTGTCTTCTATTAAGCCAGACATTTAGAAGGCCCCAAAAATGTGAGTACACAGGAAAGATAGGGGAAGAGCGTGCAGAACAAAGATGATGCCCCGCCCCCACACCGCCCTGGACTGCAGTGCCATGCTGAACCAGAGGCTCCTCTTCCGTGCAGCAGCCACATGCTAGAGCACCTTCAGAAGGCTCTGATCAAGACGGAAAACCATGTAAATCAAGCCCACCACACCGGACATGGGGAAACTTCGAAGACAAGAACATTCAACTTAAACAAAAGAAGTCTTAGACATACACACAGCTGTCATTAGTTCTATCAAAATCATCCAATCACACTCATTTCGCGCTTCAGTATGCAGGTCTAATCAGCTGCACACATGGTACAAAAGCAACCAGGAGGCAAACACTCTCCTGCAGCTTCTAGGGGAAGCTGGCAGCTGGCAGCTACAGTGTGATCCTGGACAGACACTCGAAGAGTCTGCTTTGTATGTTCTAAGCTTCCGGAGAGACTCCTTGAAATTGTGATGTCTTCCCAGAACACTAAGCTTAATTTCTTTTTTTTTCTTTGTAGACAGTCTGGCTCTGTTGCCCAGGCTGGAGTGTAGTGGCGTGATCTCAGCTCACTGCAACCTCCGCCTCCCTGGTTCAAGCAATTCACCTGCCTCAGCCTCCCAAGTAGCTAGGATTACAGATATGTACCACCACACCCATTAATTTTTGTATTTTTAGTAGAGATGGGGTTTTGCCACACTGGCCGGGGTGGTGTCCAACTCCTGGCCACAAGTGATCCACCTGCTTTGGCCTCCCAAAGTGCTGGGATAACAGGCATGAGTCACTGTACCCAGTCACTAAGCTTAATTTCTAATAGCAATATAAATTGTAGGCTGGGAACTGTGGCTCACACCTGTAATCCCAGCACTTTGGGAGGCTGAGGCAGGAGGATCCCTTGAGCCCCAAGAGTTTGAGACCATGCTGGGCAACATAGGGGACACTCTATCTCTATAAAAAATACAAAAATCAGCCGGGTGTGGTGGTGCACCCTGTAGTCCCAGCTACCTGGGAGGCTGAGGTGGGAGGATGGCTTGAGCCAGGGAGGTTGACGCTGCAGTGAGCTACGATCCTGCCACTGCACTCCAGTCCGAGGGTGACAGAGGGAGAGCCTGTTCCATAAATGAATGTTTCTAACTCCTATGTGGAGAAAATGAGGCTCAAAGGGGTGAAGGAACTTACTCCAGATCACACAGCTACCACACGGCTGAACTGATAATCTCGTTTGCCTTCTTCCAAAGCCAGGGCTTCTGCATGAACCCTCATGCCAAGACCTCTTAGCAAATCCAAGTATTTCTGGTAACACTTTTCATAGCAGATAATGGTTTGGAAGTAAGCAATGGAACACTTGCGGTGAAGAAAGAATAACAAACCCAAACAACTTGACATCTGACAGTTAAACAGCATTTTAAAATAAGCTTTTCAATACTTTTACAGGCCCTAGTATCAGTGGAAATAGCTGTAGTTTTTACACACTGCTTTCCTTCCTATTATGTAGAGGTCTGAAAATCTGCTTAGCGACAGAAAGTAGAGTGGTGGTTGCCAGGGACTTGGAGGAAGGAAGCAAAAGGGAACTACTGTTCAATAGGGACAGAGTTTTAGTTTCACAAGATGAAGAGCTGAGTAGATGGACAGCGGTGATGACTGAACATTATAACATACTCAATACCACTGATATGTATACTGAAAATTGGGTAAAGTGGTACATTTTATGTTATGTGTATTTTACCACCATAAAAAATTTGGATAAAATATGCTGAGAAATTTAGACAGAGATGCCAGGCTTAAAGATTCAAAGGTTAAGAATTCTAAACGATCAGGCTAGGTATGGTAGTTCTTTTCTTTTTCTTCTTCTTCTTTTTTTTTTTAAGGTATGGTAGTTCATGCCTGTAATCCCAACACTTTGGGAGGCTGAGGCGGGAGGATCACTTGAGTCCAAGAGGTTCAAGACCAGCCTGGGCAACATAATGAAACCCATCTCCGTTTAAAAAAAGAATTCCAAACTCCTTAACTGAATCCTGATAAAGAAAATTTGGGGCCGGGCGCGGTGGCTCACGCCTGTAATCCCAGCACTTTGGGAGGCCGAGGCGGGTGGATAACGAGGTCAAGAGATCGAGACCATCCTGGTCAACATGGTGAAACCCGTCTCTACTAAAAGCACAAAAGAAAATTAGCTGGGCGTGGTGGCACGTGCCTGTAATCCCAGCTACTCAGGAGGCTGAGGCAGGAGAATTGCCTGAACCCAGGAGGCGGAGGTTGCGGTGAGCTGAGATCGCGCCATTGCACTCCAGCCTGGGTAACAAGAGTGAAACTCCGTCTCCAAAAAAAAAAAAAGAAAATTTGGGCTGGGCAGGGTGGCTTACACCTGTAATCCTAACTTTGGGAAGGTGAGGGGGGAGGATCATGAGGTCAGGAGATCGAGATCATCCTGGCAAACACAGTGAAACCCTGTCTTTACAAAAAATACAAAAATTAGCTGGGCATGGTGGTGCATGCCTGTAATCCCAGCTACTCAGGAGACTGAGGCAGGAGAATCGCTTGAACCTGGAACCCTGGGTTCAAAAAAAAACCATTCCATCTCAAAAAAAAAAAAAAAAAAAAGTAAATTTGGAGCTTTGCCAGTTTTTAGATGGCACCATTTCAGCCACCTCAATGCTTGCTACCTCCAATTTCTCATCTCAAGATCGGAGGTTTTCTGCTAAGCACTCACTGCCTTTGTTACAATTAGAAATCTAACAGTGTTATTCTGCAATTCACTGCCAATGTCAAATGAGAAACTGGAACCTCAGAAAGATCATTTAGCAAACTGCAAGACAAAGTCCATTCAAGATCTGATACAATCAACTCTTGATCATTTGGAATTTTGTTTTGATTTGCCTGCTGAACAATGAAGTCTCTGGTTCTATCCCTGGCTGCTGCCAGGAGAAAAAAGCAGTGGTTCAACGTTGTTTCCTGACAACTGAGCTACTTATTAAACACAACTACAAAGATGCATAATTACCAAAATGTGTTTTAAGATTATAACTGTTCATTTTAAGCCCACCATTTCTTTCGCCTGTGAGCCAGGTGATTTGGAGTTCAGATGTATTAGCCTGTCTGAGGCATTTTAGACAAGGGAGAAGGTGACTACTGTATACAAGAACCAAACAAAGCAGCGTCAAAAGCGCTTTCGATAGGCGGCAATCTTCTGTGATGCTTAGGCATTGTAAATGCTCAGGTAGACGTAATTAAAAGAGTTAAGGCCCACTCCTGGAATCCCAGCACTTTGGGAGGCTAGGTGGGTGGATCAACTGAGGTCAGGAGTTCCAGACCAGCTTGGTCAGCACTTCGAAACCCCATCTCTACTAAAAATACAAAAATTAGCCGGGCATGGTGGTGCACACCTGTAGTCCCAGCTACTGGGGAGACTGAGGCAGGAGAATCGCTTGAAACCGGAAGGCAAGGTTGCAGTGAGCTGAGATCACACCACTGCACTCCAGACAGGGCAACAAAGTAAGACTCTATCTCAAAAAAAAGAAAATAATAATAATAGTTGAAATTATAGTTTCAGAGTTTTTCTCCTTAACTATCCTACCTCACTGCTACATTTCAGAGATCCTAGTAACTGAGAACTACTAATTTGATAAAATTAAAGTAACACTGACTCTGGAATAATAAATGCTTCTACATAAACTACATCTCTCCATGCCTGGTCCTGTGAAATTTCTCCACTCACTCCAAACACATGTATAGAGAAAACACATTTGGCCAGACGCCTATAATCTCAGCACTTTGGGAGACCCAGGCAGGTGGATCACCTGAGGTCAGGAGTTCAAGACCAGCCTGGCTAATATGGTGAAACCCCCTATCTACTACACATACAAAAAAATAGCCAGGCATGGTGTCACACGCCTGTAATCCCAGTTACTTGGGAAACTGAGGCAGGAGAACTGCTTAAACCCGGAAGACAGAGGTTGCAGTGAGTCAAGATCATGCCATTGCACTCCAGCTTGGGCAATAAGAGTGAAACTCCATCTCAAAAAAAAAAACACATGTATAAATAAATACATAAATTCACCAGATTTTTAAAACTGCTTTTAGGAAGCTGAGCAATACTTTATGTACTTTTAGAGGAATATGAAGCCAAATAGAAAATTCCAAGTATGGGCCAGGTGGAGGTGGCTCATGCCTGTAATCCCAGCACTCTGGGAGGCCGAGGCGGGTGATAGATAACAAGGTCAGGAGTTCAAGACCAGCCTGGCCAAGATGGTGAAACCCCGTCTCTACTAAAAATACAAAAATCAGCCAGGTGTGGTGGCAGGTGCCTGTAATTCCAGCTACTCAGGAGGCTGAGGCAGAGAATTGCTTGAACCCAGGAGGCAGAGGTTGCAGTAAACCGAGATCAGGCCACTGCACTCCAGCCTGGGAGACAAAATAAGACTCTCAAAAAGAAAAAGAAAAAGAAAATTGCAAGGAAGTCAGACGGAAGACGCTTAACAGTAAAGAGACTTTCTATTAGGAGGTTTAAGTGAGGCACAGTGTACCTAACTTCTATCAGTTTTTGGAGTACACCTGGGCATACGGCTAATATTTTCGTTTGCCTGTGGATATTTTAAATGAATAGCATCTTAAGAGAATTTACTTCTGATTGTTCCAGGCACTCCCAAATGTCAAAATTTGACACCAGAAGATCTGGCAAATTTATCTAAGGGAAGAATTTTTTTTTAAAACCCCACACTCAGTTTAATGAGGCCACCTTATTGTAGTACCAATGCAACTAAAACTTAAATTGACCACGCTCTTAAAGAAGAATTTTCCTGGGTACTCCTGTGAACGTTTTTTGGAACTGGGAGAGAAAAAAAAAAAAAAAAAAAAAACACAACCCCTAGTTATTAAATTTCGAAATGACTTAAGAACAAATGTGTCTAGAAACCTACCCCAAAGGCGATACTTTTATGTCACCCAAACATTTCTTCTTTTATTAGCAAATAAAATGTTATTTGGAATGACAAGTAACTCCACCCTCCCCAACACTTCCACATTACAGTATCATGAATGGTATTAGCTACACTCCTGCACCAAAACAAGCTTTTGTTTGAGCTGTTCCCAAACCAAGGTATTAAAAGTGATCATTCTTCACCAAACAAAGACACTTTTGGACTGCAACCCAGGAGACTGAACACCTCAGTGTGTACTATTGTGGCGTTATCCTGGGAAAGTAATTCTTTCTGCAAGAAAACACAAACAGCCTTGTCCTTGACAAACAGCAATGTGTTCATAGCCTATAATCTAACGAGGCAACTATTAAAAAAAAAGTGCAGATTCCTGGAATTAAACACCATGAGCTCTCTGCTCAAAGATTTTTCTTTTAAACGAGGTGTTTCAATTACACATAGTCGTCCGCATTTGACAACAATCAGGACGAGGCTAAATGCGGTTCCTTCTCCAGGTCAGAGCGAGAAACCAGAGGGAAATAAAACTGTGCCAAAGAGCACGTAGCACCTGTCAAGGCACTGTGACCCAAGAAAGATTAACACAAAGAAGCCACGATGGATTTGGTTATCCTTGGTCTCTCCCCGCCCGCAGGGAGTCCTACCAGCCCCAGGCCAGAGCCACCAAATCGCAGCCTCACACGTAAGGGGAAGGGAATCGCCCCTCTCGCCTTCCGACCTTCCCTAGTCGGCCGGCCTCATGGCAAAGCGGCCAAGGGCCTGCAGAGCCCGCAGACAACAGAGGTCCGCGAAAGAGGCCAGGACAGGAGCCGGGAAGGCCGTGCGGCCCGCACCCCGGCGCCGCAGCTCAGCCCCGCGCTGGTCCTGCCGTAGGGGGGATGGGGCTGGAACCCGGCGCTCGTCTCCGGGCACTCTGCGCCGCCCCGGCCGAGGCAAGGCAAAACCCTACACGTTGTCGTTGGCGGGAAGCAGCGGAAGGGATCCGCCCCGCGAGCAAGACCCCCGGAGCTCAACCGCCGCCGCCGCCTCTCCGAGCGCGCCATTTCCAGGCCCTGGCCCTCCAGGCGCCGCTCCTAGGCCTCCGCGGGTCCCCGCGCGGGCCCCCGCCTCCGGACGCCCCGGGTGAGCGCAGGACGGCCGCCTCCCTGACGTCCCCGACCCCGCCGGCCCCCCTGCCCACGCCGGAGCCCGCGCACGCCCGCCTCACCCTCTGCCGCCGCCGAAGCTGCTGTAGGCCCGATCGTCGTAGGTATCGAAGTCCGCCATTTGCCGTCTCCGCTCCGAGAGGAACCAGGGTGAGCGAGGAAGGACCCCGCAATATAACTCCCCCCCGCCCCGCCGCCGGGGCTGTCCGCCGCGCCGCCTGATCGCAAATCGCTCGGACGCACGCGCGCGCGCGCGCGCACGCACGGACGCTCGCCGCGCCGCGCCGGGCCTTGGGCCCACGGGCAGCTGCTGGGCCCGCGCGCTCTAAGGCCCACGTGGTGCGGCGGCGCCCCGGCTGGACGCCTGCTCTGCCACCGCGGCCCATTATGTGCTGGCCCTGGGGCTGCGCCCGCGGCCGCCTCCTGTCCCCGCCGCGCCCCGCCCTTGCGCGCGGGCCATCCCCTCCATTGGCGGGAGGTGGTCGGCAGAGCCGGGCAGGAACTCCCTCTCCGGTTCGTTTGGGACCTTGCCTTTTGGCCTCCAGACCTGGCAGGGACCGCAGAGGCCTGTCCCCCTTGGCCTCGAGAGTGATCCCCTGTTGACACCCAAGTAAAGGCCACCTCCTCCAGACAGGAACCGGCCACACGAAGAGAATGCCCTGGAAGGGGGTGCAAGGCGATGGGACGCAGATGCGAATTCTGCCTTCCAGGGCTTACTCGCTGCCTGGGTATTGGGGTGTTTTGAGAGGAGATAGGTGGCCTGTGACTTAGCAAGAGAGGATTCACATCTCGGTGTTTTGCGGAAGTCGTTGCCTTGGAAAAAGAGTTGGTTACTGATATGGATTCCATCATCTAGCAATAACAAAACATAGTTATGTAGTGGGAATTAATTACACAGGTAAATTTCCAGGCTTGTGATTGAGATGGTGGTAATTGTGGGTGCCACAATGTTAATTATATAGGCAGGCACACTTTAAAAATCTCATAGGCCGGGCACGGTGGCTCATGCCTGTAATCCCAGCACTTTGGGAGGCCGATGTGGGTGCATCACAAGGTCAGGAGTTCGAGACCAGCGTGGCCAATATGGTGAAACCCCATCCCTACTAAAAATTAAAAAAAAAAATGAGCCGGACGGGGTGGCGGGCACCTGTAGTCCCAGCTACTCAGGAGACAGGATACTCCTGTCTCCTACTGAGGCAGGAGAATTGCTTGAACCTGGGAAGCAGAGGTTGCAGTGAGCCGAGATTGTGCCACTGCACTGCAGCCTGGGCGACAGAGCAAGACTCCATCTCAAAAAAAGAAAAAAGAACCTCATGGAATTTTTTGCTTGTTATTATTTATTTGTTTGTAGTTGAGACAGGGTCTCACTCTGTTGCCCAGGCTGGAGTGTGGTGGACTATAGGCAGGCAGTACCACGCCCGACTAATTAGCTTTTTTTTCTTTTTTTTTTTTTTGAGACAGAGTCTCACTCTTGCCCAGGTTGGAGTGCAGTGGCATGTTCTTGGCTCACTGCAACCTCCACCTCCGGGGTTCAAGTGATTCTCCTGCGTCAGCCTCCTGAGTAGTTGAGACTACAGGCGTGTGCCACCACACCCAGCTGATTTTTGTATTTTTAGTAGAGATGGGGTTTCATCGTGTTAGCCAGGATAGTCTCAATCTTCTGACCTTGTGATCCGCCTTGTGCTCCCAAAGTGCTGGGATTATAGGCCCACTACCCGACCTGGCTAATTTTTGTATTTTTTGTAAAGATGGGATTTCACCATGTTGGCCAGCCTGGTCCTCAACTCCTGGCCTCAGGCGATCCACCCGCCTCGGCCTCCCAAAGTGCTGGGATTACAGGCGTGACCCACCTCACCTGGCCACAAATAGGTTTTTTTGAGTTAGGGTCTTGCTCTGTTGCCCAGGCTGGAGTGCAGTGGCGCTATCATAGCTCATGGCAGCCTACAACTCCTGGGCTCAAGTGATCCTCCTGCCTCAGTCTCCTAGGTAGCTCAGACCATAAGCATATGCTACCACACCCAGTTAATTTTTGTACTTGTTGTAGAGATAGGGTCTTGCTATACAGTATTGCTCAGGCTGGTCTCAAACTCCTGGCCCCAAGCAATCCTCCTGCCTCAGCTTCCCAAAACACTGGGATTACAAGCCTGAACCATGGAATCCAACACAAGTAGGTTTTTTTTGAGACGGAGTCTCGCTCTGTTGCCAGGCTGGAGTGCACTGGCGCGATCTCAGCTCACTGCAACCTCTGCCTCCCGGGTTCAAGCGATTCTCCTGCCTCAGCCTCCCAAGTAGCTGGGATTACAGGTGCGCGCCACCATGCCCAATTAATGTTTTGTAATTTTAGTAGAGACAGAGTTTCACCATGTAGGCTGGGACGGTCTCGATCTCTTGATCCGAAGGCCTCAGCCTCCCAAAGTACTGGGATTACAGGCCTGAGCCACCACACCCGGCCTACAAGTAGGTTTTTGATGGAAAAGAAGAGGCAGCTTACTAAACTGTTTACAAGAAATTTACATGACAATAAAGTGAGCTATTGATTGGCTATGCGTTGTTTTTTTTGTTTTTGTTTTTGTTTTGTTTTGCTATGCATTGTTGTCTGTATCACTGATTCCAAGAATTTAAAGATAATGAATGAGGCAGCAATTTGGGAACAAAATGACTTTAAACATTTGCCCCAGGCCCAGCACAGTGGTGGTTCATGCCTGTAATCCCAGCACTTTGGGAGGCTGAGGTGGATGGATCACTTGAGCCCAGGAATTTGAGACCAGCCGGAGCAACATGGTGAAATCCGGTCTCAAAAAAATAAAAATAGGCTGGACGTGGTGGCTTATGCCTGTAATCCCAGCACTTTGGAAGGCCAAGGCGAGTAGATCACCTAGGTCAGGAGTTCAAGACCAGCCTGATCAACATGGAGAAACCGTGTCTCTACTGAAAATGCAAAATTAGCCGAGCGTAGTGGCGGCGGGCTCCTGTAATCCCAGCTACTCGGGAGACTGCGGCAGGAGAATCGCTCGAACCCAGGAGATGGAGGTTTCGATGAGCCAAGATCACGCCATTGCACTCCAGCCTGGGCAACAAGAGTGAAACTCCCATCTCCAAAAAACAAAAAGCAAACAAAAAATAAAAATAATCTTGGAGTATGTTTGAATTTGAGTTGCAAAAAAAAAAAAATTAAAAATCACCCCCTGGGCATGGGTTAGGGAGGAAGTGTTGGGGAGAGGGTCGGTATGGGTATGGGGGTCATGCCTGAAGTCCCATTCATGTGTCTCTCACACGGGGCACCCAGGGAACAGAGGTTGCAGTAAGCCAAGATGGCGCCACTGCACTCCAGCCTGGATGACAGAGCAAGATTCCGTCTCGGAAGAAAACGACCCAGCACGGTGGCTCACGCCTGTAATCCCAGCACTTTGGAAGGCTGAGGCGGGCGGATCATGAGGTCAGGAGATGGAAACCATTCTGGCCAACATGGTGAAACCCCGTCTCTACTAAAAATACAAAAATTAGCTGGGTGTGGTGGCAGGTGCCTGTAATCCCAGCTACTCGGAAGGCTGAGGCAGGAGAACAGCTTGAACCAGGGAGTCGGAGGTTGTAGTGAGCAGATCGCGCCACTGCACTCCAGCCTGGGGACAGAGCAAGACTCTGTCTCAAAAAAAAAGAAAACGAAACAACTTGTGCTTACATCACAGGCCCTAGATTGCTCCAAGCTATTCTCCTTTTCTCAGGAGTTTTGAATTCTTGGGCTGAAAGAGACAAGCTTTCTTCTCACTTCCCAGTGTAGACAGGTACATGTTCTCAAGGTGATCCTATAGCTGTGTAGTTGTCTGATGCTCACAGCAAGTCAATAAGCCTAGATGCCAGGTTGCAGGAGGTGTCTGAGGCCAGGTGCCGTGGCTCACGCCTGTAATCCCAGCACTTTGGAAGGCCAAGGCAGGCGGATCACATGAGGTCAGGAGTTCAAGACCAGCCTGGCCAACGCGATGAAACCCTCTCTACACTAAAAATACAAAATTAGCTAAGTGTCGTGGTGCGGGCCTACAGTCCTACCTACTCAAGAGGCTGAGGCACGAGAATCACTTGAACCCAGAAGATGGAGGCTGCAATGAGCTGAGATCACACCACTGTACTCCAGCCTGGGTGACAGAGAAAGACCCAGCCTCCAAAAAAAAAGAGAGAAAGAGGTATTTCATTGTAGGATCACTAAATAAGAAGATGGGAAGAAACCTTAAATCCATCTCCCCAGGAGTTTGGGACTGGGGCTATTAAGGGTCTTAGAGTGGGCTAAAGTGTTGGAGGTCGTTGATTGGTTGAAGAGTACAGGGTGAAGTCATGGGGCAGGGAGATAAGGAGCTGTGTTTCGTTTTTGTTTTTGAGATGGAGTCTTGCCCTGTTGCCCAAGCTGGAGTGCAATAGCTTGATATTGGCTCACTGCAACCTCCGTCTCCCGGGTTCAAGCAATTTTTCTGCCTTAGCCTCCAAGTGGCTGGGATTACAGGCACCCACCACTGTGCTGGCTAGTTTTTGTATTTTCAGTAGAAATGGGGTTTCACCATCTTGGCCAGGCTGGTCTCGAACTCCTGACCTCATGATCCACCCACCTTGGCCTCCCAAAGTGTTGGGATTACAGGCATGAACCACCGCTCCCGGCCTGTTGTTGTTTTTGAGACAGGGTCTTAGTCAGTTATCCAGGCTCGGGTGCAGTGGTGCGATCTTAGCAATCTTAGCTCACTGCAGCCTCAACCTCCTTGACTCAAGTGATCTTACCACCTCAGCCTTCCAACTAGCTGGCACTACAGGCAGGTGTCACCACGCCTGGCTAATTTTTTTTTTTTTTTTTTTTTGAGACAGAATCTCACCGTGTCACCCAGGCTGGAGTACAGTGTGATCACGGTTCACTGCAACCTCTGCCTCCCAGGTTCAAGTGATCCTCCCACCTCAGCCTCCCAAGTAGCTGCAGCTACAGGCTTGCACCACCATACCCAGCTTTTTTTTTTTTTTTTTGTAGAGACAGGGTCTTGACTGTATTGCCAAGGCTGGTCTTGAATTTCTGGGCTGATGTGATTCTCCCTCTTCTGCCTCCCAAGTGCGGGGATTACAGGCGGTGTGAGCCACAGCCCCCAGCCCAGGAAGAAACTGTGTTCTATGCTGATACTGTTCCTCTGTGGGGATCTTCACACTGGTTGGTGTTAGCTGTTTCTCAGGAATTTGGGGCCTGAAAAACATCTTAAGGGCCCTTTAAAGTAAGCCTTATGGTCCTCACGTCAGAGATCCCGTCTATAGGAACAATGGGATGCAATGGCCAGGATCTAGTGCTACGTGACTTTTAGCAACAAGGAAGTGGGCCAAAGTGCAGCCTGATGATGTCGAATGCTAATTATAACAATATTTTTGTCCAGGCACGCAGTTCTTGTCAACCCTGTGGGGACGGTTGCAGTCCTTTCAGGAGGGTGTGGCTCCTGAAGGATGAAGTGATCTCTGTTCTTTTCTTTTCTTTTCTTTTTTGAGACAGAATCTCACTCTGTCACCCAGGCTGGAATGCAGCAGTGTGGTCTTGGCTCACTGTAGCCTCCGCCTCCCGGGTTCAGGCTGTTCTCCCGCCTCAGCATCCCGAGTAGCTGGGACTACAGATGTGCGCCACTACACCCGGCTAATTTTTGTATTTTCAGTAGAAATGGGGTTTCGCTATGTTAGCCAGGCTGGTCTTGATCTTCTGACCTTGGAATCCGCCCACCTTGGCCTCCTAAAGTGCTGGGATTGCAGGTGTGAGCCACCACACCTGGCTTATAGAAGTAATCTCAGGGCCGGGCGCGGTGGCTCAAGCCTGTAATCCCAGCACTTTGGGAGGCCAAGGCGGGTGGATCACGAGGTCAAGAGATCGAGACCATCCTGGTCAACATGGTGAAACCCCGTCTCTACTAAAACTACAAAAAATTAGCTGGGCATGGTGGCACGTGCCTGTAATCCCAGCTACTCAGGAGGTTGAGGCAGGAGAATTGCCTGAACCCAGGAGGCGGAGGTTGCGGTGAGCCGAGATCGCGCCATTGCACTCCAGCCTGGGTAGCAAGAGCGAAACTCCATCTCAAAAAAAAAAAA
>NW_022437028.1:4847639-4865511 GCF_009761245.1 Sapajus apella
AAAAAAAAAAAAAAAAAAAAAAAAAAAAAAAAAAAAGAAGTAATCTCAGGTCTAACTGCACTTTAGGTGGTCCTGGGCTTGTCTCCCATAACCCACAGGGGATTTAAAACAAACCCTGGCCAGATGCAGTGGCTCATGCCTGTCATCCAAACACTTTCTGAGGCTAAGGCGGGTAGATCACCTGATGTCAGGAGTTCAAGACTAGCCTGGGCAGCATGGTGAAACGCCGTCTCTACTAAAAGTACAAAAATTAGCTGGGTGTGGTGGCTTGTGCCTGTAATCCTAGCTACTTGGGAAGCTGAGGCAGGAGAATCACTTTAACCCAGGAGTCAGAGGTTGCAGTGAGCTGAGATCACTCCATTGCACTCAAGGCTGGGTGACAGAATGAGCCATCTCAATAAATAAATTAATTAATAGATAAAAATAAAAATAGCCAGGCGCGGTAGCTCACACCTGTAATCCTAGCACTTTGGGAGGCCGAGGCGGGTGGATCGCCTGAAGTCAGGAGTTCAAGACCAGCCTGGCCATCATGGTGAAACCTCATCTTAAAAAATAATAATTAGCCGGGCGCGGTGGCTCACGCCTGTAATCCCAGCACTTTGGGAGGCCGAGGCGGGTGGATCACAAGGTCAAGAGATCGAGACCATCCTAGTCAACATGGTGAAACCCCGTCTCTACTAAAAATGCAAAAAATCAGCTGGGCATGGTGGCACATGCCTGTGATCCCAGCTACTCAGGAGGCTGAGGCAGGAGAATTGCCTGAACCCAGGAGGCGGAGGTTGTGGTGAGCTGAGATCGCGCCATTGCACTCCAGCCTGGGTAACAAGAATGAAACTCCGTCTCAAAAAAAAAAAAATAATAATAATAATAATAAAATATAATAAAAAATAAAACGCAAGCCCTGGCAAGGTGCGGTGGCTCACACCTGTAATCCAAACACTTTGGGAGGCAGAGGTAGGAGGATTGCTTGAGACTACGCATTTAAAACCAGACCCAGGCAACATAGCAAGACCCCCATCTCTCCAAAAAATTTAAAAAATGAACCAGTTGTGCCTGTTGTCCCAGCTAATCAGGAGGCTGAGGCAGGAGGGTCGCTTGAGTCCAGGCAGAGGCTGCAGTGAGCTATGGTCGTGCCACTGCATTCCAGCCTGGGTGACAGACAAAGACCCTATCTTGCAATAATAATAATAATGATAATAATAAGTAAATAAAACTCAAGCCCCGACTGCTCACCCCATCCTCGCTCCAGAGCAGAAGCAATGAGAGCTCGTCAGTTGTTCTTTGCACGGGTCAGCCTTTTCTTGTTTCTGGGTTTTGGAGATTTCCTTTTCTTTCTTGGAAATGCAGCTGCAGATTTGAAATAAATTTTTCTTACATTTCATTGACCATTTTAAGGATTTTGTGATGGGAAAATGTTCCGATTATTGATTTGTTTGTTTACTGATTTATTTTTTGAGACAGAGTCTCGCTCTGTTGCCCAGGCTGGAGTGCAATGGCACGATCTCGGCTCACTGCAACCCCCGCCTCCCAGGTTCAAGCTGTTCTCCTGCCTCAGCCTCCCAAGCAGCTGGGATTTCAGGCATGTGCCACCATGCCCAGCTAATATAATAAATATTTATATTATATTAATATATATTATAATATTTTTTATTATATTATATTTTTTATTATATTTTGTATTTTTAGTAGAAACGGGGTTTCACCATGTTGACCAGGCTGGTCTTGAGCTCCCGACCTCAGGTGATCCGCCTGCCTCAGCCTCCCAAAGTGCTGGGATTACAGGAGTGAACCACCAGGCCTGGCCCAAATTATTTTGCATGCAAAAATCAGAAATTCCCAAGGAGGTATTCACTGAGCTATCAAGCACTGGGAAATGTAGTCAATGTGACTGTGAAACTGATTTTTCAATTATATTTCATTTGAATTACTTTTCATTTAAGGTTAAGTAACCACATGTGGCTAGAGGCTTTCATATTGGACAGGGCAGCCTTAGGAAGGAAGGAGGAACTCATCACTGACCTACAAGCTGGGAAGGCTCAGGTCATAGCCTAATCCCAGGGCGTGGAACCTGCATTCTAGCCCTGCCCATGTCCACATCTTCCAGGTCCTTGATGGAAGGTCAAGATAGAAGGAAGTGGTCGGCCTGGATTCCATACCTTGAATTTGGACCCAGGAAGTGCCTGATGAATGGGTTAGCCAGCATGGAGTTCAGCCAGGCTGGAGAGGAAGGCTTAGGGCTTTGTTTTTTGTTTGTTTGTTTTGAGACTGAGTCTTGCTCTGTCACCAGGCAGGAGTGCAGTGGCACGATCTCAACTCATTGCAACCTCTACCCCCCAGGATCAAGCGATTCTCCTGCCTCGGTCTCCTGAGTAGCTGGGGCTACAGGCACTTGCCACCACATCCAGCTAATTTTTTTTTATTAGATGAAATCTTGCTCTGTTGCCCAGATTGGAATGCAGTGGTGCAAACTTGACTCACTGCAATCTCTGTCTGGTGGGTTCAAGTGATTCTCCTGCCTCATCGTCCTGAGTAGCTGGGATTACAGGTGCATACCACCACAACTGGCTATAATTTTTGTATTTTTAGTGGAGATGGGGTTTCACCATGTTGTCCAGGATGATCCCGATCCTTTGACCTCATGATCCACCTGCCCTGGCCTCCGAAAGTGCTGGGATAACAGGTGTGAGCCGCCTCACCTGGCCCTCCTCAGGGCTTTGGAATAGGCCCTGCCCATTTCCAATTTGGGGGTGGGGCACAAAGTTGAGTGGGATCAGGACAACTTTGTTTCTTTTTGAGACAGAGTCTGGCTTTGTTGCCCAGGCTGGAGTGCAGTGGCGCAATCTCGCCTCACTGCAACCTCTACCTCCCCGGTTCGAGCGATTCTCCTGCCTCGGTCTCTCGAGTAGCTGGGATTACAGGTGTGTCCTACCACACCTGGCTGATTTTTGTATTTTTAGTAGAGACTGGTTTTCACCATGTTGGCCAGGCTGGTCTTGAACCCCTGGCATCAGGTGATCTGCCTGCCTCGACCTCCCAAAGTGCTGGGATTACAGGCACCTACCACCATGCCTGGCTAATTTTGTATTTTTAGTAGAGATAGGATTTCTCCATATTGGTCAGGCTGGTCTTGAACTCCCAACCTTGGGTGATCTGCCTGCTTCGGCTTCCCAAAGTGCTGGGATTACAGGCGTGAGCCACAGTGCCTGGCCAATATCTATATTTTTTAATGCATGAGAGGTTTATTTGTTGCTCAGGCTGGCCTCGAACACCTGACCTTGCCTCCTCAGGCGCCAGGACAACTGGCGTGAGCCACTGAGGCTCCCTCTGGCTGGAGTGCAGTGGCGCGATCTCGGCTCCCTGCAACCTCCGCCTACCAGGTTCAAGCAATTCTCTTGCCTCAGCCTCCCAAGCAGCTGGGACTACAGGCATGCCCTCCCATGCCCAGATAATTTGTAAAAACTTTTTTGTAGAGATGGGGGTCTCACAGTGTTGCCCAGGCTGGTCTTGAACTCCTGGCCTCAAATGATTCTCCTGCCTCAGCCTTCCAAAGTGATGGAATAACAGGCATTAGCCATTGTGCTTTGCTGGATAATGACCTTTCTCAAGCAACGGTATGCTTTGCTGTATCAGGTGTCATCTAGTTTGATGATACATTGGATCACTGCTTCCCCCACCTTCCTGGTTCAAGAGATTCTCCTGCCTCAGCCTTCTGAGTAGCTGGGATTACAGGCAACTGCCATCATGCCCAGATAATTTTACTTTTTTTATGACGGAGTTTTGCTCCTGTTGCCCAGGCTGGAGTGCAATGGCACGATCTTGGCTTACCACAACTTCTGCCTCCTGGGTTCAAGCGATTCTCCTGCCTCAGCCTCCCGAGTAGCTGGGATTACAGGAATGTGCCATCACACTGGGCTAATTTTGTATTTTTAGTAGAGACACTGTTTCTCCATGTTGGTCAGGCTGGTCTCAAACCCCCGACCTCCGGTGGTATGCCCGCCTTGGCCTCCCAAAGTGCTGGGATTATAGGTGCCTGCCATCACACCTGGCTAATTTTTGTATTTTTTGTAGAGATGGGGTTTCACCATGTTGGCCAGGCTGGTCTTGAACTCCTGACCTCAGGTGATTCACCAGCCTCGGCCTCCCAAAGGGCTGGGATTACAGGTGTGAGCCACCGTTCCCAGCCAGCTTTCTCCCTGTTTTATGCTGACCACGAGTGCCAAGAGTCATTCATGCATTCCTTATTCATTCACTCAGTATCATCTATGGGTCACGAAACTGTGTTAGACATTGGGGAAACAAAAGTCTAAGACTTAGCTGGGCATGGTGGTGTGCACCTGTAGTCCCAGTTACTTAGGAGGCTGAGGCGGGAGGATGGCTTGAGCGTGGGGGAGCCAAGATTACAGTGAGCTAAGATTGTGCCATTGTACTCCAGCCTGGGCGACAGAGCGAGACCATGTCTCAAACAAAACGAAACGAGAAAAAACACAAAGACTTGAATCAACACTGGGAAAGTGGGCTGTGTGATATTCTCCAAGCACACGGGAGCCAATCTGTACCCCCACCCCAATTCTGGCCCAAACTCCATCCAGATTTTGTTGTTCTCCTTAGGGGACTATATCAGAATTTTGGCAGAGAAAGAAGGGCTATAAAACATGTGCTGAAAAACCTCTCCATATGTTTCTGATTTGGCAGGCACAGAGAACCAGAAAACTTTCCCATTAAAACTCTTTGAAATGTTTAATACAATTTTAAAAAATGATGTACAATGCCCAGCTGAGCTCCTGTGAAAGAAAGGGAAATCCTAGGAATCCGGAGAGAGAGAGGAAACTAAACGCCACAGATGATAGGCAAGGAACTGATCATGTTTCTGCTCTGAATGGTCACTGAGGGTCAGTGACCAGGAGCTTGCTTTAATGCCCGTGTCGGGACAGGAGGTGAGGCCCTAGACTAGAATTACCAGATGAAATAGGACATTATAGGATATATGCACTATTTTTTCCTGCAAAATATGGCTAATTTAAAAAAATTAAAGCAATATGGAGTGAATTAAGCTAAGAGCCCCCATGCACATTAGGAGG
Organism: Sapajus apella; assembly: GCF_009761245.1. NCBI lineage: Eukaryota > Metazoa > Chordata > Mammalia > Primates > Cebidae > Sapajus > Sapajus apella. The sequence continues at coordinate 4,852,718 of NW_022437028.1, forward strand.
AGGGGGTGGAGCTAGCAGAAATTCACACCTTATGCAAATGAAATGCCCAGCCCTCACCAGTTTCTTGGAGAAGCTTTTTCATTCGAGTGTAAAAAATGGCCTCTGTTGGGCCCCTCTCCATGGCAGAGAGCTTTCTTCTTTCAAGTATTAAACTTTTACTCCAACCTCACCCTTGGTGCCCATGCTCCTTAATTTTCATGGCTGTGAGACAAAGAACCCCAGGTGATACCTCAAACAACGAGAGATTGCTACACTGAGTTCCAGTTCAAATGGAAATTGTATCTGGACCCAGATCAAATGGAAATTGTGCCTGAGATCCCTTTGAAATGTGATCCTTGAAAAGCCACACTGTCCGTGAAAGGCTAGGCTGGAGACCACGAGTTCATCTGCCTCGAGGAGTGACAAACTTGCCAGCCTGAGCCTGATAATTTTAAAGAATTCAAAGACCCTGACCTGGCTTCACATGTATGTGGGTTTCCAGAAAACTCCTTAGAAATAGTTCAGTCACCTGTAAGTCCCCAAGTCAGAAATAAAGGTATTCTTTTTTTTTGAGATGGAGTTTTGCTCTTGTTGCCCAGGCTGGAGTGCAGTGGCACGATCTTGGCTCACTACAACCTCTGCCTCCTAGTTTCAAGTGATTCTCCTGCCTCAGCCTCTCGAGTAGCTGAGATTACAGGTGCATGCCACCACGCCTGGCTAATTTATTGTATTTTTAGTAGAGATAGGGTTTCACCATGTTGGCCAGGCTGGTCTCAAACTCCTGACCTCTTGATCTGCCCTCCTTGGCCTCCCAAAGCACTGGGATTACAGGCATGAGCCACTGTGCCCAGCCTATTCTTATTTTTTAAATAGAGACAGGATCTCACTTTGCTCCCCAGGTGAGTCTCCAACTCCTGGCCTCAAGGAATCCTCCCGCCTCAGCTTCCCAAAGTGCTGGGATTTCAGGTGTGAGCCACTGCACCTGGCCAAGATATTCCTAAGGAGGAAAAGAAAGTGAGGAGTGGGAGAATTCCCTGAATCTATGCCTCCAGCCTGCCAAGGATTCTCAGATAATAAAATGAAAAACACAAATGAAGAGTTTACAGTTAACCAGTGTCATACAAAAATATAATGAATAAGAGCTGGTATTCAACAGCCCAACAGGGTGACTACAGTCAACAATCATTTATTATACAATTAAAAATAACTGGAAGGCTGAGCGCAGCGGCTCATGCCTGTAATCACAGCACTTTAGGAGGCTGAGGCAGGCGGATCACCTGAGGTTGGGAGTTTGAGACCAGCCTGACCAACATGGAGAAACCCCAGCTCTATTCAAATACAAAATTAGCCAGGCATGGTGGCGCAGGCCTGTAATCCCAGCTACTCTGGAGGCTGAGGCAGGAGAATCACTTGAACCCGCGGAGGTTGTGGTGAGCCGAGACGGCACCATTGCACTCCAGCCTGGGCAACAAGAAGGAGACTCTGTCTCAAAACAAACAAACAAAAAACTAGAAGAGCAAAATTGGGATGTTTGTAACATAAAGAAATGATAAATGTTTGAGGTGAGAGATACCTCGTTTACCCTGATGTGATTATTATGCACTGCATGCCGGTATCAAAATTATATCATGTACTTCATAAATATATATACCTACTATGGATCCATAACAATTAAAAAAAAAAAAGAGGCTCATACCTGTAATCCCAGGACTTTGGGAAGCTGAAGCGGGTGGATCTCTTGAGATTAGGAGTTTGAGACCAGGCTGGGCAACACGGCAAAACCCTGACTCTACTAAAAATAAAAATAAAAAATTAGCTGGGCATTGTGGCGTGCATCGGTAATCCCAGCTGCTCGGGAGGCTGAAACATGAGAATCACTTAAACTGGCGAGGCGGAAGTTGCAGTGAGCTGAGATGGCGCCGCTTGACCCCAGCCTGGGTGATAGAGCGAAATAAAATAATAAAATAAAGTAAATAAAGCTGGGCATGGTGGCTGATACGTGTGGGAGGTTGAGGAGGGCAGATCACCTGAGGTCAGGAGTTCGAGACCAGCCTGGCCAACATCGTGAAACCCCATCTCTGCTAAAAATACAAAAATTAGCTGGGTGTGGTGGTGGGTGCCTGTAGTCCCAACTGCTCAGCAGGCTGAGGTGGAAGAAGGTCTTGAACCTGGGAGGCGGAGGTGGCAGTGAGCCAAGACTACGCCACTGCACTCCACCCTGGGTGACAGAGTAAAACTCTGTCTCAAAAAAAACAAAACTGAAAGAAAAAAAGAAATGTCAGCGTCCTTGAGGAAATAATTTACCATTGGCCTCAACCCCCCACAGGTGCTCTTGACCAAGAAGGCTTAGTGGATCCAGGTGTTTATGGAAAACTTCTGACTGAATAACGGCTGGGCACTAAGCAATGCTGATTCAGAGATGGACCCGTGGGATGCCAGGCTTGAAAATAAAAGCCAGAATTACAAAACAAAACAAAACAAAACAAAACAGAGACTTCCTTTAGCGGCTTCAAGTTATTAAATAACCAACCAGACAACCAGCAAACAACAATGTCCAGATTGACAACAGCCACCACCAGGCCATCAGAATTCAGATTTACGTGATAAATGTCCAGTTTTTGCTGGGTGTCATGGCTCACACCTGTAATCCCAGCACTTTGTGGGGCCAAGTCAGGAGGACCGCTTGAGCCCAGGAATTCCAGACCAACCTAGGTAACATAGTGAGACTATCTCTACAAAAAAAAAAAAAAGAAAAGAAAAGAAAAAAAAATTAGCCAAGTGTGGTAGCTGGAGCCTGAAGTCACAGCTGCTCAGGAGGCTGAGACAGCAGGATCACTTGAGCCCAGGAGGTTAAGTTTCCAGTGAGCCAAAATGGCACCACTGCACTCCAGCCTGGGTGACAGAGCAAGACCTTGTCTCAAAAGTAAGTAAAACAGGGGCTGGGCGTGGTGGCTCACACCTGTCATCCCAGCACTTTAGGAGGCCAAGGTGGCCTCACTTGAGGTTAGGAATTCGATGCCAGCCTGACCAACATGGTGAAACCCCGTCTCTACTAAAAATACAAAAATTGGGCCAGGCGCGGTGGCTCACGCCTGTAATCCCAGCACTTTGGGAGGCTGAGGTGGGTGGATCACAAGGTCAAGAGATCGAGACCATCCTGGTCAACATGGTGAAACCCCGTCTCTACTAAAACTACAAAAAATCTGCTGGGCATGGTGGCGCGTGCCTGTAATCCCAGCTACTCAGGAGGCTGAGGCAGGAGAATTGCCTGAACCCAGGAGGCGGAGGTTGCGGTGAGCCAAGATCGCACCATCGCACTCCAGCCTGGGCAACAAGAGCGAAACTCCGTCTCAAAAAAAAAAAAAAAAAAAAAAAAAAAATTAGCTGGGCGTGGTGGTGCGTGCCTGTAATCCCAGCTACTCAGGAGGCTGAGGCAGGAGAATCGCTTGAATCCTGGAGGCAGAGGTTGCAGTGAGCCGAGATTGTACCATTACACTACAGTCTGTACAATAAGAGCGAAACTCTGTCTCAAAGAAAAAAAAAAGATAAAATAAAATATCCGGTTTTCTTTTTTTTTTTTTTTTTTTAAATTTCTAAGATGGGGTTTCACCCTGATGGCCAGGCTGGTCTTGAACTCCTGACCGCAGGTGATCCACCCACCTTGGCCTCCCAAAGTGCTACGATTACAGGCGTGAGCCACCGTGCCCAGCCCAGTTTTCAACAAAAATATGAGACATATCTCATTTAATCCTGCCAACAGAGGAGTTTCTACCTCTCATTTGGGGAAAATAAACCAAAGAAAATGACTGGTTGGACTGGGCACGGTGGCTCATGCCTGTGATCCCAGCACTTTGGGAGGCCAAGGTGGGTGGATCACAAGGTCAGGAGGTTGAGACCAGCTTGGCCAATATGGTGAAACCCCCACCTCTACCAAAAACACACAAAAATTAGCCAGGCATGGTGGTGTGAACCTATAGTCCCAGCTACTTGGGAGGCTGAGGCAGGAGAATCACTTGAACCCGGTAGGTGGAGGTTGCAGTGAGCTGAGATCATGCCATTGCATGCCAGCCTGGGTGACAGAGCAAGACTCCATCCCCACTCCAAAAAAAAAAAAAAAATGACTGGCTGGGCATGGTGGCTCATGCTTGCAATCCCCCAGCATTCTGGGAGACTGAGGCAGGAGGATCACTTTTGCCTGGAAGGTGGGAAGTTGCAGTGAGCTGTGATTGTGAAGCAGGATATTTTCCTGACCTCTTAGTGGGCAGGAACTGGAGTGCATGGGCGTTGGGACTAGCCAGCTGCTTTGGTGCCGGTAGGGTGAACCACACTCACCCACTGCTCCACCCCTCGAAGGAGGGGAGCACAGGTGAGTGAGTACAGGAGATGGAGCAAGTGCTTTTAGGCACCAGCAAGAGCCAGCTCTGTACTAGCCCCATGGTAGTGTCTAGCCCCAGAGGAGGTGTTACAGTACTTTTGTAGCTCCATTGTCTGTGAGTGGCTTAAGTGTTAACAGCTCAGTGGAGGATTGGTGTGACAGCCTTTTGCATTCACACTCATGGCACCCAAGTTCTCTTCCGGTGTCCAAGAGGAATGAGGTCACACGAATGAATTGAAGATGGTAAATGCAGGAGACTTTATTGCTGATGAAAGTGGCTCTAAGCAGGAAGAGGAGCTGAAAAGGGGACGGAGCAGGAAGGTAATCTTCCTCTGAAGTCCAGCTGTCCCTGGCCACACTCCTCCAGAGCTATGCCAGCAGACTGTCTCCCTGAAGTCAAGCCACTTCTCTCTGACTTTCCACTGTAGTCTTTGATGTCCAACTACTTCTCCTTTCCCAGCTGGCTGAGCCTAGGGTTTTTATGGGCACAGGATTGGGGGTGGGGCAGGACATGGGTGGTTTTGGAAAAGGCAACATTCAAGCAGGAAAACAGGGATGTTAGTTCTCACTTTGGGCTGTGGTTTCAGGCTTTTCTGCTTGAGGGTGGGACACTCTGTGGGGACACACCCTCTTCTGCCCAGAATTTCCCTGCCTCCTGTCCCTATCATTTGCACCACTAGCCTGGATGACAGAGTGAGACCCTGTCTCAAAGAAGAGAAAAGCAAAGAAAAGCAAAGCAAAGGGAAGTGAAGCAAAGAGAAGAGAAGAGAAAAGAAAAGAAAAAAGAAAAGAAACAAAATAACAGAGGCAAGTCTCAATGAATTTAGACGTTTATTTTGCCAAGGTTGAGGACATGCCCAGGAAAAAGAGACCCAAGCCACAGAAAAATCTGTGACCCATGCCTTTTCCAGAGACAGTTATAAAGACTTCAGTATTTAAAGGGGAAAGAGCAGGCAGGAGGGGAAGGAGGAAAGAGCTAAAAAAGGAGGGAAGGTAGTGAGATAAGTGATCACTTTCTTCTTCTTCTTTTTTTTTTTTTGAGATAGAGTCTTGCTCTGTGGCCCAGGCTGGAGTGCAGTGGCACCACCTTGTCTCACTGCAGCCTCCACCTCCCGGGTTCAAGTGATTCTCCTGACTCAGACCCCCGAGTAGCTAGGATTACAGGTGTGTGCCACCCTTCCTGGCTAATTTTTGTATTTTTAGTAGAGACAGTGTTTCACCATGTTGGCCAGGCTGGTCTCGAACTTCTGACCTCAACTGATCTGCCCACCTTGGCCTCACAAAGTGCTGGGATTACAGGCGTGAGCCACCGCACCCAGCCAAATGGTCACTTTTTTTGTGAGGCTTTGATTCATGACCACTGAATCCACATGTTACATATGATAATCAAGTTTAGCCTAAAGCTGCCTCTTTACATATTTAAGTTTGGCCTAAAGGTTTTTCTGTACCTCGTGAACTACAGCAAGTGGAGGTGGAACCCGACCGTAGCCCACACCTGCGCCAATCACTGAGCTTTGGCCAATCAGATGTAGCCAACTGTTTGCGCCGTATTCAAATAAAGCAGGCGCTGACCTGTAGCCAATCCAGTTGTTTCTGTACCTCACTTCTGACTTCTGTAAGGGAAATGCCCTTTGTCTATAAATCTCCTTCCACCACGTGGCTGCACTGGAGTCTCTCTGAATCAGATGTGATTCTGGGGACTGCCAGATTTGCAAATTTTTTATTGCTCAATTAAACTCCTTTAAATTTAATTTGGCTGAAGTTCTTTTTTAAATATACGTGAAAGGAGGGGAAAAAGAACAGTCAATTATGAATTCATCTTGTGCTGAGTATATCTGCATTTTGCACAGGATGAAGTAAACACAGAGCAGAGGAAGGCGTCAATTATGCTTTTGTCTTAGGGTGGGTGGAAGTATAAATTTTTTTTTTTCTGAGTCAGAGTCTCACTGTGTCCCCCAGGCAGGAGTGTAGTGGTGTGATCTTGGCTCACTGCAGCCTCTGCCTCCTGGGTTCAAGCAGTTCTCCTGCCTCAGCCTCCTGAGTAGCTAGGATCACAGGAGTCCCCCACCACGCCTGGCTAATTTTTGTATTTTTTAGTAGAGACAGGGTTTCACCATGTTGTCCAGGCAGGCTGGTCTCTAACTCCTGATTCACGAACCACCCACCTCAGTCTCCCAAAGTGCTGGGATTGCAGGTGTGAGCCCTCATGCCTGGCCAGATTTCTGTTTTTTTTTTTTTTTTTGAGACAGAGTCTTGCTGTGTCACCAGGCTGGAGTGCAGTGGTGCAATCTCGGCTCATTGCAACCTCCGCCTCCCAGGTTCAAGTGAGTCTTCCACCTCAGCCTCCAGAGAAGCTGGGACCACAGGTGCGTGTCACCACGCCTGGCTAATTTTTGTATTTTTATTTATTTATTTATTTATTTATTTATGTTTTGAGACAGAATCTCACTCTGTCACCAGGCGCCAGGCTGGAGTGCAGTGGCACAATCTCAGCTCACTGCAATCTCTGCCTTCTGGGTTCAAGCAATTCTCCTGCCTCAGCCTCCCGAGTAGCTGGGACTACAGGCGTGAGCCACCAGGCCTAGCTAAATTTTCTTGTATTGTTTAGTAGACACGGGTTTCACCATGTTGGTGAGGATGGTCTTGATCTCTTGACCTTGTGATCGGCCCGCCTCGGCCTCCCAAAGTGCTGGGATTACAGGCGTGAGCCATCGTGCCTGGCCAGATTTCTGTTCTTTCTTTGTCCTGTACCTGTGAAGGGAAGCTGTGAATTTACATGGTCAGGGTGGGGGGCCACCTGGAGAGATACGTGGCCTTCAATCTTGCAGCCATCTGCTGAGGGACAAAAAAAAATGCAGCTTCCTGCACGACTCGGTTCCTAAGCTTAGCTTTTCCCTTTGACATAGTGAGTTTGGGGTGTGGTAATTTTATTTTTAATTTAATTATTCAAATAAATTTTTATTTTTAAAGTTAACAGTGTTACGGGAAAGAGGATCCAGTCCAGACCCCAAGAGAGGGTTCTTGAATCTCACACAAGAAAAAATTCCAGGCAAGTCCATGGAGTAAAGTGGAAGCAGGTATATTAAGAAAGTCAAGGACCAGGGCTGGGCACAGCGACTGACACCTGTAATCCCAGCACTTTGAGAGGCCAAGGTGGGTAGATCATTTGAGGTTGGGAGTTCGGTCCAGCCTCGCCAACATGGGGAAACCCTGTCTTTACTAATAAATACAAAAAGTAACTGGGCATGGTGACACATGCCTGTAATTCCAGCTACTTGGGAGGCTGAAGCAGGAGAATTGCCTGAGCCAGGGAGGTGGAGGTTGCAGTGAGCCAAGATAACACTACTGCACTCCAGCCTGGGCAACAGGGTGAGACTCCACCATAAAAAAGAAAAAAGGAAAAAAAAAAAAGAAAGTAAAGGAATACAGAATGGCTACTCCATAGGCAGATCAGTTCCTAGGGTTGCTGGCTGGCTATTTTTATAGTTAACTCTTGATTACATGCCAAACAAAGGTGGCGTATAATTCATGGGTGTTCTGGGAAAGGCATGGGCAATTCCTGGAACTGAGGGTTCCTCCCCTTTTAGAACATATATGGTAACTTCCTGATGTTGGCATGGTATTTCTAAACTGTCATGGCGCTAGTGGGAGTGTTTTTTAGCATGCTAAGACATTACAATTAGCATATAATGAGCAGTGAGGACGATCAGAGGTCCGTTTCATTGCCACCTTGGTTTTGGTGGGTTTTGCGGCTTCTTTGCTGCAAACGGGTTTATCAGCAAGATCTTTTGTGACCTGTGTCTTATGCCAACGTCCTATCTCATCCTGTGACTGAATGCTCACCTCCTGGGAATGTAGCTCAGTAGTGATGCCGGGTTTTTCTAGGCCCTTTCTCTGGACTCACGGAAGGGATGCCCCATCTACTCGGCCTGCTGAGCTCAACGCCTTGCAGGAAGGAGCACATGAGTGAGTGGGTGTGGGCTCCGGCCAGCTGGCTCCTCCAGGCACCGACACAGGAGTAGGCTCTATGCGGGGCCCACGGCCACACCAGGCATGTCACCTCGAGGGGAAGGTGGCAGTGCCCAGGTGAGGGAGCCCATGTCCCTGAAGCCCCAGAGGGGGTATTACCGTGCTGTTTTAGTTCTGCCATCCACAGATGGTGGCATGTCAGCAGCTCAGCCGGCCCCTTGCCTCGTCACATGGGAACAGCTGCCCTCCACTGACAAGGGCAAAGGCCTGGTGTGATAGCCTTTCTGGGTATCTTCACTCGGTGGGTCCTGAGCTCTTGTCTGGCATTTAGGAAGAATGAAGTCACATGGACGACTGAAGGATGGTGAAGGTGGAGAATTTTACTGAGCAATGAAAACAATTCTCAGTGGAGAGGGGAGCTAGAGAGGGGATGGAAAGTGCAGGTCCCTTTCCCCAAAGTCAGGCGGTCTTCTCCTCCACCGACAGTCTGGGGCCTTTATAGGCACAGGATGGAGAGTAGGTGCTGACTGGTTTGTGAGTATGCAAAAAGTAGCAGTCCCAGCTATTCAGGAGGCTGAGGCTTGCTTGAGGGTCCCATGGGTGGAGGAGTTGGAGGAATGTCTGATATTTACAATGAATCCTTTTGATCACACTGAAATTTATGCTAATGAGGTGAGTTAAAGCAAAGACATCACTCAAAGGTGGGCATGACAGAGTAGAAAACCAGTTAGGAGGGGTGTGGCCGGAAAGGCGGCCGCCCCCTCGCCCGTCTTGGGGAACCCGGCGCTAAACCATTGGTAGACGACCTGCTTCTTTTTTTTTCTAAAAGAAAAATTTTTTTTTTTTTTTGAGACAGAGTTTCGCTCATGTTACCCAGGCTGGAGTGCAATGGCGTGATCTCGGCTCACCGCAACCTCCACCTCCTGGGTTCAGGCAATTCTCCTGCCTCAGCCTCCTGAGTAGCTGGGATTACAGGCACACGCCACCATGCCCAGCTAATTTTTTGTATTTTTAGTAGAGACGGGGTTTCACCATGTTGACCAGGATGGTCTCGATCTCTTGACCTCGTGATCCACCCGCCTCAGCCTCCCAAAGTGCTGGGATTACAGGCGTGAGCCACCGCGCCCGGCAGAAAAATTTTTAAAAAAAGAAAACCAATTAGGAAAGGGTGGGTATATAAAATAGGTGAAGGGTAAGGATCAATCAGAAGAAAGCAGGCCAAACAGGAAGATAAGTTCTCCATCCAATCTGAGGTTTTAACCTGTAGCTTCCATTTCAGGCTTTAAACTGTCTTCGGGTTGGAGGTGGGGTTTCACAGGGGACCCGTCCCTATTGGCCTAGGCACTGGCTGCCTCCCATCACCATCAGCAGGTTTTCACCTCATTTTACCCAGCCCCGATTCAAGATGGAGTTGCTGTGGCTCCTACACCTCTGACAACAGCAGCCTGCTCCAGATCACACAGCTAATACAAACTGACTCACTCACACACTCTGGTCCACCCACCATTCAAAGAAGCAGGAAGGTATAGCCCAAACACAGGAAACCAGCAGTAACTACACACCGTGTCTGAAAGACCAGCTTTTCTCTCAAAGCACAGCATGAAGGTGAAGTTCCTTTCTCTGCCTAAGATCCAGAGCCCCCCACCCAAGGAAAACAATTTTTTTTCCTTCCCCTTTCTATAACATCAAGAATGGAACCACACCTGAACAGACTCTTTCGTAAGATAATGTCTCAGGCTCATTGAAATTCCAAAGAGAATCATGTACAAGTTAATCTCTGTTCCTGAATCCATTCATTCTCCCCAGTAATGCTTTATTGATTTATTTTTTATGTAATTCAGTCTACGTAGAGACTGTCAGAAATTGCCAATGCAGACTATATTTCAAGCCGTTGTATTAGAAAAAGTCTTCAATTAGCAATAATCGTGCCTTGGATAAACCTCATTGGCTACGATACTGCCCCGGTGCAAAGCTTATTTTTTGTGAGACGGAGTCTCGCTCGTCACCAGGCTGGAGTGCAGAGGTGTAATCTCGGCTCACTGCAACCTTCGCCTCCCAGGTTCAAAGGATTCTCCTGCCTCAGCCTCCCGAGTAGCTGAGACTACAGGCATGTACCACCACACCCAGCTAATTCTTGTATTTTTAGTAGAGACAGGGTTTCCCCATGTTGGCCAGGATGGTCTCGACCTCTTGACCTCGTGATCCATCCACCTCAGCCTCCCAAAGTCCTGGACTACAGGCGTGAGCCACCGCGCCCGGCCTATTTTTATCTTTTTCAGACAGAGTCTGAGGCTCTCACCCAGGCTGGAGTATAGTGGCTTGATCTCAGCTCACTGCAACAGCTGCCTCCCGGGTTCAAGTGATTCTCCTGCCTCAGCCTCCCGAATAGTTGGGATTTCAGCTATGTGCCACCATGGCAGGCTAATTTTTTTTTTTTTTTTGAGACAGAGTTTCACTCATGTTACCCAGGCTGGAGTGCAATGGCGCGATCTCAGCTCACCGCAACCTCCGCCTTCTGGGTTCAGGCAATTCTCCTGCCTCAGCCTCCTGTGTAGCTGGGATTACAGGCACGTGCCACCATGCCCAGCTAATTTTTTGTATTTTTAGTAGAGACGGGGTTTCACCATGTTGACCAGGATGGTCTCGATCTGTTGACCTCGTGATCCACCCGCCTCGGCCTCCCAAAGTGCTGGGATTACAGGCTTGAGCCACCGCGCCCGGCCAGCAGGCTAATTTTTGTATTTTTAGTAGAGACGGGATTTTGTCATGTTGGCCAGGCTGGTCTCGAACTCCTGACCTCAAGTGATCTGCCCGCCTCGGCCTCCCAAAGTGCTGGGATTACAGCCAGGAGCTACTGCACCCCACCCGCAGTGATCCTTTACATCCCCTTAATAGAATTCCTCTTTCTTCCCCCTCCCATAACCTGTTTTACCAGGATCCAAACCCCTATTCTTTCTGTAACTGCAAGATGGTATATATATATAGCGCCAGGTGCTGTGGCTCATGGCTATTATCCCAGCGCTTTGGGAGGCCAAGGCAGGAGGATCACCTGAGCCCAGGAGTTTGAGACCAGCCTGCCAAGATGGCAAGAACCCAGTCTCTACTTAAAAAAAAGTGGCATATAAGCTTCTAAATGCCTTTGGGGTAGTGGGTAATCACGCTGTGGTTCTCCTCTTACACGTGTTAATGCAATCTGTATGCCCTTTTTTCCAATTAATCTGCCTTTTGTGAGCTGATTTATCAGCAAATCTTCAGATACTGTAGCAGTTTTTCCCATGGTTCCTACAATCTCACCTCTATGCATGTAACACATTTTCACAGGTACCCTATAAATATGGACAGCTACGATGTATTAATAATATTAGGCTGGGCATGTTTGCTTACACCTGTAATCCCAGCACTTTGGGAGGTGAAGGCAGAACGATGGGTCACTTGAGCCCAGGAGTTCAAGACCAGCAGGGGCAACGTGAGACCCCCATCTCTACAAAAAAGAAAAAATTAGCTAGGCATGGTGGTGCACACCTGTAGTCCTAGCTCCTCAGGAGGCTGAGGTGGGAGGATTGCCTGAGGCCAGGAGTTTGAGACCAGCTGGGGCAATATTATGAGACTCCTCTCTATAGAAAATAAAATTAAAGTGCAGGCGCGGTGGTTCACGCCTCTAATCCCAGCACTTTGGGAGGCCGAGGCGGGTGGATCGCCTGAGGTCAGGAGTTCAAAACCAGCCTGGCCAACATGGTGAAACCTCCTCTCTACTAAAAATACAAAAATTAGCTCGGTGTGGCGGTACATACCTGTAATTCCAGCTACTCGGGAGGCTGAGGCAGGAGAAGCGCTTGAACCTGGAAGGCAGAGGTTGCCGTGAGCCTAGATTGAACCACTGTACTCCAGCCTGGGCAACACAGTGAGACCCTGTCTCAAAAACAAAACAAAACAAAACAAAAAAACGAAAGGAATAAAGAATGGCTATTCCACAGGCAGAGTAGTGCCAAGGACAGCTTGACTGAGTATACTTACAGTTATTTCTTGATTCTATGCTAAACAAAGGATGGCTTATTCATGAGTTTTCCAGGAAAGGGTCAGGGATTTCCCAGAACTGAGAGTTCTTCCCCTTTAGACCATATAGGGTAACTTCCATGTGGCACTTGTAAACTATCGTGGCACCGGTCGGAGCGTCTTTTAGCATGTAATATATTATAATTAGTATGTAATGAGCAGTGAGGATGACCAGAGGTTACATTCATCACCATTGGTGGGTTTTGGCTGGCTTCTTTACCGCATTTTTTTTTTTTTTTTTTAAAGACGGGGTTTCACCATGTTGGTCAGGCTGGTCTTGAACTCCCGACCTCAGGTGGTCCACACGCCTTGGCCACCAAAGTGTTTGGATTACAGGCGTGAGCCACTATGCCCGGCCTGTTTTTTTTTTTTTTTTTTTTTTTGGGCAGGGGTTTTCTCTTTTTTCCCCAGGTGGGAG
>NW_022437028.1:4865611-4879969 GCF_009761245.1 Sapajus apella
TTTTTTTTTTTTTTTTTTTGAGTCAGAGTCTCGCTCTGTCGCGCAGGCTGGAGTGCAGTGGCATGATCTCAGCTCACTGCAACCTCTGCCTCCTGAGTTCAAGCAATTCTCCTGCCTCAGTCTCCAGAGCAGCTGGGACTACAGGCACCCACCAACATGACTGGCTAATTTTTGTATTTTTAGTAGAGATCAGCTTTCATCATGTTGGTTAGGCTGGTCTTGAACTCCTGGTCTCAAGTGATCTGCCTACCTCAGCTCCCCAGAATGCTGGAATTACAGGCATGAGCCACTGTGCCCAGCCAGCATCCTGTTTTATCAGCAGGGTCTTTGTGACCTGTATCTTGTGATACCAGTCCTGCTGTCCTTTTGTCTCTTGTGAGTAAGAATGTCTGACCTCCTGGGAATGCAGCCCAGCAGGTCTCAGCCTCATTTTACCCAGCCCCTATTCAAGACGGAGTGGCTGTGGTTCAAATGCCTCTGACAACAACAGAGGATAATACAGTAGCCTGGGTGCAGTGGCTCACGCCTGTAATCCCAGCACTTTGGGAGACCGAGGTGGGCAGATCACTTGAGGTCAAGAGTTCGAAACCAGCCTGGCCAACACAGTGAAACCCTGTTTCTACAAAAAATACAAAAATCAGCCAGGTGTGGTGGCTGGAGCCTGTAGTCCCAGCTACTCAGGAGGCTGAGGCAGGAGAATTACTTGAACCCAGGAGGTGGAGGTTGCAGTGAGATGAAATTACACCCCTTCACTCCAGACAGGGGGAAAGGGAGCCCCTTTTCTAAAAAAAAAAAAAAAAAAAGTAGTATAATTTAAATCGCTAAATGGGATAATTGACTTTTTTTTTTTCCCACCACCACAGCTGGCTGATTTTTGTATTTTTAGTAGAGACGGGGTTTCACTGTGTTGGCCAGGCTGGTCTTGAATTCCTGACCTCAGGTGATCCATCTGCCCCGGCCTCCCAAACTGCTGGGATTACAGGAGTGAGCCGCCAAGCCCAGCCAAGTTTGGAGCTTTAAATCAAAAGAGATCCGCCAGCATAAACCCCAGCTTAAATGACCTATTGATCATTAAGGGTTGTCCTGTTTATGGAAGGCTTACCAATACTTGAAAAATGACTTTAAGCCGGGCGTGGTGGCTCAAGCCTGCAATCCCAGCACTTTGGGAGGCCGAGGCGGGTGGATCACGAGGTCAAGAGATCGAGACCATCCTGGTCAACATAGTGAAACCCCGTCTCTACTAAAAAAATACAAAAAATTAGCTGGGCATGGTGGTGCGTGCCTGTAATCCCAGCTACTCGGGAGGCTGAGGCAGGAGAATTGCCTGAACCCAGGAGACGGAGGTTGCGGTGAGCCGAGATCGCGCCATTGCACTCCAGCCTGGGTAACAAGAGTGAAACTCCGTCTCAAGAAAAAAAAAAAAAAAAAAAAAAAAAAAGACTTTAATTTGGTATTGACATGTTGGAGCGATTTTGAGTTTTAAAGCTTTTCATGAGCGATTTTGGACCAATCCCAGAAGGAAACGTAACACCTTTTATATGCACGTGATTTCTTTGCTGTGTTAACTCTGCAGCTTATAAAAACATAAAAAAAATTTTTTTTAATTTTTTTGAGATGAAGTCTCTCTCTGTTGCCCAAGCTGGAGTGCAGTGGTGTGATATCAGCTCACTGCAACCTCAAGCAATTTTCCCACTTCAGCTTCCTGAGTAGCTGGGAGTACAGGTGCGTGCCACCATGCCCGGCAATTGCTGTATTTTCAGTAGAGACAGGATTTCACTATGTTGGCCAGGCTGGTCTCAAACTCCTGACCTCGTGATCCGCCCGCCTCGCCTTCCCGAAGTGCTGGGATTACAGGCGTGAGCCACCATGCCTGGCCTCAAAAACATTTTTATTTTTAGAGACAGGGTCTTGCTGTGTTGTCCAGGCTGGTCTCAAACTCCTGAGCTCAGGCAATTCGCCTGGTCGCAGCCCCACAGAGAGCTGGGATTACAGGCATGAGCCACTGTGCCTGGCCAAGAAATTATATAATTTTTTAAAAGCCATATTAATTTGTGTAAAACAACTGACTCTGTTATAAACGCTCATGAAAAGCCTTCATCATATGATTTAGTACTTAAGTGGTGCTTTTGCAGTGGAAATTACTATTAAAGTCATCTCTGACTCCAACAAACACATAGTTTTATTGTATTACAAAATACTGTATTGATGCCAAAATTTTATAATTCGGAAAAGATATTACCTTCTTTAGATCTGTATTTCCAAAACAGTCTAAGAATTATAATGCTATATTCTAGGCTGATTATATCAACTGAAAAATATTACCTAAATTTTGCTGCACTCTAAATTTAAACAGAGGAACCATTGTTCACCTCTTTTATAGCATTTTTTATTTGCTAACCTCATAAAATTTCTATGTGTCAAAATCACACTTCTATAATTGCTAAAGCATGAGCTGTTAGGTTATTTCAATGTAATTGCATTTTGAAGTAATGGTGACCACAAATCATTCTTATAAAAGGAGATTTGTACATTATGTAACTTATAAATCAGCTACAGCATAAATTCCAGGTGCTTAATGCTTTTAATAATATGATGTCACAGCTAGGAGAAAAACTCGACTTATGCTCATCACTAACAGCACTGCAGTGCTTTTTATGGCAAATCATTCTTCCTGATTACCGAAGGCCAGGTGCTGTCTTAAAAACAATGTAGTAAATGAATTTTGTCTCACATTTCAGGGCAAGGAATTGTCGGCCATTAAATAGTATTTTCAGGCTGGGCGCAGTGGCTCACACGCCTGTAACTGCAGCACTTGGGAGGCTGAGGCAGGAGAATCACTTGAACCTGGGAGGTGGAGGTTGCAGTGAGCCAAGATCTCGCTACTGCACTCCAGCCTGGGTGACAGAGCAGGACTCCGTCTCAAAAAAAAAAAAAAAAAAAAAAAGAAATGTACAAGAACTTATTAGAGCTGATACAACAGTTCAGCAAAGTGGCAGTATATAGTCAATATTTAAAGGTTGGGGCCAGCGCCAGGCACAGCAACTCATGCCTGTCACCCCAGCCCTTCTGGAGGCTGAAGTGAGAGGATCACCCAAATCCAGGTGTTTGAGACCAATCTGGGCAACACAGTGACAAATAATAAAAGATTAGCCAGGTGTGGTGGTGCTCATCTGTGCTCCCGGCTACTTGGGAGGCTGAGGCGGGAGGATGGCTTGAGCACAGGAGGTCAAGGCTGCAGTGAGCCATGGTCATGCCACTGCACTCCAGCCTGGGTGACAGAGTGAGACCCTGTCTCAAAAATAAAAAAGAGCCGGGCACTGTGGCTCAAGCCTGTAATCTCAGCACTTTGGGAGGCCGAGGCGGGTGGATCACGAGGTCGAGAGATCGAGACCATCCTGGTCAACATGGTGAAACCCCGTCTCTACTAAAAATACAAAAAATTAGCTGGGACGCTGGGCTCAGTGGCTCACGCCTGTAATCCCAGCACTTTGGGAGGCTGAGGTGGGTGGATCACTTGGGGCAAGGAGTTTGAGAGCATCCTGGACAACATGGTAAAACCCCGCCTCTGCTAAAAATACAGACAATTAGCTGAGGGTGGTGGGGTATACTTGCAATTCCAGCTACTTGGGAGGCTGAGGTGGGAGAATCGCTCGAACCTGGGAGGCAGAGGTTGCAGTGAGCTGAGATCTCGCCACTGCACTCCAGCCTGGATGACACAGAGGGACCCTGTTTGAAAAAAAAAATCATGTGAAAATTCAAGGGACTTCAAATAGCCAAAACAATCTAGAAAAAGAAAAACAAAGTTGGAAGACTCGCATTTCTCAATTTCAAAAGTTACAACAAAGCTACAATAATGAAGACAATCAGTACTGATATGGGCATCCAGGCAAGCCCCCCAATTGTGGATTAGCCTGGGAGGTTTGTGGTTACACTCAAAGAATTCAAGGCTACGCTGGTGCTATTAAACAGTGATCTTTTTATATTTTTATTTTTTGAGACGGAGTCTCCATCTGTCACCCAGGCTGGAGTGCAGTGGCGTGATCTCGGCTCACAGCAACCTCTGCAACCCGGGTTCAAGTAATTCTCTGCCTCAGCCTCCTGAGTAGCCTCCTGAGTAGTGTGGCACCCGGCACCACACTCGGCTAATTTTTTTTTTTTTTTTTTATGATGGGGTTTCACCATGTTGGCCAGGCTGGTCTTGAACTCCGGACCTCAGGTGATCCACCCACCTCAGCCTCCCAAAGTGCTAGGACCCCTACAGGCGTGAGCCACCGCGCCTGGCTCAATTTTTGTATTTTTAGTAGAGATGGGGGTTCACCATCTTTGCCAGGTTGGTCTTGAACTCCTGACCTCCTGATCCACCCGCCTTGGCCTCCCAAAGTGCTGGGATTATAGGCGTGAGCCACCCCACTCAGCCTATTTTTTATTTTTTTGAGACAGTGTCACTCTTGTTGCCCAGGCTGGAGTGCAATGGCACGATCTGGGCTCACCACAACCTCTGCCTCCCCAGTTCAAGCGATTCTCCTGCCTCAGTCTCCCGAATAGCTGGGATTACAGGCTTGAGCCACCACGCCCAGGCGTTAGTTTTGTATTATTAGTAGAGATGGGGTTTCTCCATGTTGGTCCAGCTCGTCTCAAACTCCCCACCTCAGGTGATCTGCCCGCCTTGGCCTCCCAAAGTGTTGGGATTACAGGCGGGAGCCACCACATCCAGCAAAAGCAATCTTCTATTAAACCCCAGAGCTGCTTCTTGCAAAGCAGGAATGAACTCATAAGCAATGCACCCAGAGCTGCGCTTGTGGGCAGTTGACTAGCTGTAATTTCTTTTTCTTTTTTTTTTGAGACAGAGTCTTGCTGTCACCCTGGTTGGAGTGCAGTGGTGTGATCTCTGCTCACTGCAACCTCTGCCTCCCATATTCAAGTGATTCTCCCACCTTAGCCTCCCAAGTAGCTGCGATTACAGGTGTGGGCCACCATGCCCAGCTAATTTTTGTATTTTTTGGTAGAGACAAGGTTTCGCCCAGTTAGCCAGGCTGGTCTCAAGATCCTGGCCTCAAGGGATCCTGTATTGGCCTCCCAGTGTTGGAATTACAGGCGTGAGCCACCTTGCCTGGCCTCTTTTCTTTTTTTGAGATACTGTCTTGCTCTGTTGCCCAGGCTGGAGTGCAATGGTACAATCCCAGCTCATTGTAGCCTCGACCTCCTGGGTTCAAGCAATCCTTCTGCCTCAGCCTTCCAAATAGCTGGGACCACAGGTGTGTGCCCACCACACCCAACTAATTTCTTTATTTCTTTTTTTGAGACAAAGTTTCACTCTTGTTGCCCCAGACTGGAGTGCAATGGTGCGACCTCGGCTCACCATGACCTCTGCATTTGAGACTCAAGTGATTCTCCTGCCTCACCCTCCTGAGTAGCTGTGATTACAGGCACATGCTATTGTGCCTGCCTGATTTTTTTTATTTTCGGATTTTAAGCTTGTTGTTTGAGACGGAGTTTCACGCATGTTACCCAGGCTGGAGTGCTATGGCGCGATCTCGGCTCACCGCAACCTCCGCCTCCTGGGTTCAGGCAATTCTCCTGCCTCAGCTTCCTGAATAGCTGGGATTACAGGCACGCACCACCATGCCCAGCTGATTTTTTGTATTTTTAATAGAGACGGGGTTTCACCATGTTGACCAGGATGGTCTCGATCTCTTGACCTCGTGATCCACCCGCCTCGGCCTCCCAAAGTGCTGGGATTACAGGCTTGAGCCACCGCGCCCGGCCTGCCTAATTTTTTTTAAAGACGGGGTTTCACCATGTTGGTCAGGCAGGTCTTGAACTCCCGACCTCAGGTGATCTGCCCGCCTTGGCCTCCAAAGTGCTTGGATTACAGGCATGAGTCACTAGCCCAGCCTAGTTTTGTGTTTTTAGTAGAGACGGGGTTTCTCTATGTTGGCCAGGCTGGTCTCAAACTGCTGACCTCAGGTGATCCAAAGTGCTGGGATTACAGGTGTGAGCCACCACACCAGGCCCTAATTTCTTCTTTTTAAAGTAGAGATGGGATCTCCCTATGTTGCCCAGGCTGGCTTGAACTCCTGGGTTCAAGGGATCCTCTTGCCTCAGCTTTCCAAAGTGCCGGGGTTACAGGCATGAGCCACCGTGCTTGGCCCAGTGGCATTTTTCTTAGCTCTCTTGTGATACTCATTCTGGTGGCTGCTGTGGGGACACTGACGTGGTCTTATGGAGAGGCCCATGGGATAAACTGAGGCCTCCTGCCCATGAAACCGTGCCCCAGAGAGTTAAAGAAACCAATGACTAGCAGAAATCCTCTAGTGTGCAGGGTGGCAGATTAAAAAAAGAAACAACTTGCAGAAATGCTGAAATTCATCTCATGTTTGTGGGATTAGCACGCTGGCTGAAATAGACTGGAACCAATATGGCCAGTGGCAGTTTGCACAGAACAAGCTTGCCGATGTCACAGCCAGAACTTCCACTGCACGTTACATACTAACCACCCCCGGAATTTGCTCACGCCACCCATGAGGTAGCATGAAGAGGGAACTCTGCATGCCCGAGCACTTTCCAGGCCTCCCTTTCCTTCCATCAATCACCTAATCTCAGAATCCACCCCCTAAACCTTTCCTAATAAAATTACTGCCGTAAAGCTGGCACAGGGAGAGATTTGAGCTAGACTTCTGTCTCCTAATTGGTTGACTTGCAATAAAGCTTTTCTGTTCTCAAAAACCTGGTGTCAGCTGGGCGTGGTGGCTCATGCCTGTAATCCTAGCACCTTGGGAGGTCAAGGCGGGAGGATCATTTGAGGCTTGGAGTTCAAGGCCAGCTGGGACAACATAGTGAGACCCCACCTCTAAAAACAAAAAAAATGGCCAGGTGTGGTTGCTCATGCCTGTCATCCCAGCAGTTTGGGAGGCCGAGCTGGGTGAATCACTTGAGGTCAGGAGTTCGAGACCAGGCTGGCCAACATAGTGAAACCCCGTCTCTATTAAAGACACAAAAATTAGTTGGGCATGGTGGCGCACATCTGTAATCCCAGCCACTCCGGAGGCTGAGGCAGGAAAATTGCTTGAATCTGGGAGACGGAGGTTGCAGTGAGCCAAGATTGAGCCACTGCACTTCAGCCTGGGTGACTGAATGAGATCCTGTCTCAAAATAGTAATAATCATAATAATAATAATCAAAGCTTGGTGTCATAGTATTGGCTTGCAGCTCATTGGCTCAAGCCCATTTTGCTCGGCAGAATCAACCGCTGGCATCAAACTGCTCGCCACGTGAGTGAGCCACATAGGAGGGTTTCTGGAAGGGACCCTCAGCCTGTTACACCCTCAAAGGACTGCAGCCCCAGGAGAGACCCCTACATCACAGTCCCCCACCCAAAGGACTCCCAATTCTTGACAAACAGAGTGATCACGGTTTACTTACATTTTACTTTTTGACGGAGTTTCGCTCTTGTCCAGGCTGTAGTGCAAAGGCATAATCTCGGCTCACCGAAACCTCTACTTCCCGGGTTCATGCAATTCTCCTGCCTCAGCCTCCCCAGTAGCTGGGATTACAGGCATGCGCCACCATGCCCAGGTTATTTTTCTGTGTTTTTATTAGAGACGGGGTTTCTCCATGTTGGTCAGGCTGGTCTTGAGCTCCCGACCACAGGTGAGCTGCCTGCCTCGGCCTGCCAAAATGCTGGGATTACAGGCGTGAGCCATTGTGCCTGGCCTTATTTTTAATTATTTATTTGCTTATTTATTTATTTTTGACATGGAGTTTTACTCTTGTTGCCCAGGATGGAGTGCAGTGGCGCGATCTCGGCTCACCGAAACCTTCGCTTCCTGCGTTCAAGTGATTCTCCTGCCTCACCCTCCAGAGTAGCTGGGATTACAGGTGTCCACCACCACGCCCAGATAAGTTTTGTATTTCTGGTAGAGACAGGGTTTCACCAGCTTGGCCAGACGGTCTTGATCTCTTGATCTTGTGATCCACCCACCTTGGCCTCCCAAAGTGCTGAGATTACAGGCATGACACTGTGGACCCGCCGATCACTGTTATTTTAAGCAACCAAGTTGAGAGGTGACTTCCTCTGTGTGTGTGACACAGTTTCACTCTGTCACCAGGCTGGAGTGCAATGGCGTGATCTTCGCTTACCGCAACCTTTGCCTCCCAGGTTCAAGCGATTCTTCTGCCTCAGCCTCCGGAGTAGCTGGGACAACAGGCGTGTGCCACCACACCAGGCTAATTTTTTTTTTTTGTATTTTTAGTAGAGATGGGGTTTCACCATTATAGCCAGGATGGTCTTGATCTCTTGATCTTGTGATCCGCCCGTCTTGGCCTCCCAAAGTGCTGGGATTACAGGTGTGAGCCACCGCACCCAGCCTGGAGAAGTGATTTCCTATGCAACATTAGGCAACTCAGGTAATCACCTCTCCCTGTCAATCCCCCGATGGGGGTAGTAGTTCTTTCCTGCAGTCAGTCATCTCTGGGTTACATAAGTACCCACTTCTGGCCTTTCCTCTTTCAACAGCCATATAAAAAATTTCTCACATTAAATTCAGCCAAGTGTGGAGGCTCATGCCTGTAATCCTAGCACTTTGGGAGGCCCAGGAGACTGCTTGAGACCAGGAGTTCGAGGCCAGCCTAGGCAACAAAGTGAGACCTTGTCTCTAATTTTTTTTTTTTTTTGAGATGGAGTTTCACTCTTGTCACCCAGGCTGAAGGGCAATGGCATGATCTCGGCTCACTGCAAACTCTGCCTCCCAGGTTCAAGCAAGTCTCCTGTCTCAGCCTCCCAGGTAGCTGGGATTAGAGGCACCCGCCATCATACCCGGCTAATTTTTGTATTTTTAGTAGAGATGGTGTTTCATCATATTAGCCAGGCTGGTCTCAAACTCCTCACCTCAGGTGATCTGCCTGCCTCGGCCTCCCAAAGTGTTGAGATTACAGGCATGAGCCACCTCACCTGGCCTCTCAATTAAAAAAAAAAAAAAAAGTTTTGTGTGGGGGCATGCATCTATAGTTTCAGCTTCCTGAGAAGCTGAGGCGGGAGAATTGCTTGACCCTGGGATGCTGAGGCTGCAGTGAGTCGTGACTGTGTCACTGTGGTCCAGCCTGGAGAGAGTGCCACCTGTCTCAAAACAAAAAGAAATAAGAAAGCAAATTAAATGCCCTATATTTGCAATAACTAGTGTGTTTTTAAATTTTTTTTTTTTTTTTTTTGGGACGGAGTTTCACTCTTGTTACCCAGGCTGGAGTGCAATGGTGCGATCTCGGCTCACCGCAACCAGGATGGTCTCGATCTCTTGACCTCGTGATCCACCCACCTCGGCCTCCCAAAGTGCTGGGATTACAGGCTTGAGCCACCGCGCCCGGCCCTAAATTTTTTATTTCTTCTTGAGACAAGGTCTTGCTGTGTCACTCAGAATTGCAGTGCAGCGGCATGACCACTGCTCACGGCAGCCTTGACCTCATGGGTTCAAGTGATCCTCCTGCCTCAGCCTCTGAGTAGCTGGCACTACAGGAACACATCACAGCACCCAGATAATTTATTTTTTGGGTAAAAACAGTCTTGCTATGTTTCCCAGGCTGATCTTGAATTCCTGGCCTCAAGTGATCCTCCCACCTCAGCCTCCCAAAGCGCTGGGATTACAGGTGGGAGCCATCACGTGCAGCCCATTTTCTTGACAGGACCCTTTAAGTTTTACAAGAAAACACGAAGTGTGAAAGCAGTACCTCCCAAATATGCCCGGCCCTCCAAACGCAGCTTTGTTTTTGAGACTGTGTCGCTCTGCCGCCCGGGCTGGAGTGCAATGGCATGATCTCAGCTCACTGCAACCTCCGCCTCCCGGGTTCAAGCGATTCTCCTGCATCAGCCTCCTAAGTAGCTGGGACTACAGGCACACACCACCACCCCCACTAATTTTCTGTATTTTCAGTAGAGACAGGGTTTCACCATGTTAGCCAGGATGATCTGGCTCTCCTGACCTTGTGATCCACCCACCTCGGCCTCCTGAAGTACTGGGATTACAGGCGTGAGTCACTGCGCCCGGCCAAACCCAGCTTTGGAAGAATCTTCACTTGTCCTGGCTGGGCCACCACCTCAGCTCCACCTAAAATTGGGCTGTTTTGGGTGCTCTCTTCCCCTCTACACTCCCCAATGGGCCCCTTTCTGCCTCTCCATCCCTCTTTTTTTTTGAGACAAGGTCTTGCTTTGTTGCCCAGGCTGGAGTGCAGTGGTGCAATCATGGCTTACTGCAGCCTTGATCTCTTGGGCTCAAAAGATCCTCCCACCTCAGCCTCCCAAGTAGCTGGGACCACAGGTACATGCCACCATGCCCAACTAATTTTGTGTTTGAGACAGTTTCACTCGCTGCCCAGGCTGGGGTGCAGTGGCTCGATTTCGGCTCACTGCAAACTCTGCCTCCTGGGTTCAAGCAATTTTCCTGCCTCAGCCTCCCAAGTAGCTGGGATTTCAGGCACCCACCAACACACCTGGCTAATTTTGTATTGTTAGTTGAGATGGAGTTTCACTATGTTGGTCAGGCTGGTCTCGAGCTCCTGACCTCAAGTGATCTGCCTGCCTTGGCCTTCCAGAGTGGTGGGATTACGGGCGTGAGCCACCGTGCCTGGCCTGCCCAAGTAATTTAAAAAAATTTTTTGTAGAGACAGGATCTCACGATATTGTCCAGGTTGGTCTTGAACTCCGGGGCTTAAGGGATCGTCCTGTCTCAGCCTCCCAGGTGCTGGGATTACAGGGGCCACTATGCTCATCCTTATCTTCTCGTCAGGGAAGATTCGCTGTACTCCTCTCCACCATTTCCCCAGGGCCCCAGACACACATCGCCACGCAGGACCTGGGTGGGGAGTACGGAATTTATTTTATTGTTTGGCGTCTGGGTTTGGTTCCTTGGATGTCATGGGGGTGGGTGTGTCCCACCTCCCTAAGTCATGGTCCCACGGGCCTGTCAGGATTGTTTTCCAGGTTCAAAGTGCACTGAGAAAGCTTCACAGTTTTAATACTTCCTAGATGCTCAACTGAGGCAAAGTGACAGAATGGCCCTCCCACCCCTGCCCGCCACAAAAATAAAACCCCAAGCCCCTGGCAGCTGCGGCTGCTGCTGCAGCCGTATGAAAAAATAATACAAACTTTTCTCTTTTTTTTTTTTCTTTGCATTTTAGTTTGGGAACAAACTCTTCTTAAAAAATAGATTACACAGAAAAAACGCAGAGGACAGAGGGGCATGAGGAGGGGCAGGGAGCCTCGGGGGAGACCCCGGGAAGGCTGTGAGATGACCGCAGGGGCTGAGCTGCTGGCGGACACATGCCCTGCCTGCCGTGCCCGCCGTGCCCGTCCTCTCTCTGCCCGAGCCGGCTCCTCCCCATCAGCTCCGGCCCGGGCACCGCAGCTCCAATGCTCCCTCGAGGGACCCCCTTCACCCTGAGGCTTGGTACCTGCTTCTCACTAAAGTGGCTTTGAGAAACAACCAACCAAAAAAGACCCAAAGCGAGAGAAGGGGCTGTTTGCTCAGCCGTCGGGGACCTCTGCCCCACGGGATCAGCCCTCTCTCTGCTTTGGGGCTTTGGAGAATCCTCGATACTTGTTGCTACCTAGACACCCCCTGTGGGGAAAACGGACCCCAGACACCCCACTTGGTTCCTGGGAACACAGACACCCGGGAACCTGGCTTCTGCCCTGACACGCGCCCTCCCATGCACCCAAACGTTATAGGGGGCATGGCTGGGAGGCTGCCTCTCAGCCCAGCCTCCGTGGAGCTATGGATCAGACAGGTGGCTGGGGCAGCGGCGTGTGGAAAGGGGCACAGCTCACACAGGCCCTCCAGCTCATGCAAGGGGAAGCGAGAGGGGACAGCCCTGCCAAGACAGAGGTTACAGCAGGGCGAGGGGATGCTGTGTGTGTGCAGCTGGGCCGGCTCCAGGGCCGGGGCAGAGAAGGCAGGGGAAGCGGTCCACGGGGCAGGAGAAGGCAAGTCAGGGCCCAGCTCTGGGGAGAAGCCTGGGTCCCCACTGTCCCAGCTGAGGGCCACCTCCTTCAGAGGAATCTGGCAGGGGTGGATTCTCTGGAGGTGGGGACGGGGGCAGCTGAGCGGTCCAGCTCAATCGGGGACCTCGGGGTGGGCAGGCAGTCCGCTCTCGCCGCGCCGGTAGGTCTCCCAGAAACCCCTGTCCAGCTGCTCCAGCTGAGGGCCCAGTGGCAGGCGGCCGGCCAGGTGCATGTGGAGCATCTCCAGCCAGTGCTCCAGCTTCACGAAGGACGGCCTGGGTGACAGGCGAGTGGGGAGACGATGGGTCTGGCTCTCCTCAGAATCAGCCCCAGTGGACCCCCAGGCCAGAGCCCCACCCTACTCACCTCTTCTCAGGGTCCAGATCGCAACAGTGTACAGTGATGGGGAAGAAGCTCGGGGGGCAGTTTGGGGGGCAGTAGCGGTCCAGGAAGCCTCGCACGTTGAGGCCAAAGTCCATGGTACGGGGCAGGTAGTCAGGGTCCGCGTTCACCCGCCCGATAATCTGTCCGGCACAAGGACCCAGTTATTCCAGGGGGGCTCTCAGCCTGGGCGTCGGGGTGCCATCCAGGTGGCTTGAGGGCAGGCGGCACTGGGCCTGGCTGCAGTCTGACTGGGGCACCCCCCGAGGGTCAGCCCATGCCTTGCTGCAGGCAGCCTTCCCGGCCTGAGGCCCCTGCAGACGCCGAGCCTGCAGCCTGGGTGAGTTAGGGACAAGCCCAGGCCTCAACACCACTGTGGCCCACCCCGGACCTACCTCGCACAGGACGATTCCGAAGGAGAACACATCCACCTTCTCGTCATAGCTGCGGCCTGGACAAAGACACCGACTGTTAGCAGCTGAACACACAAGGGTGCCAGGGATGCCAAAAGGCAGGGCACCAGGCCAGCCAGGAGGATGCCCTGGCTGGGAGGTCAAGGCCCAGGAGGCAGAGGCCGGCAACCTCCGTGGAAACCCAGGCTTACGCTCTGTCCCCCAATCCCACGGTCTGAGCAAGCCTCTGGGAGCTAGGAGGAGCAAGGGGCAGAGCCCTGGGCAAGGAGTTCCTGGCCCAGCTCAGTCACCCATCAGCTGTGTGACTCTGGGCAAGCCGTGAACTCTGTGGTGATCCTGAAGGGCAACCGTGTGAGGTATCTGGAATCCGTGAATGCTACTGGGTTGGAAAAGGGGTCTTTTGGCCGGGCGCGATGGCTCACGCCTGTAATCCCAGCACTTTGGGAGGCCGAGGCGGGTGGATCACGAGGTCAAGAGATCGAGACCATCCTGGCCAACATGGTGAAACCCCGCCTCTACTAAAAATACAAAAAGTAGCTGGG
The DNA here is from genome assembly GCF_009761245.1 of Sapajus apella. Taxonomy (NCBI): domain Eukaryota; kingdom Metazoa; phylum Chordata; class Mammalia; order Primates; family Cebidae; genus Sapajus; species Sapajus apella. The sequence goes on from NW_022437028.1 coordinate 4,878,937, forward strand.
TGTGATGGCAGGCAGCTATAGTTCCAGCTTCCTGTGAGGCTGAGGCAGGAGAATCACTTGAACCCTGGAGGCAGAGGTTGCAGTGAGCTGAGATCGTGCCACTGTACTCCAGCCTGGCGACAGAGTGAGACTCCGTTTCCAAAAAAAAAAAAAAAAAAAAGGAAAGAGGAAGGTTGGAGCCAGGGAAGGAGATGGTAGGATGGATGCAGATCAGAGAAGAGAAGACGATTTGTGGCCAGCCCTGAAGACAGAGGCGGTGGCAGCAACGTGAGGAATGAGGAAGCCTCCGGGAGCCGGAAGAGGTAAGGAAACAGGCCCGGAGCCTGCAGAGGCGCTCACCCTGCCGATGCCTTGAGTTCAGCCCGGCGAGGCTGATGTTGGACTTCAGACTCCAGAACTATATGATCATTTATTTAAGCCACTAAGTGTCTTACAGGAGAAAGAGGAAAGTAACGCAGGACCTGCAGGGTAAGTGAAGAGCCAGGAGGCTGGGAGGGGCCTGGGGCTCGGGACACTGGAGCTCTGCTGGGCGCTCCATGCCTCCCCGTTAGGGCCATGACAGGCAGGGCTGACACACTCACCGTTGATCATCTCAGGTGCCATCCAGTAGGGGTTGCCCACGACGGTGTAGCGCTTCTTACGGTCTGGCTTCTTGAGGCTCCGCAGGTCCTCGGGCTGAGTCTTCTCGTCCACCATGCGCCGTGCCAGCCCGAAGTCGGCCACCACCACATTCTTGTTCTGGGAAGGCGAAGCCGGGTCACACTGAGGCCTGATCCTGGTACTGCCCGCCTGGCCTGCCCTCCAGAGAACACACCTCTGATACCTTGGGATCGGCACAGGGTGGGGACCCCTTGCTTTCCCAAACCCATTGGCTCTTTGCAGACGGAGCTGCAGGAGGTACCTGAAGATGTCATCATGGCTTTCTCCCTCCCACCACACGCTGCACCCTCTGCCCCTTCCCACCTGCTCCCCAAACCATCCTGCGCCCCCCACTCTGCTTCCTCCTGCAAGTGCTCCCTCCCACCTACGAGGG
>NW_022437028.1:4880369-4898954 GCF_009761245.1 Sapajus apella
TGACGCAATCAGAGCTCACTATAACACTGACCTCCTGGGCTCAAGGGATCCTCCCAGCTGTCCTTCCAAGTAGCTGGGACTACAGGCACGTGTCACCAAGCCTGGCCTGACTGTAACAATATTAAGAGGCAGGGCCCCTAAGAGGTAATGGGGTCACGAGGGCTCTGTATGAATGAATGGATTAATGGGTTGTCGAGGGCCAGTTAGTCATCACAAGAGAGGGTCTGTATTAGGGTCAGTTTTGGGGTCTCTCGTGAGCCTCTCTCACCATGTGATGCTTTTTTTTTTTTGAGATGGCATCTCACTCTGTCGCGCAGGCTGGAGTGCAGTGGCACAATCTTGGCTTGCTGCAACCTCCGCCCTTCTGGGTTTAAGTGATTCTCCTGCCTCAGCCTCCTGAGTAGCTGGGATTACAGGCATGTGCCACCATGCTGGCTAATTTTTGAATTTTTAGTAGAGACAAGGTTTCACCATGTTGGCCAGGCTGGTCTTAAACTCCTGGCTCCAAGTAATCTACCTGCCTCGGCCTCCCAAAGTGCTGAGATTACAGGCGTGAGCCCCTGCGACCCGCCTGGTTTTGTGTTTTTCAGACAGGCTCTGTCTCTGTCTCCCAGGCTGGAGCAGAGTAGCACAATCTCAGCTCACTGCAACCTTCACCTCCCAGGCGCAAGCGATCCTCCCACCTCAGCCTCCCAAGTAGTTGGGACCACGGGCTCATGCCACCACACCCGGCTATTTCATTTTGTATTTTTGGCAGAGATGGGCTTTGGTCATGTTGCCCAGGCTGGTCTTGAACTCCTGAGTTCAAGCAATCCACCTGCCCCTGCCTCCCAAAGTGCTGGATTACAGTTGTGAGCCACTGTGCCTGGCACATTTGTGTTGTTTGGAGCCACCTGGGTCACACTACTTTGTGATGGCAGCCCCAGGACACGAACACACCACCTCTCCAGATGGGCGTGGTTACCCCCTTCTCTGCTTCTGTTGGAGAACTGGGCTCCCCTCCCTTGCCAGTCCTTAGACACTGGGCTCCTTGCCTGACTGTCCCCTGCTTAAATATCCACTTAAAGCCTCTTCTTTCAGGAAGGCTGCCCTGACCACCCCAGCCCACACATCTCTGCCCCCACTCCACGGCCCCCAGCTGCTGGTACTGCCTGGGGTAGCCCGTGGCCACTCTGCCGTGGGCTGCGTGAACACTAAGGTCCTGGTCCTTTGCAGCTTACATGTCACTTTCTCCTTCATTGATTTATGAGACCCTCCTACCGACCTGGGATGCTGATGGCCCACCGTGAGTCAGTGGCAGAGACAGGGCTTGAACCCAGGTCTGTCTGCCCCCGGACTCTGGGCTTTTCCCTACGGGCTGCTGATCCCACCTCCATCTCAAATTGAAGTTAGGGAGGCACTACCCAGGGGCCTCCAGTTCCGGGAAGGCCCCAAGGCTGGGAGTGGGTGGGCTCCTGCTGCCTCCCTGACACCCAGCCGCGTGGGGCCCTGCTGCTCACCTCTCGGACCAGGCAGTTGTGGGAGTTGAGGTCTCGGTGGATAATGCTCATGGAGTGGAGGTAGGCCTGGGGGCAGGGACACAGGGGTCAGGGGGCATCTGTGCGGAGGGACCCCAGCCCATTCTGGCCCCCCCAAGAACGCCCTCCGCTCCCACCCCAATCAGCCTGGTTGGGGCGATTCTTCCTACTCTCCCACTGGCCCCCTCTGCCCTCTGTTTTTTTTTTCTTTTGGGATGGAGTCTCGCTCTGCCTCCCAGGCTGGAGTACAATGGCGTGATCTCGGCTCACTGCAACCTCCGCCTCCCCAATTCTAGCGATTCTCCTACCTCAGCCTCCCGAATAGCTGGGATTACAGACGTGTGTCACCAAGCCAGGCTAATTTTGTATTTTTAATAGAGACGGGGTTTCTCCATGTTGGCCAGGATGGTCTTGAACTCCCTACCTCAGGTGATCCACCTGCCTCAGCCTCCCAAAGTGCTGGGATTACAGGCGTCAGACACTGTGCCCGGTCCCCCTCTGCCCTCTTTCAAAGCTTCTTTGTGAGTTATTTTATTTTATTATTTTTTAAAATTATTATTATTTTTTTTAAGATGGGGTTTCACCATGATGGCCAGGCTGGTCTTGAACTTCTGACCTCAGGTGATCCACCCACCTCGGCCTCCCAAGGTGCTAGGATTACAGGCGTGAGCCACTGTGCCTGGCCGTTTGTGAGTTTTGTTTGCAAATTCCTGGTGGTATTAGGAATGGAGTTGGAACACCTGGCTCACTCACCATTCCCGACGCGATGTCCTTGGCAAAGCTCACTCTCTGGCTCCAGGGGTATTGGCTGTCCTGGAATAGAAAAGGAATGGCCAGGATGTGGCTGGCGGGGGCTCGGTGGCAGGGATGGTTGCACGAGAGAGAGGCAGGAAGGGGCAAGTGTCCTAGAGGGTCCTATGGGCTCCCTGACACCCAATTTCTTTTTTTTTTTGAGACAGAGTCTCGCTCTGTCGCCAGGCGGAATGCAGTGTCGCCATCTTGGCTCACTGCAACCTCTGTGTCCTGAGTTCAAGCAATTCTCCTGCCTCAGCCTCCTGAGTAGCTGGGATTACAGGCACCCACACCATGCCCCGCTAATTTTTGTATTTTTTAGTAGGGACGGGGTTTCACCATGTTGGCCAGGATGGTCTCAAAATCCTGACCTCATAATCCACCCGCCTCGCCTCCCAAAGTGCTGGGATTACAGGCATGAGCCACCGTGTTGGGCCCGAGCTCTTTATTTATAAAGATGGATTTGTGATTTTATCCATATCCTTAAGAAAAGTTCTGAATGTTATTCTGGTTTTTGAGATAGGGTCATGCTCTGTGGCCCAGGTTGGAGTGCAGCCTCGAACTCCTGGCCTCAAGTGATCCTCTCGCCTTGGTCTCTCAAAGCGCTGGGATAACAGGTGTGCGCCATCGTACCTGGCCTTTCCCAACTTTACGTGGAGTTTGTCGCTCCCCTATGTAATCGGAATCAGGGTTGAGGGCCCTGAGACCCCTGTGGCTGCCTCCCGGTGAAGAGATGAGACTGAGGCCCAGAGAGGGAGCCGCCGTGCCTGGGGCCGCACAGCAGGGGTGGCTGGCTCTGCCCGGGACTCACCATGCTCTTGATGATGTCCCGGAGCGTGCCCCCCTTGATGTACTCAGTGATGAAGTTGAGCCGCTTGTCCTTGTAGAGCACCCCGATGAACTTGAGCACATTGGGGTGCTCCAGGCATCGCATGACCTTCACCTGATGGGGCACAAGCAGGATGGGCCCAGGCTCTGTGGGGTCTGAGCTGGGTCTGCTTCTCCCCGCTCCATCCCCCCGGGGTCGGCAGATGGTCTCAAACATGACGAAACCCAGCTTCCCTCTCCTGCCTCTGCCACACCCGGCAGCTGCTGTGCGCTCTGCTTCAGCTGCCTCTACCCACAGCAATGCTCTTATTCCCAGTCCCCTCCCTGAAATTACGATTTTTTTTTTGAGAAGTCTCTCTCTGTCACCCAGGCTGGAGTGCAGTGGCGCAATCTTGGCTCCCTGCAACCTCTGCTTCCCGAGTTCAAGCGATTCTCCTGCCTCAGCCTCCTGAGTAGCTGGGATTATAGGCGCCCACCACCACCACGCCCAGCTAATTTTTGTATTTTTAGTAGAGAAGGGGTTTCGCCATGTTGGCCAGGCTGGTTTCAAACTCCTGACCTCAGGTGATCTGCCCCCTCCGCCTCCGAAAGAGCTGGGGTTACAGGCTTGAGCCACTGCTCCCGGCCCATGGAGTTACTTTCTTTCTTTTGGAGACAGGGTCTTGCCTTGTTGCCCAGGCTGGAGTGCAGTGGTGCGATCACTGCAGCCTCCAACTCCTGGGCTCAAGCGATCCTCCCACCTCAGCCTCCCAAGCAGCTGGGATGACAGGTGCGTATCACCAACCTCAGCTAATTTAAAGTGTTTTTGTAGAGATGGGATCTTGCTATGTTGTCCAGGTTGGTCTCAAAGTATCTTCCCACCTTGGCCTCCCAAAGTGCTGGGATTACAGGCATGAGACACTCTGCCTGGCCTGCTCTCTCTTCTTTCAATGCGTCCCAGAGCCTTTTCCTGATCTATTGCATGGGGCAGGGGTGAGGAGCTGGAAGTCCCTCTGGAGGGAAGAGGGTATCCCGCTCACTGACCTCCTTGAGGAACGTCCTCTGCGTCTCCTCATCGAACCGGATTAGCTCCTTCATCACCATCACCTCACCTGTCTCACGGTGTGTCACCTGCGTGTGAGACACAGAGGTGTGAAGACAGAGGCTCTGCTGTAAGCCTGCCTCCTAGGAAGCCCCATCTCCACCCCAGGACTGCAGGGAGGCGTGCAGATGGCTTGTTCATACTCTAGGCTGCTCAGGGGATGTTCCCAGACACCCAGGCAGATGGGATGCATTCATCCCTTTTTGCTTTTGTTTTTTTTTTTTGAGACGGAGTCTTGCTCTGTTGCTCAGGCTGGAGTGCAATGGTGATATTGGGTCACCGCAACCTCCGCCTCCAGGGTTCACGTGATTCTCCTGCCTCAGCCTCCTGAGTAGCTGGGATTACAGGCATGCGCGACCACGCCCAGCTAATTTTCTATTTTTAGTAGAGACGGGATTTCTCCATGCTGGTCAGGCTGGTCTCCAACTCCCGACCTCAGGTGATCCGACCACCTTGGCCTCCTAAAGTGCTGGGATTACAGGCTTAAGCCACCGTGCCTGGCCTTTTTTTTTTTTTTTTTTTTGAGATGGGGTCTTGCTCTGTTGCCCAGGCTGGAGTGTAGTGGTATGATCATAGCTCACTGCTGGCCTGAACTCCTGCCTCACAATCCTCCTGCCTAAGCCTCCTGAGTTGCTGGGACTACAGGCAGGCGCCATCATACCGAATTAATTTTTAAATGTTTTCTAGAGATAAGGTCAAAGCTGGTCTTGAATTCCTGGGCTCAAGCGATTTTGCAGGCTCAGTCTCTCACAGGGCTGGGATTACAGGGATAAACTCCTGCGCCAGGCGAGGGGCCACCTTTCAATGATGTCCTGCACATAAGGTCTCTGTCGACCTGTAGGAGGTCCCATGCTCCTAATTAGCTCCAGGAGGCCACGGTGGTGGAGAGGGCACTGGCCACGGAGTCTAGAAGCCAGATACCCCTTCCACTGAGTGTCCACAGACTGGGGAGGAGGGAGGAAGACGGAGGGCTCCCACCCAGACGGTCCCCTGAGATGCCACCATGCTCTGTACCTTGATGGCTTGGCCGAAGCAGCCCTTGCCGAGCACCTCCCCGTGGATAAGGTCCGACGGCCGGAAGATGCGGTGTGGCCGGCAGACCACGCGGAGGGACTCAGAGCGACCCAGGTCCTTGCGCTGGGAGGCCGGGGATCCCAGTGAGCTGGCACCCGGAGACCTGTCGATGCTGCAGCTCCTCCTGGGGGGCACACATGGGCGCCTGGTGCCACTGGGGGATGGGTGGCACCCACCCAAGGCCCTGCCCCTTCCTCCTCCTGCCTGCCCCTGTCCATGCCAGTGCATACCGTCACCCCCTGCTTTGGAAGGACCTGCCTGGGACAGTCCAAAGTCTGCCCATCCCAGCGTCTTGGCTCTTCCTGGCTCTGGTGGCAACCCCCAGCTTCCCCTAAACCCTCAGATCCCGCTCTGTCATCCTTTTTTTTTTTTTTGAGACACTGTCTCGCTCTGTTGCCCAGGCTGGAGTGCAGTGGCACAGCCTCGGCTCACTGCAACCTCCGCCTCCTGGGTTCAAGTGATTCTCCTGCCTCAGCCTCCCGAGTTGCTGGGACTACAGGCACCTGCCACCAAGCCTGGCTATTTTTGTATTTTCAGTAGAAATGGGGTTTCACTATGTTGGCCAGACTGGTCTTGAACTCCTGACCACAAGTGATCCACCTGCCTCGGCCTCCTAAAGTGCTGGGATTATAGTCATGAGCTACCTCACCTGGCCCCACCTCCTTCCCCTTTTAAAATTTGTTTCCTTTTTTTTTCCTGAGACTGGGTCTTGTTTTGTCACCCAGGCTGGAAAGCAGTAGCATGATCACAGCCCACTGCAGCCTCCACCTCCCTGGCTCAAGCCTGGGCTGCGTTTGTGCAGGCCTGGCTGCCCCACCCAGGTCCCACGGCCCCTGAGCCCAGCAGGAATGAAAGCACCCTGTGAACTGAGGAGCAGGCTGACTTACAAGACAGGCTTCTGCCGAGTGGAGCTGCCCACCTCCCCGCTAGGTGTGTGAATCGGAGAGCTCAGGGGGCTGGTCTCAGACCCCGTCCCATGGCCCAGTGTATCGTGAGGGTCGTGCTCGAGGGTCAGCTGGAGCAGGCGGCTGGTTTCCTGAATCAGCAGGTCAATCTGGGAACAGCAGGCATGTGAACGGGGTTGGGGTGGAGGGGGGCTAGGCATAAAGGCACCACCTCCCATCCTGCCCCCCAGACTCAGGACCATACCTCGTCCAGGGGCACATTTCGGATGGGTGTGCCATTGATTTCTAAGATCCGGTCTCCGACATGGATGGAATTTTTCACATCTGGGCTCATGTAGCCGGGATCCACTCTGTGGGTAGGTCAGGGGTCAGGTCAGTTCCCGCTTGTCTCTCTGAGCCCCAATAGGAAACCAAGGCCAAGGGGACCAGATCCGGGGTGAGCAGGCAGAGGATTCTACCTCGTGTGACTGGGAGGTAGCAGGTGGCTAGGACACCGAGTTCTGGTTTCAGGGGATGCATTCTGTAATCGATTACTGATGTCTGCCACAGGTGTGAGCTGGAGAAACGTGGTCACCCACATGAGATGCTCAGCTGCTCCCATTCAGTGGACCATTGTCTCCACCCTCGGGGGACAGATCTATCCTGCCAACTCCCAGGTATGCTTGGTCTCGATTTTTGTTTTGTTTTTTCCCGGAGACAGAATCTCACTCTGTTGCCCAGGGTGGAGGGCAGTGCCACGATCTGGGCTCACAGCAGCCTCCACTTCCCGAGTTCAAGTGATTCTTGTACCTCAGCCTCCTGAGTAGCTGGGATTACAGGTGCACGCCACCATGCCCAGCTAATTTTTTGTATTTTTATCAGAGACGGGCTTTCACCATGTTTTCCAGGCTGGTTTTGAACTCCTGAGCTCAGGCAATCTGTCTGCCTCGGCCTCCCAAAGTGCTAAGACTGGCTGGGTGTGGTGGTTCACACCTGTAATCCCAACACTTTGGGAGGCCGAGGCGGGTGGATCACCTGAGGTCAGGAGTTTGAGACCAGCCTGCTCAACATGGGGAAACCGTGTCTCTACTAAAAATACAAAAATTACCTGGGAGTGGTGGTGCGTGCCTGTAGTCCCAGCTACTTGGGACGCTGAGGCAGGAGAATCACTTGAACCTGGGAGGTGGAGGTTGCAATGAGTCAAGATTGTGCCAGTGTACTCCAGCCTGGGTGACAGAGCAAGACTCTGTCTCAAAAAGAAAAGCAAAGCAAAGTGCTAGGATTACAGACACGAGCTACTGCACCTGGTGTGCCTGGTATGTTTGGGGAAGAGTGCCTTAGGTCCTAAAAGGTCCCAGATTAGTGGCTTCCTATCTGACTCCCAAACTCGCCCTGCAAGAGGAAGCCAAGCTCCTATGGGCCCTGCATTGCAGGAGGCAGCTGGCAGCTTCCCCTGAGCCACAGTTAATTGTGGGGTGAAGACAGCACAGAGACACTAGAGGCAGTTGCCCATAAGCAAACTCACAAAAAGACCAATTTACCAAATTTACCTCCTTCTTTTAACTCTTCGGTGTTAGGGACATGGTTTTCATTTTGCCTCATAGAAGCTTTTTTAAAAAAATTTATTTTTTTTTTAATTTTTAAATTTTTTTATTTTTTATTTATTTTTATTTTTTATTTATTTTTTTTTGAGACGGAGTTTCGCTCTTATTACCCAGGCTGGAGTGCAATGGCGCGATCTCGGCTCACCGCAACCTCTGCCTCCTGGGTTCAGGCAATTCTCCTGCCTCAGCCTCCTGAGTCGCTGGGATTACAGGCACGCGCCACCATGCCCAGCTAATTTTTTTTGTATTTTTAGTAGAGGCGGGGTTTCACCATGTTGACCAGGATGGTCTCGATCTCTTGACCTCGTGATCCACCCGCCTCGGCCTCCCAAAGTGCTGGGGATTACAGGCTTGAGCCACCGCGCCCGGCCTAATTTTTTTATTTTTAAGATGGGGTTTCACCATGATGGCCAGGCTGGTTTTGAACTCCTGACCTCAGGTGATCCACCCACCTCGGCCTCCCAAAGTGTTACGATTATAGGCGTGAGCCACTGCGCCCGGCTCATAAAAGCTTTTTAGGGGATGTTCACTTTGTCTTTGCCCTAGGTCCTGGAGATGGGAAAGGGAATAGGAGTAAGGCAGAGAGGAGACTGAGAGCTTTAAGAAAAACAAGGCCAGGCATGGTGGCTCACACCTGGAATCCCAGCACTTTGGGAGGCCAAGGTGGGAGGATCGCTTGAGACCAGGGGTTTGAGACCAGCCTGGGCAGCATAGTGAGACCCCATCTCTATGAAATTTTTTTGAAAAAATTAGCTGGACATGGTGGGGGTAATCTTGTAATCCCAGCTATTTGAGAGGCTGAGGTGGGAGGATCACTTGAGGCCAGGAGTTTGAGACCAGCCTGGGGAAAACAGTGAGACTTCATCGTTTCAAAAAAAATAAAAAATTAGCCAGGCATGGTGGTGCTGCCTATGGCTCCAGCTACTCGAGAGGCTGAGGCGGGAGGATCGCTTGAGCTCATCAGGTCAAGGCTGCAGTGAGCTATGATCTTGTCACTGAACTCCAGCCTGGGCAGCACAGCGAGACCCCATCTCAAACAAACAAGCAAGCAAACAAAAAGACTATTCTCACATTGGGGAGAAGCTCTTCCTTACAGTAGAAAATCGGCTAATAAATGCAGAAGGAAGAACAGAGACAGAAATTCAGAATTTTGTAGCCACCCTAGTAACGATCGCTTCAGGCAGGAATCATCAATAGATGCTAAAATCATTGGGTGAAGGCTTTCTGGGAACAGGATATTTACAGACTCAAATCTCACAAATGGTTTATTGACGAGAAAGGGAAAAAAATCCTTACAGCAGAGAGAAAACAAGTGATCAAAGCTAACATCCTCAGCAAAGGGCACACTGACATCATATGTCTCCCGGCCAGATCCACTCGGAAGGACAAAGCATCGCTTATCCAGTATCAGGCCAAACACGCAGAGCCTGATTCACTAAGAGGAAACATCAGTCAAACCCAGACGCAAGGGTGGGTGCGGTGGCTCACGTCTGTAATCCCAGCACTTTGGGAGGCTGAGGCAGGAGGATCACTAGAGCCCAGGAGTCCGAGACCAGCCTGGCCAACACAGTGAGACCCTGTCTCTCTTTAAAAAAAAAAAAAAAAAAGGCAGAGTATCTCCCACATAAAAAAAAAAAAATTAAAAAAAAAAAAAAAAAAAAAAAAAAAAAGACTGGCCTGTATGATTCAAAAATGTCACGGCTGTGAAGGGCAATGAAAGGCTGAGGAAATGGCCGGGCGCAGTGGCTCATGCCTACAATCCCAGCATTTTGGGAGGCTGAGGTGGCCTGTTTATATTTGTACATATCCATATATGCGCATGTTGTTATTTCTTGTTTGGGAGTAAGCTGCAGGCATCATTGACTTCCCCACAAATGTGCTAGACATTCTCAAAACAAGGGCTTTCCTTTTTGGAGGCAGAGTATCACTCTGTCACCCAGGCTGGAGTGCAGTGGCGCGATCACAGCTCACTGCAGCCTCAACCTCCTGGGCTCAAGTGATCCTCCCACCTCAGCCTCCCGAATAGCTGGGACTACAGGCACGGGCCACCACACCTCCCAGGCATTCTGTTACATAATTATCAATTGTATCTTATAGTACAATGATCACATTTAGGAAATTTAACATTGATTGCATTATCTAATACACAGACCATATTCAAATTTTCCCAGTTGTCTCTATACTGAACTACTGAACTGTCCTTTAAAGCAGTCTCCCCCTGATCCACCATCCAGTCCATGATCCACATTGCATTTAATCTTCATGTGTCATCAGTATCTTTTTTTTTCTTTTGAGGCAGAGTTTTGCTCTTGTTGCCCAGGCTGGAGTGCAATGGTGCAGTCTCGGCTCACTGCAACCTCTGCCTCCCGGGTTCAAGTGATTCTCCTTCCTCAGCCTCCCGAGTAGCTGGGATTACAGGCATGTGCCACCATACCCGGCTAATTTTATTTTTTAGTAGAGTCGGGTTTTCTCCATGTTGGTCAGGCTGGTCTCGAACTCCTGACCTCAGGTTATCTGCCCACCTTGTCTTCCCAAAGTGCTGGGATTCCAGGTGGGAGCCACTGTGCCCGGCCAAGTATCTTTTAATCTGTAACAATCCCTCAGCCTTTTTTTTTTTTTTGCTGGGGGTGGACAGAGTCTGCACTCTTAACTCTGTCACCCAAGCTAGAGTGCAGTGGTGAGATCTTGGCTCACTGCAACCTCTGCCTCCTGGGCTTAAGTGATTCTCCTGTCTCAGCCTCCCACGTAGCTGAGATGACAGGTGTGCACCATCACGCACGCCTAATTTTTGTGTTTTTAATAGAGACGGAGTTTCACCATGTTGCCCAGGCGGGTCTCAAAGTCCTGACCTCAAATGATTACTCCTGTAATCTTAGCACTTTGGGAAGCCAATGTGGGAGGATCGCTTAAGCCCAGGAGTTTGAGACCCGCCTGGGCAACATGACAAGACTCAGTCTCTACAAAAAATTTAAAAATTGGCTGGGGGCCGGGCGCGGTGGCTCAAGCCTGTAATCCCAGCACTTTGGGAGGCCGAGGCGGGTGGATCACGAGGTCAAGAGATCGAGACCATCCTGGTCAACATGGTGAAACCCCGTCTCTATTAAAAAAATACAAAAAATTAGCTGGGCATGGTGGTGCGTGCCTGTAATCCCAGCTACTCGGGAGGCTGAGGCAGGAGAATTGCCTGAACCCAGGAGGCGGAGGCTGCGGTGAGCCGAGATTGCGCCATTGCACTCCAGCCTGGGAAAAAAGACCAAACCCCCGTTTAAAAAAAAAAAAAAAAAAAAAAATTGGCTGGGTGTGGTGGTGTGTGCCTGTAGTCCCACTTACTCAGGAGGCTGAGGTGAGAGGACGGCTTGAGCACAGGAGTTTGAGGCTGCAGTGAGCTATGATCATGCCACTGCACTCCAGCCTATATGACAAGAGCAAGACCCTGTCTCAAAAAAAAAATTATATATACATATCATACACATATATATATTCCGTAGAATTTCATATCCTCTCCCTTGGTTTGCTAAAGCAGCAGGTGGCCGGGATAAATTAGACTTTTCTTAAAACGCTGCTATACACAAAATCAAAGCGGTCAACTAAAACCAGTTTAAAACAAACAAGTAAATCTTTGGCAAATTAGATTCCTTCCGGGAAGGGTGTGGCTCTTTGCAGAAATTACTGGGATGTTCCAGATGTTGGCTGGGCAGAATGCTTACCCAGTGAGACAGACAGGGAGGAGACGTCATTAACTCTCTTCCTTATTTTTATTTTAGAGACAGGTCTTGCTCTGTCGCCCAGGTTGGAGTGCAGTGGCACCATCAGAGCTCCCTGCAGCCTCCACCTCCTGGGCTCAAGCAATTCTCCCATTCAGCCGTCTGAAGAGGCTGAGATTACAGGCATGAGCTGCTGCACCCAGCTGACTTGTCTTCATTTCTTTTTTTTTCTTTTTGAGATGGAGTCTCACTCTGTCACCCAGGCTGGAGTGCTGTGGTGTGATCTTGGCTCACTGCAGCCTCTGCCTCCAGGGTTCAAGCGATTCTCATGCCTCATCCTCCCGAGCAGCTGGGATTACAGATGTGCACCACCATGCCCAGCTAATTATTGTATTTTTAGTAGAGACTGGGTTTCACCATATTGGCCAGGCTGGGCTCGAACTCCTGACTTTGTGATCTGCCCGCCTAGGCCTCCCAAAGTGCTGGGATTTCAGGTGTGAGCCACCGCACCTGGCTGGCTGTCTTCATTTCTAAAATTCTGCCTGGATTTCAGGGATCAGTGGCAGCCTCTGACCCTGTGGGGACCTCCCTTGGCCCTCTGGTAAGAGCTGTTAGTCTGGGATTTCCCTCATCTCCTTCTCCAGGTGTCTGCTCACTTGTGTACATAAAGCAGCTGCTGGCTTGGCTGATGTCAGGGTGGGGATGGAGACACACATTCAAGCCCAGCATCTTTTTCTGTCCCCAGGGCCACCTTCACACCTCACCAGTGCCTGTGCAGGGCCGGGCACCTGCCAGATGTACAAGGAACACTCACTGCATCAAATGAAATCGAGCACTTGGGCTGGGCGCGGTAGCTCACACCTGTAATCCCAGAACTTTGGGAGGGAGAGGAGGGAGGATCACTTGAGCCTAGGAGTTTGAGACCAGCCTGGGCAACATGGTGAAACCCTGTCTTTACTAAAAATACAAAAATTAGCCAGGCGTAGTCGCCTGTAGTCCCAGCTACTTGGGAGGCTGAGGTGCAAGAATTGCTTAAACCTGCGAGGTAGAGGTTGCAGTGAGCCGATATCACACCACTGCACCCCAGCCCGGGCAACAGAGCGAGACTCTGTCTCAAAAAAAAACAAAAGTGAGCAATTGCCCCAAAGTGGAACGACTGCATGCTACTTCTCAAGATGTCAATAAAGGCTCAGCAGAAATCTTAGAAGGCTCCAAGGTATCTAAGCAGACCCCCAAAGCCCAGAGAGAAAGGGGATGCCCAGAGTCACGCAGTAATCTAATTTTTACTGGCCCTGCCCCACTTTATTTTGAGACGGGGTTTTGCTCCATTGCCCGGGATGGAATGCAGTGGCCAATAGCTCACTGTAGTCACGATTTAAACTAGGCTCAAGAGATCCTCTCACCTCAGCCTCCCAAGTAGCTGTGACTACAATGTTGCCCAGATTAGTCTCGAACTCCTGGCCTCAAGGGATCCTCCCATCTCAGCCTCCCAAAGTCCTGCGATTACAGGTGTGAGCAACCATGCCCAGCCTTCATGTGTTCAGTGATTTAACCATACTGTTAATTTTCCTTTTCTTTTTTTTTGTAGAGATGGGAGGGTGGTCTCGCTATGTTGCCCAAGCTGGTCTCGAACTTCTGGCCTTAAGTGATCCTCCTGCTTTGGCCTCCCAAAGTGCTGGGATTACAGGTCTGAGTTACTGCACCCAGCCTTTTCACTCATTCCTGACTTGCTTCCTCTTTCTTGTTGGATCAGATATTAACTAAAGAAAATGTCTTTTCATTTTGTGTGTGGGTTATTTTTTATTTTATTTTTTTTTGAGACAATTTCATTCTTGTTGCCCAGGCTGCAGTGCAATGGCACAGTCTGGGCTCATTGCAACCTCCACCTCCTGGGCTCAAGTGATTCTCCTGCCTCAGCCTCCCAAGTAGGTGGGACTACAGGCACACACCACCACACCCGGCTCGTTTTGTATTTTTAGTAGAGATGGGGTTTCAACAAGCTGCCCAGGCTGGTCTAGAACTCCTGACCTCAGGTGATCCACCCACCTCGGCCTCCCAAAGTGCTGGGATTACAGGTGTGAGCCACCACACCTGGCTGAAAATGTCTTTTTATTGTATGTGGCATTTGTAATGGTACTGAGAGGAATGATTGGGCCAGGAATCTGGTAAACCAGGTTGTCAGAGCTGCGCCCCATCTGCACCAAACACTCGCCCATTCATTTTCAGGGCCCCCCGTGCCAGAGTCCGCCACCACATCAATGGCCATGGCCACACCGGGTGCAGCCTCGGCAGGCTGGCCACTTACCCCTGCACACGGACGGTGTGTGAGTGCTCCGTGCTGCAGCCTGGTGGGCTGTGTGGGGGGTCGATGGAGACTGAAAGTCCACGCTTGCCATGAGATGAGGCTGGGATGGACACGAGGGTGACAGTGTGGGGCAGGTGGGAGCCAGGGGAGTCGGGGGTCAGCACAGTCTGGTAGTAGCAGTGTCCGCTGCAAGAGCCATCAGGGGTGGGAAGAAGACAGTGTCAAGGGTGTCAGCAATTTCAGCATCCCTGCAGCCCCCAGCCCCAGGCTCTTCCGCCACCTGCTTCCTTTTTTTTTTTTCCTGAGACGGAGTCTTGCTCTGTGGGTCATACCACTGTACCCCAGCCTGGGCGACAGAGTGAGACTCCATCTCAAAAGAAAAAGAGAGCTAGGTCAGGCACAGTGGCTTACGCCTGTAATCCCAGCACTTTGGGAGGCCGATGTCGGTGGATCACAAGGTCAGGAGATCAAGTCCATCGTGGCCAACAGGGTGAAACCCCGTCTCTACTAAAAATACACAAATCAGCTGGGCATGGTGGTGCATGCCCATAATCCTGGCTACTCAGGAGGCTGTGGCAGGAGAATTGCTTGAACCAGGGAGGCTGCAGTGAGCTAAGATCACACAACTGCACTCTAGCCTGGCGACACAGGGAAACCGTCTCAAAAGGGGAAAAAAAAAAAAAAAAAAGCTAGCAATTGCCCAAAAGTAGTGGTGCGATCTTGGCTCACTGCCACCTCCGCCTCCTGGGTTCAAGCGATTCTCCTGCCTCAGCCTCCCGAGTAGCTGGGACTACAGGCACTTGCCACCACGCCTGGCTAATCTTATATTTAGAGACGGGGTTTCACCATGTTGGCCAGGCTGGTCTCAAACTCCAGACCTCAGGTGATCCGCCCGCCTCGGCCTCCCAAAGTGCTGGGATGACAGGCGCGAGCCACCGCGCCCGGCCCGCTTTCTTTTCTTTCACGCCTCCTACGGAGCCGGGGGCAAGAACTGTGCATGCCTAGCCAGCCCTCATCCCTCTGAGTCATTCCGGGCCCGTCTACTCGCTGTGATCTTGTAAGGCGGCCAGGACAAGGCCTGAGGATACATTCAGTTCAGGAGGAAGTCATTAAAGGCCCATCTGGGATCAAGCCACGCTGTCCTCTAATCCAGCTTGATCAGTGTTGTGTAAGAAAGAATCTGTGTTTTGTCCTGATTCCTGGGAGGACGACTCTAAGTCCTTGGAATGGGATATCTTTGTTATTCATGAGCCCCTCGGACTATTCCTGAGTTGATGCTCATGAGATGACTCAGATGAGGCTGGTCCCCTCAAAGTGATCTGAAGAGGACTGCAGTTTTCGGCCAGCCTGACCTCCACGGACAAGGCCTGGAGACTAAGTTTGATCAATGACTCAATCAGCCATGATGACTTAAAGAAGCCCCAATACAAACTCTGGCTGCTGAAGCCCAGGGAAGCTCCCTGGTTGGTGACCATAGTGATGTGCTAGGGGACGCGAGGGAGATGCTTCATTTGGCTGGACCTAAGCTATATCCTTTATAATAAAACCGGAATCCTAAATGGAGGCTTTCAGGAGTTCTGTGAGTCTATGAGCAAATGATCACACTTGGCAGGGTCTTGGGAGTCCCTAAACTTGTAGCCAGTCAGTCAGAAGTGTGGGTGGGCTGGGGACCCCTGACCTTGCAGCTGATGTCTAAAGAGGTGATGGGTGAGGTTTCCTTCTCTCCCTTCTTCCTTTCCTTTTCTTTCTCTCCCTCCCTTCCTTTCTTCTCTTTCTCTCTCTTTTCTTTTTTTTTTTGGGTTGGAGCTCACTCTTGTTACCCAGGCTGGAGTGCAATGGCGCTATCTCAGTGGCTCACCGCAACCTCCCCCTCCCGGGTTCAAGCAATTCTCCTGCCTCAGCCTCCTGAATAGTTGGAATTACAGACATGCGCCACCACACCAGGCTAATTTTGTATTTTTAGTAGAGATGGGGTTTCACCATGTTGATCAGGCTGGTCTCGAACTCCCGACCTCAGGTGATCCGCCCTCCTTGGCCTCCCAGAGAGCTGGGATTACTGGCGTGAGCCACCGTGCCCAGACTCTCTTTCTCTCTTGCCCCACCTCCCTTCCTCTCCCTCCCTTCCTTCCTTCTCTCCTTCCTTTCCTCTCTCTCTTTTTTCTGAGATAGAGTCTCGCTCTGTTGCCTGGGCTAGAGGGCAGTGGCGCGATCTTGGCTCACTGCAACCTCTACCTCTTAGGTTCAAGTGAGTCTCCTGCCTCAGCCTCCTGAGTAACTGGGATTACAGGTGTGCCGCTAATTTTTGTATTTTTAGTAAAGACGGGGTTTCACCATCTTGGCCAGGGTGGTCTCAAACTCAATTTTTGTATTTTTAAGAGATGGGGATCCACCATGTTGGCCAGGCTGGTCTTGAACTCCTGGCCTCAAGGGATCCACCAGCCTCAGCTTCCCAGGGTGCTGGGATGACAGGCGTGAGCACCGTGCCCGGCCATCTGAGGCTCCTCCCCGCTGACTTCTGTCATTTCTCACTTGTTTCCATGCCCGGGTGTGGGAAGAGTCAGCATCCTTGCAGACCTGTGACACAGGTGGGCCCCCCAGGCTGGGGGAGGGGCCAAGGCACTCACCAGTACAGCTTGGAGTGCTCCACCAGCGTGTAGGTGTCGCCGTCGCCAATAAAGGTCCCACATGTAAGGCAGATGAAACACTCAGGGTGGTACTTCAGCTCCCCAGCCACCTGGTGTGGGGGTGAGGAGGGAACAGCCCAGCTCAGCGGCCTCTACAGCCCTCACAGATCCTCCCCGAAACACAACCACGGGGACCTGGCTGGCCAGCTGAACGCCTGGACATAGCTGCCTCTATAGACCGGGGGAGGCCCTGAGGGACACGGACAGACAGTCAGGCTCAGAAAGCAGGGGACACTCCAAGGACCAGCAAAAAAAAAGATACCAGGAGAGGCGATGATGGGAGGGAGACCTGGAGCATGAGGTCTGCTTGGACGCCCTCACCCCAGGTCAGTGTGCAAGGTGGGGGGCGCTCACCATAACCAGTCCCTTGGTGATCTGCTCCGAACACCCGTGGCAGGACTCGCCATAGCGGGCCCAGTAGTCCTTCTTGCAGAAGAGCTGTCCATCCTTCTCATAGTACTGGTGCGACAGGGAGGCACTGCAGTCACAACACCTGGGGACAGGGGCTGGGCTGAGGATGTCCACTCCCACCCTCCTCCACCACACCTGGGCCCCGGCCTTGCCTACAGGCACCTTTCTAAGAATTAGAAAACGGTCGCCGGGACCGGTGCGGCGGCTCACGCCTGTCATCCCAGCACTTTGGGAGGGGGAGGTGGGCGGATGACTTGAGGTCAGGAGTTCAAGACCAGCCTGGCCAACATGGAGAAACCCTGTCTCTACTAAAAATATAAAAAGTAGCCAGGTGTGGTGGCAAGCATCTGTAATCCCAGCTACTTGGGAGGTTGAGGCAGAATCACTTGAACTGGGGAAGTGGAGGTTGCAGTGAGCCGAAATTGTGCCACCGCACTCCAGCCTGGACAACAGAGTGAGACTCTCTCAAAAAACAACAACAAAAAAGCAGAATGCAGGAGAATCCCTAGGTGTGCAGGGTCAAGCCAGGGCTCCCCTCTTTCCTCACTAGGGGCTCTCAGGGAGGCCTGGCTGGTAGGGCCTTGAAGAGCAGATGGGGAGAAATCCCAGGCGCCGGCTGCCACAATAGCAGCGGGGGGTTAGACCTACATTCCCAGCTTTTTCCCAGCCAAGCCTCCCGGGAGATGGGGACCAGCAGCCCCGCCTAGCCAGGATGAATGAGTATAGGAATGTGGGTCTGGGCTGGGTGTGGTGGCTCATGCCTGTGACCTCAGCTCTTGTGGAGGCTGAGGTGGGAGGATCACTTGAGGCCAGAGGTTTGAGATCAGCTTTGGCAATACAGTAAGACCCCATATCTAAAAAAAAAAAATTACTGGCTAGCTCAGTGGCTCACGCCTGTAATCCCAGCGCTTTGGGAGGCTGAGGTGGGTGGATCAGGAAGTCAGGAGATTGAGACCAGCCTGGCTAACATGGTGAAACCCCATCTCTACTAAAAAAATGCAAAAAAATTATTAAAAAATTAGATGGGACTCTCAGCGCCTGTACTCTCAGCTACTAGGGAGGTTGGGGAGGGAGGGTCGCTTGAGCCCAGGAGTTCAAGGCTTCAGTGTGCTGTGATTATGTCACTGCACTCCAGCCTGGGTGACACAGCAAGACCCTCTCTCTAAAAAATAAACAGACCAGGCGCAGTGGCTCATGCCTGTAATCCCAGCACTTTGGGAGGCCGAGGTGGGCGGATCATGAGGTCAAGAGATCGAGACCATCCTGGCCAACATGGTGAAACCCCGTCTCTACTAAAAAACAAAAAACGAAAAACAAAACTTAGCTAGGTGTGGTGGCACGCACCTGTCGTCCCAACTACTCGGGAGGCTGAGGCAGGAGAATTGCTTGAACCTGGGAGGCAGAGATTGCAGGAGCTGAGATTGCGCCACTGCACTCCAGCCTAGCGACAGTGAGACTCTGTCTCAAAAAACAAAACCAAAAAACCCAAAAATAAAATAAACAAAATGTGGGTGCCCCAGTGAACCCACAGGCACACATGTGCCTGGGCTGGGTTCTGCTGTGTGCGGCATGTCTGGGTCTGGGTACAGACCCACACAGAGAACAGGCTAGAGAACCCGTCCAGCTCTGCCACTGTTTGGGTGCTATGGGTCACACAGGGACAGAAGAACCCAGGCTCTATCTAGGGCCGTCATCTAGGAG